>NC_137609.1:55902840-56347840 GCF_963280865.1 Gymnoscopelus braueri
TATTAAAAGATTTGTACAAAATGTTCAAAATGTTTCAAAAATAGCAAATATACAAGCTCATAGCGTGGCACTCGGTGCCGCACTATGAGCTTTTAGATCTGCGATTTTTGTATAGCCAACGTATAAAATAATGGTTAAAGCGGTTAAAATCTAAAATGACACAGATGTGTTACCGGATTGAATGGGTTAATGGACCTTGTAACAACCCCCTCCTCACAGCCAGGACCAAAAATGAGTCAAGTGGTCCTTTAATTTCAGTCTGATAACGTTAGGCCAATGGATCCCAAACTGGGGGTCCCCAGATGATTGTTTAAGGGGAGGGGGGTCCGCAGATGAGTGTTTGGGGGGGGGGGGGGGGGTCCCCAGATGATTAGTTTAATGCGCAACATTGTTTTCTCACTCAACAGTAAACAAACCAACATACAGTATAAGTATATGTATAAGTATATGTTACGTATATGTCCATTTATAAAGTTACAATGTAATGATTTTAAAGACCTTCATAATACCTCTAATATATATATATATATATATATATTTTTAAACCGCTAATAAGACCATTACTACATCAAAATGAACCAACAAACTATGAAAAGAAATGGTCAAACATTGTCAAATATTATCTAAAAAAAAAGAAAATAGCAGATCTACAAGCTCACAACGCCTGTTGTGAGCAGCTTGTAGATCTGCTATTTTCACAACACATCAGAGGAACCGAGTCAGACTAAATGTATAACGCCTACAATTCCTACAATTCCAAGTACTTCTCAGGGTGGGGGGTCCCCAGTTCAAATATGATAATATTATTATTTTGGGGGGTCCCCAGATCAAATACGATAATATAATTATGTTGGGGGGTCCCCAGATCAAATACGATAATATAATTATGTTGGGGGGTCCCCAGATCAAATACGATAATATAATTATGTTGGGGGGTCCCCAGATCAAATACGATAATATAATACATATAATTGGGGGGTCCCCAGTTCAAATATGATTATTTAGGGGTGGTCCCCTGATCAAATATGATTATTTAGGGGTGGTCCCCTGATCAAATATGATTATTTAGGGGGTCCCCAGTTCAAATATGATAATTTTAGGGGGTCCCCAGTTCAAATATTTCTATTTTAGGGGGTCCCAGGCTGAACGCTTAGAGAACCCCTGCATTAGGCCACAGAGCCCCATTATTCAGACTCAGATGTAGAAACGGGTTCATTTGGTTCATAATCCTCCTAAAGTAACAATCATTTATCTGGGGGGGCCCTGTGGAGCCCACTCAAGGACGCTTGGGGGGTCCGTGGACCCCACTTTGAGAACCTCTGGCGTACAGAAGGACCCCGCCTACCTACCAGCCTACCGCCGCATACAGCTCACTGTCTATGGAGAGGCTAGGCTAAGCTAAGCTAAGCTAAGCTAAGAGGCTAACTCTCCACCCGGGCCGACAGTCTGGACAGCAGCGTGGCCGGGGAGGGAGGCTCACACCGCGGATACAACTCACAGCTGGAGTCGGGGTGTGTGTAGTGTAGTGTAGTGTAGTGTAGTGTAGTGTAGTGTAGTGTAGTGTAGTGTAGTGTAGTGTAGTGTGTGTGTGTGTGTGTGTGTGTGTGTGCGTGTCTCAGCAACAGACAACGTTAACAGACACAATAACACACACTTATATCAGTGGTGGGAAAAGTACTCAGTCTTTACTCAAGTAAAAGTCAATAGTGCAATGTAGAAATATACTCTGTTACAAGTGAAAGTCCAGAATTCAAAATTTACTCGAGTAAAAGTACTAAAATATTGGCATCAAAATACTCAGGTACGCAAATAAATGTCTGAAAATGTTTCTGAAAATAGCAGATCTAGGGGTACAAAGTAAAATATTTGCCTCTGAGATGTAGTGGAGTAGAAGTAAAAGTACTGAAATTTGGAAATCTACTCCAGTAAAAGAATTGTACTTAAGTACAGTACTTGAGTAAATGTACTTAAGTTACTTTACACAACTGCTTAATAATACATAATAAATAATACAAAGTGAGAAGCAGAATCATCACATGTTGGTCCAAAATAAATCTGGACTGATAGCTCCTCCCCTCTTTGATACATTAATACACTATATTTATCACATGTCACCCCATAAATCAATATCAATAACCTATTAATATTAATAACTAACTTACACTACATTCTGTCCCTTTTTAACGTTCAAACTGAGGCCAGAATAAACACGTTGTTAGAAGGAAAGCAAAGAGAAGCTCAGCTGCTGCTCATTGAAGCAGACATTCATTAATACATTCATTAATACAACAAATACATAAATACACTAATTATTTATCTTTCACTCCAACAAAAATAAAATCAATCCTCCGCCATTTTGACTCCAATAAACCCCATCCATCCCCTCCATGACCATGCACCTCCTCATCATCATCATGCTCCTCCGGTGGTGGAGTAGGAGGTGCTGCTGCGGGGACAGAGGAGCATGGGTGCGGGGAGAGGAGAGGAGAGGAGAGGACGGTCCTCGATCTCCTCTCCTCTCCTCTCCCCGCTCCCCTGCTCCTCTGTCCCCGCAGAGGAGCAGCCCAGGGAGGGGTCCGGCTTGGCCGGGGGGTCTGACCGGGGGGGTGTGATGGTCTTCTTACCGGGGGGGGGGGGTGTGATGCGACTTACCGTCGTATCTCTCCGCCTGCTCGGCCAGCTTGGCCTGGTACACGGAGTGCTCTCTGTCCGCCATGGTGGGTCTGTCTGTCTGTCTGTCTGTCTGTCTGCTGCGCCGCGGTGCTTCTGTCTCTGTCTCTACGTTCAGTCCTCTGGTTGTTCCTCTCGCGTCCTCCCGGAGGGGGTTAGGGGTCTGCTGTAGCGGGGAGAGAGGCTGTGTTGAGGCGGGCCTGGGGGAGACGCAGAGGGCTCGGTGCGGTGCGGTACGGTGCGGCCTGGGGAGACGCAGAGGGCTCGGTGATGGTGCGGCCTGGGGAGACGCAGAGGGCTCAGTGCGGTGCGGTAGGGTGGGAGAGTAGGTGGGGTATCGGGTAGGAACCAGAGGCTCTGGTAGGATCTACTAGGTTTAGACAGACAGATCCTCTCCTTCCTTCCACCCGGTAGCAGTTTGTGTTGGTGGGGGGGTGTGAAACAAAGATGGCGGAGCGGAGGAGGGAGGGGAGGGAGGAAAGGAGAAACTCCATCCGGGAAAAGGGGACTCTTTTGATTCCCAGGTGTTTCGCCCAGATGGGCGTGGTTTTGAGGTTAGGGGTATAAGGAGGTAGTGGTTCCCAAACAGTGGGTCGCGGACCCGTTTTTTATGGGTCGCGACTTTCACTTATTTAAAACACATTTCAAAAGATATTTAAAAAAAAAAATCCACACAATTATTCATAAAAAATTGAGGTGTAACCATATAGTAACTGCATCGAAAAATCGTTCTGAATGTTCAACGATCTACTATATCGATATGCAATTGCGAACAGCTAAATATCGTATTGTTTGACTTTGTATTGTATCGAATCGTTTTGCAATGCAAATAATAAATTTTTATCAATACTACGTACTTTTAAGAAGAAAAACAAGAAAGAGGGCTTTATGTCCAGTATCCAGGTATTTATTTTTCACACAGAATTTTTGGGTAAATAAATAGTTAGTATATCGATTTTGAATCATTGAATCGAATCGTATCGTTCTAAATGAACCTGTCCTGTATCGTTCATGTATCGTATCGATTAAATCACTGAATCGAAACGTATCGTATCATTCTAAATTAACCTGTATCGACAAGTATCGTGATACATATCGAATCGTTGTTAAAACGTATCATTACACCCCTAATAAAAAACATCGAGATTCCATTAAAAAATAAGTTAAAAAAAACTTTAGAAGTAGTGAAAATAGCCGATCTACAAGCTCACAGCGCGTGGCATCACGGCGCGTTGTGAGCTTGTAGATCGGCTTTTTTGGGTCATATTTTCTGTACATGAAGTCCATGATCACAACACCAGAGGCTCCAAGGATCATGTTCAACCCAGATTTGGCCCAACAAAGGGAATGAACTCGTTCTCATGCTATTCAACAAAAATGTGGAATGCCCTACCCAAAGGAGTAAAGGAGTGTAAAACCCTACTCACTTTCAAAACTGCCCTAAAGATACACCTTCAGAAGGCTGCAATTCCAAACTGGCCCCTGTCAAAGTCTTAACCTAAACCCCCCCCCCTCCCTTCTCTTTTTCTTTTGTACATATTTCTTATGTCTCATACCAGTAACCTGTAAGCTGATTGTATGACGTTCTGTATAGTAGTGTATATATCTGTCTGTCTCTTAAATGTCATCATGATTTGTGTGTGCGTGGGAACTAATTTTAAACAAGCTCAGTGCTTTATGAGCCTTCCAGTTTAGTAGACCTTGTATTGTGAATTGTACTTCCATTTACTGTTTCTCATGTCTTACTAAATAAAGTACATCAATCATTCAAAGCTATGGTTCACATGACGCTCGTCTGTCACAAGCGTCATGGCGCTACTTGTTCCTGTTTTGTTTTACATTTACAACCCATACATGTACATACACGTTCACATTTCATAGATAAAGTGCTGACCCCACGGTCATAGATGTAAGAAGTTGAAACGCTTGGGTCTAAGTACCCGTATTTTCCGTATTGTTCAATAAAAAGCATTTTTAATCCGATCGGCGGCCATTTTCCTTTTCTTTCTTTTTTTTGGAATAACATATCAGAGTGCAATACACCTCCCAACCGATAGGGGCAAGTAGTTGAAAGCATATGGAGAACATTCGGAGAAATTGGCCACCGATCGGATTAAAAAGCTTTTAATTGAACAATACAGAAGATACGGGTACTTAGACCCAGGCGTTTTAACTTGTTACATCCATGGCTTTGGGGTCAGCATTTTATATTTTATATTTGAACGTTTATGTAGATGTACGGGTTGTAAATGTAAAATTGCCCTTTACCCTGAAGCCCATTCGGTAAGACCTTAAAAGGGATAGTTCACCCCTATTGATCCTATTGATTAGTCACCCCATGGAGACTTGAATTCATGGAGAAATTAACATTTATGTAGATGTACGGGTTGTAAGTTTAACATTGTCAAAAAACAGGAACAAGTACTGCCATGACAGTCATGTTTCAGGGGCTAGTTTTCTGGGAAGTTTAGGTTTAGGCATATAGCCACGCCCACCTGGGTGAAACACGCAGGAAAGAGGAAATCCATCCAGGAAAAAGCCAAGCACGCCTACGACGATCGGGCCTCTGTCTTTCTTTGGTGTTTCACCCAGATGGGCGTGGTTATGTCTAAACCTATAACCCTAAAACCCAGTGGTTTTTAACCTGCTGTCTGTGGCACACATGACAATGTAAGGACTTTAAAAAAATAAACAAACTAAAAGAAACACTTGCTTTGCATCAGTGGTGTTCCCAGGAATGACATTTAGGGCAGGCATTTAGGGGGGTACTCGGGGGAAACAAGTTAACAACAACATTACACACACTGACTACAAAACTTAAAAACGTTAAGTACTCGGGGGAAACAAGTTAACAACAACACTACACACGTGTGTAGTGTTGTTGTTAACTTGTTTCCCCCGAGTACTTAACGTTTTTAAGTTTTGTAAACTTAAAAACGTTAATAAAAACAATATGCAAGTAGCCTTGCATACCATGTCTATAATGCCGTATAAACATACTTATAATACATTATAATCTGTATTATAACAATAGTTATAAGAACTCATAAATATTCATCATTCTTTATAACATTAATCATAACACATTATAAAGCAATCTATAATGACTGATAAGGTCAAGTATGAATGCATTGTGATATGCATATAACACTATAATTACAGTTATAAGCACCCATACATACTCATAATGCAATCATAATACATTACAAACCAGTTTATAATGACACTTTCTATGTTCATTATCATAGTTGTAAGACATTAAAATCATCTTAATGCTTTATAAATCACCTTTAAAATGCATTGTAATCACTGTTAAAATGTATTATACTGTCATTATAAGTCACTATAAGTGGTCATGTGTTGCTTATAGACACAATTAGTTGACCTTATGAGTCATTATAGAATGCTTTATATTGTGTTATGAGTATTGTTATAAAGCATTATGAGCATTAATGAGTTCTTGTAACGATAATTATACAGTGTTCTAATCCAGATTATAATACAGTATGTTTATAATGTATCATAGACATGGGATGCATAGCAAGTTACTGCATCAAAAGTAGTAAACAAACTATACTACAAACATTGGCCAAATTGTCAGATAAAAAAGGGACAACAATTTAGAAAACAGCAGATCTACAAGCCCACAACGCCTCGCAACGCGAGGCGTTGTGAGCTTGTAGATCTGCTATTTTCACAATATTTATTATCCGTGGAACTGATCGCTGTGCCTCAAACCACGCCCACCTGGTCGAAACACCAAAGAAAGAGGCTCTCCCTACGACGATCCTCCCTTTCCTTGCGTTTCTGTTTTTTTTTTCTCCCTGGATCTACAAACCCACAGCGCGTCTCTGCCGCCACGCGCTGTGGGTTTGTAGATCGTGTATTTTCGAAAATGTGTGGGGGAAAAAATAACATGGATTAATACAAAATACAACAACAATAATATTTTATTTACTCCAGTAACAGTTTTAATACAGGACTTTTACTCAAGTAAAAGTATTTCTACGTTGTGGTAATTGATACTTTTACTTAAATAAAAGCAACAATCTGAGCACTTTAGATGTAATATATCTATATTATAGGATGTGTCTGGTGAAATGATTTAACTCCTGCTTTATAATTGTTTTTAAAAGCAGGTAGGCTACTTTACTTTAATATATATATATATATATATATATATATATATATATATATATATATATATATATATATATATATATATATATATATATATATATATATATATATATATAATTATTGTCTTAGGAATGAGACAAAGACAAAAAAATATCCATGAATTTAAGTCTCCATGGGGTGACTGATCAATAGAAAAAAAGTCATTTTGGGAGTGAACAATGCCTTTAAGGTCGGGTCTATGATGCGTTATAACAACATTTATAATGCATTGTAATGTACTTGAAAGGCATTATAACACGTTTAAAAAATGTTTGTACTTATGCATAACTTATAACAAGGTTTATGAAGTATTATAACTTATAATAATATAATGTATACGTGCTAGTCATACTGCAAAACTATAGTCTGAATGGATTCAGCACCCCCACAAACCCCGAATTAGACATCCCACAAGCTCATATTGGCCAATTTCTATTTGTTTCGGCCAGGCCCTCTTGGGTACTATAACTTTAACTGGCTCCCACTAAGTTTCCCAGAGGAGTTGGGTTGGAACTAATTGAGAAATATATATATATATATATATATATATATATATATATATATATATATATATATATATATATATATATATATATTATATAATATGAAAACATTGGTGAAGATAGTTATTGATAAGCATTTTTCTTTTTACAGATGGCTAAAAACGTTGGCATAATTATAATTGGTAAAAAATTATTATATTGTGTTAGCAGCACTGACAGGTACATGTGATCACTTTGGGGAAATTTCATTCGGTTTCGTTATGATCCTTGACCCTCAAAACGTAGATCTAGACACCTTATTTGTTCAGTTAAGTGCAATATTGGCTGAGATATAGGGAAAGTAGATTTTTCGCTAATGGCAGCACAATTTTTGCATACAAATGGTAGACAGGACATTTTGACAACTTTTTAACATGGCTCAGCATTTTCAGTTTTTAACAAACATTTTTAAGCAAGCAAATTAACCAAATACATGCTAATTAAGGCCTATTAATTAACAAGGGTGATTATTAGAGTGGCCGTTCACACTGATTTGCGCAGTTCTGGTCACCTGCAGCTGCTGCCTGCCAGTTCACTGACATCATCACGCGATGACAGCACAACCATGTAATTGTCCTTTAAAAATGAATTGTCAATTCAACAAAATGACTGCCAGAGTTAAAGCCTCGTTCATAGCTGCCCTTGCCAGCGATTTTCGTGTTTTTTTGTTTAGTTATTTTGTTATTTAATTACATATAGAAAGTCTAGCTGGACATTTGAATCGTTTTGATCGTTCCACCACTAGAGAGCAGCACATACGAGCTTGATCAGCTCGCTGACACACTCGCCCCCCCCCCACACCCACTCAAACAGCCAAACACATGAACCGGATGTGAAATGGTCTCAGATTCTCTGATCGGCGAAAATTACGATGTGATACACGACGGGGATGACTGTTCGTCACCCAGACCATAGATTATAGGAGGGGAGGTCTCCGATTGTTTTTTATACCGTGTGAAAAAACGTTTGTTTCCCTATTATGGTCGAAAATGACTGGGGGGAAAAAAATTTAAACCGGAAACGGAACCCAAGTCATGAAACCGGATGCAGTGGTGGGTGAAGTAAGTGGAACCTGAAACTTAGACTGATTCATTACAGAATAGCGTGATCAGAGCATAAAGATCAATAAAGACCATAGATCGCATTAATGCGATCTTGGCGGCCAGGCGCGCTATTTATTAGATCGCATTAATGCGATAATGGCGGCCAATGAGTTGTTAACCCCCGGGTAAATATCTTAACTGGTAACTAGTTAACAACACTGATCCGTAGTGGTGCGCAAACATGTTACGATGGACGGCACATCTGAACGGCGGTCATAAGAACTATTACCACGCTGCCGTTGTGTCGGTGGCACACAAGGTTTACTCCTTTGAAAGGAACCGTGTCGTGAAAGACAGCGATCTGATGGAGGTGCATGTTTTCAACACTGTGTCTTTGCGCTGGGTGAAGTTACCCCCAGTGACACCTGTAAAAGGAGAAGGTCAACCTGAGGTTCCCTCCGTGCGAATGTACCACACAGCTGTGCTCATAGAAGTCTCATCCACATCTGGGGGGGAGGCTGGAGAGTGGAGTACTACAACGATCAAGGTGATGTATATATATGGAGGACGAACCCGGCTGAATCTCCCCAGTAATGACATCTACAAGTTGGACACCACCACAATGGTCTGGTCTTTAATTAACACCGGAGGCAACCGGCCACCTGCTTCATCAGGTCACTCTGCCAGCGTCGTCGGGACAAAGATGTTTGTATTTGGGGGCTTCGACCATTTGCTCCACTACGACACCATCAGAGTGTTTGACACAGAGACCAACTGCTGGCTGAACACCACTTCTGCACAGGTTCTTCCAATAGGACGCTGGAGTCATTCAGCCTTTGTCTACAATGGGGAGCTGTACATATTTGGAGGCTGCAAAGGTGAACAGATCCTCAATGATCTGTGGAAATTCAACCCGGAAACCTTCTCCTGGAAGAAGGTTGAGCCCAAGGGGAACGGCCCGTGTCCATTATATCGTACGTGCTGTTGCATGGTGGGAGATCGTATCTTCCTCTTCGGAGGCAACGACACGGCCATAGACCTTGACATCTTAGACTTAAGTCCTAGTCTGAAGACCTTATGCAAGCAGGCGGGACTGAGACGCGACATCAGGAGGGAACTGGGAGCCATGACTACCAACAGCCCTCAAAAAAACTAATTGAGCCCACTCAAATCAATCAATACATCAATACATCAATACATCAATCAATCAATCAATCAATCAATCAATCAATCAATCAATCAAATTGTAAGCAGGCGAAAAGGTCCAAGACTAATTTGAGATGATGAAGAGGAAGATGATGAAGATAACGAGATGGCTTTCAGGAGAACATAAAGATGGAGAAACATAATGTAGGTGTGGCTCTGTAGGAGGCGTGGCTCTGTAGGAGGCGCGGCTCTGTAGGAGGCTAGAAGAGCCCACTGACTTTAAAAGAGTCTGTTTATCAGATTTTCCAGATATACAAGTGTTTGTCCTCATCCTACGTGAAGCCCCTCCCCACTGGACCAGTACCCCCCTCCCCCCCCAACATAATGCCCCTGTCTCCTTCCCACAACCCCCAGACCCAGCAAAAAAAATAAAAATAATGCATAATAACAACGCTTCTCAATTGTAAGTGTATAAAGATACACACACACACACACTCACTGGCCACTAGGGGGCATTCACCACTACTGCATCTTAATAGCTGTCGACTATACAAACACAAAGTAGTGACTGGTTGTGGAGATATTATAACAGGACGACTTCACCCATTTTCAACCTATCTTCATCTAATTGGTCCTCACTGATGTTAATGATCAAACGGTACTTTTGTTTTTATTGTCTCATAGGAGGGCTGTGGACACTTCAGAAACCCACCTACCAGTGACATCATCATCAGGGAGTTATTTTTTTCTTTTAATCATTATTAACGTGAGAACAATGGCTTCCATTACAGCAGGAGTGATGCAACTTTGATGATGCAGAGGGCCTCTATATATTTCCACACTCACTCCAGAGGGACACATTGCATATACTGTCAGGCAGACAACTGTTATCTCCGTATTTTCACTTTTTTCGTAAATAAATGCCGTACTTCACTATCCTATGTCACACAAAAGATAGCAGATCTACAAGCTCAAAACGTGTCGCAGTGCGACGCGTTTTGAGCTTGTAGATCTGCTATTTATCCTGATTTATTTTTGTTGCTATTTCTGAATTGGAATCCTGAAAACTTTTATTTAATTTCAAATGCATTTAGTTATACTTATGTTAACTTTATGAACTTAAATACAAATACATTGGACATAAAAAAGACCATAGAATTTTTGTCATTAAGCTACTAATATAGATTGAAGTAATTAAAGCGGGTCATGTTTGCATGTTTGGAATTGTAAACAGCTGAAATCAATAATATATCAGTATTCTGATATTAACCTGTGGGCCGCATTAAGTGAAGATGGGGGCCGCATGTGGCCCCCGGGCCGCCAGTTGCCCATGCATTACAGCATGCTAACTTTCCAGGAATAGAAAGCCTGCCGTTTATATTGGCTTGGGCCCATCATGATATATTATATTATACTTTTTTTTTGTGGTTTTCATAGACTTGTCTGACATCAACTGTCATCAGTGTTGGATTCATGTTAATGTGTATTATTGACACACACACACATAGATGTGGAGGCCCCCCTGTAGTAGTAACTCTGAGGACCCCCTAGGCTAGGGGTCCCCGAACCCCCCTGTTGAATGAAGACCCCTGGTTTATTGTTTAACATGTTCTAGCCATTCATTAATTCATTAATTCAAGTGTTTTGGAACCACTGCAGTACCGCTAATCACCACAACATCCCTCCCACCGTCACATTCTCAGATTTCAATCATTCATTTGTGCAAATAATGTGTTCTGTCGCTGCAAATTAACCCATTAAGACCGGGAACACATCTGTGTCATTTCAAGATTTCTTCGGCTATTATAAAAATAACAGATATACAAGCTTGTAGTTTAACAATCGTGGAAAGTGTGACCATCTTTGAATATGTATTTTTGAAGCGAACATTTGTAACTCTGATCTGTGCTTCTAGGGGGGGGGGGGGGGGGGTTTAGGCATGCATTTGGCCCGCGGGAACACCATCTCAAAATATTTTGTTCCAGGGGCACCCCCCCCCCCCGAATATTTGTAAAGTTTGGAGTTACAAATATTCGCTTAAAAATATATATATATTTCAAGATTTGCAAAAAAATAAATTAAGATTTAAAGGAGAAAATTATCAGATCTACAATCTCTAACCAGAGCTTGTAGATCTGATATTTTTGAATAGCCAAAATGAATCTAAAAATGACACAGATGCGTTGCCGGATTGATTGGGTTTTAAGAGAGATTTGCATCATTTCACAAAACCAAAAAACTACGTGGTGTGAAGATCTGCAAAGTAACACTTTACTAGTGAACGTTGCATTATGTTGGCAGACAGTTGATACAACCTTTGTAAAAAAAAACAAATAAAACAAAACAAATCAAAGACCCATCAAATGAAATAAGTGGGTCTGAATACATGAGACACAAGGAGAACATGTTGTAAATAGCTCGTATAGTCAATGTCAATTAGTGTTAACTGTTTGTTTTATTATCATATATCCACTTAAAAAATCCATAATCTTCTGGGAAAAACATTTGCCAAAAAATAGCAGATCTACAAGTTCACAACGTGCGACGTGTTGTGAGCTTGTAGATCGGCAATTTTTTTTGCAACCTGTGCGACACTGTAGTATGACAAGGCATTAATTCGGGGGGGGAGGGGGGGGGGTGCTACAAACATAAAAAGTTGACATATGGAAACACGTGGTTTCTACCCGGCAACACCCATATACATTATGAGCCCATGGTGGTGATTGGTCACTGTGGTTTTAATTACTGGCACTGGTTTTATAAAGTATAACTTAATGGCATCGTCACTCAAATTAAAGCTGCAATCCGGAACTTATTGTAATGAATACGTCGTCATTGTAATGTTTTACTACTTACATGATAATGTTAATATTACCAGTACACGCTCTGTGTCCACTGAGACGTTTAGACCACCTGAAAGTGGGGTCCGGGGACCACCAGGGGTCCTTGAGTGGGCCCCCAGCATAGTCAGCTAAAACAGCATCAAAATAGGTAGAACAACTTCAAACATATATACATTCTCTATTGGCTGTAAAAGAACTTTGGAATCTATTTTGAAACATTGTAACACCACAAATCTTGTATGGGGGTCCTTGAGGGGGGGAGGGGGGGGGGGTCCCTGGCACAAATACATATTAACCCATTAAAACCAGGAAAGCATCTGTTGTCATTTTAGATTTTAAGCATAGCAACATACTTTCTTTCAGAAAACTCTAGGATTTAGAAAAATGGTTTAGAACAATAAGTTAAATAGTCAAAAATAGCGGATCTACAAGCTCAGAGCGTGAAACTTGGTGCCGCGCTGTGAGCTTGTACATCTGTTTTTGAACATTTGTTTGAAAAATCTTGAATCATTTAACAGACCTGGAACGCATCTGTGTCACTTTAGATTTCTTTGGCTATTCAAAAATAGCAGATCTACAAGCTCATAGCGCGGCACGCTATGAGCTTGTAGATCTGCCATTTTTGAAAAATCTTTTTTAAAAAAAATAATTATTTTTTTCAAAAAACTGATTTTTTTTAAAGAATCGCCTCAGGTCTTAAAGGGTTAAAAAATTGTGAGCTTGTAGATCTGCTATTTTCAAATATTTTAGTACTTTTACTTTTGGTACTTTGAAGTACATTTTGATGCCAATACTTTTGTACTTTTCTCAAGTAAATTTTGAATTCTGGACTTTTACTTGTAACAGTATTTCTATATTAAAGTATTGGTACTTTTACTTAAGTAAAGAATTTGAGTACTTTTTCCACCACTGGGTATAAGACATGAAATGTAACGGATGGCAGCTTTGATCAGAATCTAAGAGCAACAATATTAAGGGACATTTATGTTAAAAAGTGTATTTTATTGATCAAATGAAATGTTAAAAGTTGTAAACTGAACAGAGCGGCCATCAGGTGATGTGTTCGTCCTGTTGATCACATGACTGTTTAAATTAGCATAAAACCACCACAGGAAAATATGCTTTAAAAAGGACCATTTCACCCATTTTCAACCTCATCTTCATATACTGTAATTGGTCCTTAATAAGCTCCATCATAAGATCATTATCAGAAACCTGCGTAGCAATGAGTTAATGACATTATGGAAACGTATTTGGCTGCAAACCTTTGTTCAAATCAAAAAGGACAAACAAAACAACATGAAATACTGGAGCTTCAGGTCAGTTATGGTTCCTCTTCCAAAGTAGTTTGTAGTGTCTTACCATTTATTGAGGTAAAGAGGATGACATCACATCCTGCCCAGTGACATCACTTCCTCCCCAGTGACTGAATACATTTGTGTTTTTTAAAGCATCGCTGCCATGCAACTAGGGATGGGACCATCATCGTTTTCATCGCAAAGAAAACAAAAAACAAAAACAAAAACAATACCACAAGAATATCGCAGAGATTTAAATTGATGGTGAAATTGTCCTTCGTCATAAACTGGACCTGAGATGGCTCTGTACTTGGACCGCTTCTTTTCCCGTCGACACCAAAAATTGCAGATCTACAAGAAGCTAATATTCCCTCCCAGAATATGGATGGATGCTGGGGTGCAAGTGGTTAAACAAAAAAAAGTGGCATTTTAAGGCGTTTTAAGCATATTTTGATTATCAGGACAATACCGTTAATCGCAATTATTTTCCCACAATAATCGGGACATGAAGTTGTCATTATCGTCCCGTCCATCACTTATCATGTCAGTCCCTATCCATCACTTATCATGTCAGTCCCTATCCATCACTTATCATGTCAGTCCCTATCCATCACTTATCATGTCAGTCCCTATCCATCACTTATCATGTCAGTCGTCCCTATCCATCACTTATCATGTCAGTCGTCCCTATCCATCACTTATCATGTCAGTCGTCCCTGACAAGCGAGCCTGGATGCCATGTCCAAACATCAGCATGGGAGATAAGATAATAAGTACACCTTTCGCACTAGCACATTTTGGAACCCCTCTCCCCACATCGTTTTTATTGGCTGCACTGTCCTCCCTTTGGCCGGATGGAGGTGACGTGCGCCCGCTTGTAGCTAGTCTGTTTACACTACATGTAGCTAGCCTAGCGTTAGCTAGCCTGTCGTTCGCTAGCCTGTCGTTCGCTAGCCTGACGTTAGCTAGCCTAACGTGCGTGTCATTGTCAAGTACTTATGTGCCATTTGGAAAACGGGTAATGCGCTCCTCCGTCCACTAGCGGTTTGCTAGTCTCTGTTAGCCAGTGGTGGATAGTAACTTCAGTACATTTTGAATTAATTGGTATTTTCGGATACTTTCAGTCCACTACATTTCAAAGACTTGTTTTGACTCCACTACATTTCAAGTACATAATGACTTAACCACTTCAGTCGTATTTAAAAAAAATATATATATATATCACCTCGGAGATCACCTCCATTAGATCGGAGGTGTGGGATTGGCCAAATTTGCCGGCGCAAAAAAAAAAGGCACACAAGCAAAAATAATAGTGACGACAACATCGGAGTCACAAACAACGAGACGAACGTACGAATATGGACACAAAGGCAAAATAATGTGTGTCTGCCAGATGTTTGGGCCGTCTTGAAGGTTACGGTTAAGGTTGGGTGGCAATGCCATCACCTGGGATTAAAAACTAAACAAACCACAGTGCCAGCTTCATATCGAGGGGTGTCACAATCGTCAATGAAAAAATAAAAAATCTAATTTAATCTGTGACTTTAAAATCTAAATCCAAGAGTTTGAATGGAACCTGCTTTGCAACAGCTTGAGTTTCCCATTATCACATTGTTTTCGTCAGTGATTTAAAAAAGGTTTAAATCGCAAATTGAATCAAACTGTGACCTTTAAAATCTTAACATCCTCTAGTGAGGGTTTCTTTTGTATAACTTCCCGCTCGTGTCGTTGTGAGATCTGGTAAATCGGTTGCAGTGTCGTCCGTCATGGAATGTTCTCTAGTGGTCTTTGGCATGGTGGTCCGGAGATAATGGACACGGTTTAACACATGATTTGGAGCAGTGGTTCTCAACCTTTTCAAGCCACGACCCCCCAAAATATTCCTATTTGAACTGGGGACCCCCCAAAATATTCCTATTTGAACTGGGGACCCCCAAAATAATCATATTGGAACTGGGGACCCCCCAGCCTGACAAGCACTTGGAATTGTAGGAGTTGAGTAATTACTTTTAGTTTGACTCCGTTCCACAGATAAATATTGTGAAAATAGCAGATCTACAAGATCGGCTATTTTCCCAATGTTTGCCTAGTAGTATAGTATAGTTGGTTGATTAGTAGACACAGTAATGGTCTTTCTTTTCTTTTGTATTAAAAAGGTCTTAAAAGTCATAAATGTTAACTTTATAAATGTGCAGATACCCTGTAGTATACACTTACACCGTATGTTGGTTTGTTTACTGTTGAGTGTAAGCTGATCATGACCCACAGGTTGAGAATCACTGATTTAGAATAACCAATCAGTGGGGGAGAAAAGAGCAGAGTTTTTTCTCCTCATTGTCTACAGGCCACATTAAAACCTCCTTGTAGTGAGTCTCCCCGAATCCCTGCAGAAAATACAATAAAACTCGACTTGTCGTCACATCGCTTAAAACAAATCAGCGTCAAGTATTTCCTGGTTCAAACCCAAAGCACCCTCTTCTTTCACACAATATTACCCAGAGGCACCCTCTTCTTTCACACCATATTACCCAGAGGCACCCTCTTCTTTCACACCAAATTACCCAGAGGCACCCTCTTCTTTCACACCATATTACCCAGAGGCACCCTCTTCTTTCACACCATATTACCCAGAGGCACCCTCTTCTTTCACACCATATTACCCAGAGGCACCCTCTTCTTTCACACCATATTACCCAGAGGCACCCTCTTCTTTCACACCATATTACCCAGAGGCACCCTCTTCTTTCACACCAAATTACCCAGAGGCACCCTCTTCTTTCACACCATATTACCCAGAGGCACCCTCTTCTTTCACACCATATTACCCAGAGGCACCCTCTTCTTTCACACCATATTACCCAGAGGCACCCTCTTCTTTCACACCATATTACCCAGAGGCACCCTCTTCTTTCACACCATATTACCCAGAGGCACCACGAGGATTTCCTGCACGACTTGACACCGACACGTAGTCTCGCGTAGCCAGACAACTATTCCACAATCTCCGGAATACTATAATACTAGACCATACCCGTGGGGGGATATGCGCACATGATCTGGCAACCCGGGAGCCAGCGACCACAAAAATGCTAATAAACAGCTGACATTTGGGGAAAGCGAAGAACGGGCTTCGCTGTTCCGTCCGCATGGTGATGGTCAATGGCTGTGTGCAAATTCAGATCCAGCCACTGAGGAGAACCGGGCAGAAGAGATTTTGGCCTCTCCGCCCGCACAGAGCTTTGTCGAATTATAGGAGGATAGTCTGGAACTTGAATCTGAATGTTATATAGAGTCTAGAACTACACCTCCTGAATGTTATATAGAGTCTGGAACTACACCTCCTGAATGTTATATAGTCTGGAACTACACCTCCTGAATGTTACATAGAGTCTGGAACTACACCTCCTGAATGTTATATAGAGTCTGGAACTACACCTCCTGAATGTTATATAGAGTCTGGAACTACACCTCCTGAATGTTATATAGAGTCTGGAACTACACCTCCTGAATGTTATATAGAGTCTGGAACTACACCTCCTGAATGTTATATAGAGTCTGGAACTACACCTCCTGAATGTTATATAGAGTCTAGAACTACACCTCCTGAATGTTATATAGAGTCTGGAACTACACCTCCTGAATGTTATATAGAGTCTGGAACTACACCTCCTGAATGTTATATAGAGTCTGGAACTACACCTCCTGAATGTTACATAGAGTCTAGAACTACACCTCCTGAATGTTATATAGAGTCTAGAACTACACCTCCTGAATGTTATATAGAGTCTGGAACTACACCTCCTGAATGTTATATAGAGTCTGGAACTACACCTCCTGAATGCTATATAGAGTCTGGAACTACACCTCCTGAATGTTATATAGAGTCTGGAACTACGTCTCCTGAATGAAGCGCTTGAACGTTGTGGGAGGAAGCGGTCTGGCTACGCGAGACGTCACGCAAACCCAGTCTAAATCAGTCATTACCTCAACTTAGGATGGCGATGCTTAGTGTTTTTCTTTTCTCTTTTTAAAGACGAGCACATGGAAATAACAACCACAGTCCTTGGTAACAAACACAAAGAGGTGGAAAATAACAAAATAATCTAAATGATAAAAAGGAGGACACAATGTTTACCATATTTAGCATGTCATGGTATATATATAGACAATTCTATTATAATATTTACCACTTTTAGTACAAAAGGGAACTTGGTTTGTAGTGTAATAAGGAGATGGAGCCTGATGTAGTTAGTTAGTGTGTCACAGCGCACGACCCAGTATGAAGCAGGCGTTAAGGGGCCGTGTTCACAGAAAGCCTTCATGTTGTTGTAGTCGTCACCTTCCTGCCATGTGTTTCTATAGTAAAGAAACAACGCACTGGACCAGTAAGGGTCCATTTGGTTCCATTTGTACACTCTCAAGAGTTATGGAGGTCCTTGAAATTAAAAAGAACCAGCGGTATTATAATAGTAATAGCAGATGTTTAGGGTTCTGACGGTGTGATAAAAAAAACCCGGTTCTGGAAAACGGTTCCACATGTGGATGGAGAACCCGTTTCCTGGGTTCCTCAATGTTTGATCCGATGGTTCCTCCTCCGGATCCCAAACCATAAATGACACCACGTTCTGATCACAGAGAACGGTTCAACAGGTTCGAACGCTGCGGGTGTGTCAATAGCGACCTGCCTTTCTACCCCGGGTGTCAGTGGCGGGGCAAACGCTCTCCCCACAAACATGATTTGAGGCAAACGCTCTCCCCACAAACATGATTTGCGATTCCGTGCCTATCGGTACATAACTCGGACGGGGCTGAACAGGCTCAAAGCGAACTTGGTAACGTTCGACATGGCAACTGGTGCTTCTCGTGGCTCACGTTGGCGTGAGACTCCACCCCCTCCGTCGCGGTGCAAAACTATACTTTAAATGAGTCCGCGGTTGTTTGGAGAAAGTAGTGTCGGTAGTAGAATAGAAAGTAGTGTCGGTAGCGGGAATGGATCCCAGGAGGTGTGGATTGTGAGTCTAGTGATTAACGAGGCGAGACACTGAGGCCGGTGCTGAGGTTGGGTATTCGGGCTGTATTACATTGTGACCACGCCCACTCTTCTAATGTAGAGCCAAAGAAGCCCCGCCCCTGGGCGAGGCTACTGAGACCGGGGGGGTAGAAAGGCTGCACCGCGCGTCAACAAACGCTCCGTGCGAGAATGCATGAAGGCTCGGTTCCTCCGCTCACAACATAAACCACTTTCTGTGAACGCAGCACCCTGATAGGACGATAGGAGGGTGGTGGGGAGGGGGTGTGTGTGTGGGGGGGGGGGGGGGGGGGGGGGCGGGGTTAGGTCCCCCATGTGATCGAGTGTTTCTGTGTGTAATGGCTTCCTGGGTTTGAAGTCTGATGATGTCACAGTCACCTGACCCCCAGCCATTCCCACTAAAGAGGGAGTGGTCAGGGGAAAAAAAAGTCTTGTCTTTTCGCTCTCTTCTCGCTTCCCGAGATTCACAGTTTGTCATTTAAACTGTGAGGGAAGCGTTTTGTCCCAGTGTGGCCCCTCCCCCTTCTCCTCCAGTCTAACCGAGGGTTCGGGTTGGTGGTGGGGGGGGGGGGGGGGGAGGGGGGTTCATCGGTTGGCCGATGTGTGTGTCAGTGTGAGCCCAGCAGTACTCCCAACACTGGAGGTGTAAATAAAACAGAATAAGTGGGTAAGGGAGCAGTGACAACATGTGGGAATTACGTTCATCGGAATTACGGTAAAATATCTGAGTCATGGCGACTCCACGCGCTCGGCGAATGTCGTCCATGTTCTCTTGTGTGCTTTTCTCGTGTGCGTGTGTGTGTGTGTGTGTGTGTGTGTGTGTGTGTGTGTGTGTGTGTGTGTGTGTGTGTGTGTGTGTTTTGAGTTTTCCGTGGATGCTGCAGTGGCAGAAGGAAGGTGACGGTGGTCTCTCTCTCTCTCTCTCTCTCTCTCAGCTCTCGTCCTCGGTGCTGTGCTGCTCCAGCAGGCGGACGTGTGTGAAGGGGAAGTGGCCCCGCCGGCCCTTACACTCGCCCTCCCACTGGCCGTTCACGTTGATCTTGGTCACTTTCACCATGTCACCCACCTGGACAAGGACACACACACACACACACACAAACATCAACACACAAGTATTGTATAACTTGATGGATGGGGGGGCCTGGTCGCAATTCTTTAGCATAATGGTTTGGCCGTCTTCAAAGACGTTCCTACATGTTGTAGGAACAACAGTGATGGTGTGTATGTAGTGATGGTGTTGTAGGAACAACAGTGATGGTGTGTATGTAGTGATGGTGTTGTAGGAACAACAGTGATGGTGTGTATGTAGTGATGGTGTTGTAGGAACAACAGTGATGGTGTGTATGTAGTGATGGTGTTGTAGGAACATCAGTGATGGTGTGTGTGTAGTGATGGTGTTGTAGGAACAACAGTGATGGTGTGTATGTGTATGTAGTGATGGTGTTGTAGGAACAACAGTGATGTGTGTATGTAGTGATGGTGTTGTAGGAACAACAGTGATGGTGTGTATGTAGTGATGGTGTTGTAGGAACAACAGTGATGGTGTGTATGTAGTGATGGTGTTGTAGGAACAACAGTGATGGTGTGTGTGTAGTGATGGTGTTGTAGGAACAACAGTGATGGTGTGTGTGTAGTGATGGTGTTGTAGGAACAACAGTGATGGTGTGTATGTAGTGATGGTGTTGTAGGAACAACAGTGATGGTGTGTATGTAGTGATGGTGTTGTAGGAACAACAGTGATGGTGTGTGTGTAGTGATGGTGTTGTAGGAACAACAGTGATGGTGTGTATGTAGTGATGGTGTTGTAGGAACAACAGTGATGGTGTGTGTGTAGTGATGGTGTTGTAGGAACAACAGTGATGGTGTGTATGTAGTGATGGTGTTGTAGGAACAACAGTGATGGTGTGTATGTGGTGATGGTGTTGTAGGAACAACAGTGATGGTGTGTATGTAGTGATGGTGTTGTAGGAACAACAGTGATGTGTGTATGTAGTGATGGTGTTGTAGGAACAACAGTGATGTGTGTATGTAGTGATGGTGTTGTAGGAACAACAGTGATGTGTGTATGTGGTGATGGTGTTGTAGGAACAACAGTGATGTGTGTATGTAGTGATGGTGTTGTAGGAACAACAGTGATGGTGTGTATGTAGTGATGGTGTTGTAGGAACAACAGTGATGTGTGTATGTAGTGATGGTGTTGTAGGAACAACAGTGATGTGTGTATGTAGTGATGGTGTGTATGTAGTGATGGTGTTGTAGGAACAACAGTGATGGTGTGTATGTAGTGATGGTGTTGTAGGAACAACAGTGATGGTGTGTATGTAGTGATGGTGTTGTAGGAACAACAGTGATGGTGTGTATGTAGTGATGGTGTTGTAGGAACAACAGTGATGGTGTGTGTGTAGTGATGGTGTTGTAGGAACAACAGTGATGGTGTGTATGTAGTGATGGTGTTGTAGGAACAACAGTGATGGTGTGTATGTGGTGATGGTGTTGTAGGAACAACAGTGATGGTGTGTATGTAGTGATGGTGTTGTAGGAACAACAGTGATGTGTGTATGTAGTGATGGTGTTGTAGGAACAACAGTGATGTGTGTATGTAGTGATGGTGTTGTAGGAACAACAGTGATGTGTGTATGTAGTGATGGTGTTGTAGGAACAACAGTGATGGTGTGTGTGTAGTGATGGTGTTGTAGGAACAACAGTGATGGTGCGCCGTGGGACGTTGTTTGGAATGACGCTTATGTCATCATTTGGTCCTTTGGTCTCTTTTTTTTATTTATCTGTTTGACATTTTTTGGGGGAAAATATCAATGTTTTATTGATATTTACTTGGTAATTTGATATATATAGCCTATATATATTTTTTTAAGTTCACTTGTAGTGGGAGTAATATTCTACCAGGAGTATTCACTTGTGACTCAAGTAATGAGCGGCTATCCACGGGTTTTGTAGAAATTTGTAGCAATTGCAGAAATATCAGGCCTTAAATGTCAAATCATTTTGACAAGAGCAACTTCCACTTAATATTTGACCAGGCTGTATATCACTGTCTATAGATCTATAGACCCTATACACAGACCAGGCTGTATATCACTGCCTATAGATCTATAGACCCTATAGACAGACCAGGCTGTATATCACTGCCCATCTACACACTCTAAACCAGCTTGGACTGCATTTTTTTAAAGTTACCATTTAGGAGGTTTTCCTCTCCACGATATATTTTGACTCAAGAGTGGGGTTGGTATTAACAGCCCTATAGATCTATAGACCCTATAGATCTATAGACCCTATAAATCTATAGACCCTCTAGACAGAGCTGTGAGACAGACAGACTAGCAGATAGACAGCCCTACAGACAGAGCAGTGAGACAGACAGACAGACAGACAGACAGAGACTAGCAGATAGACAGACCTACAGACAGAGCAGTGAGACAGACAGACAGACAGACAGACAGACAGACAGACGTTTCATTAGCGCTCCATTCCCTCTTTGATAAGCAGGATAGTGAGCTCTCTGTGTGAGTCCATCAGAGTGCTAATGAATGTAGAATGCTACATTCTGTCTATATGAACAGAATGCTACATTGTGTCAGTGGTGTAAAGTAACTAAGTACATTTACTCAAGTACTGTACTTAAGGACAATTGTGAGATAATTTTACTTTACTGGAGTATTTCCAATCGTCTATACTTTTACTTCTACTCCACTACATCTCGGAGGCAAATATTGTACTTTTACTCCACTACTATTATTTGAAAACTTTAGTTACTTTGCAGATATAAATTATTACATTATAAAACATACATTATGCACTTTATCCCTATTTTATACCTATAGGCTATTTGAAAATGGCAGATCTACAAGCTCACAACGTGTCGTACCGCGACGCGTTGTGAGCTTGTAGATCTGCTATTTTCAAACATTTTAGCACTTTTACTTTTGGTACTTTAAGTACATTTTGATGCCAATACTTTTTAACTTTTGCTCGAGTAACATTTTGAACGCAGGCCTTTTACTTGTAACAGAGTATTTTTTATATTGTGGTATAACTACTTTTACTTAAGTAAAACATTAGAGTACTTTTTCCACCACAGCATTGTGTCTATATGAACAGAGGCCATTGTAAAACAAACTAAACACACAAAGTGTGCCAGGCCTAGCGCTGTGAGGGCGTTGGTCTGTTAGCATGCTACGCTACGCTACGCTGTCAGCTTGCATTTACACACATAGTTGTGTGTAAATGCTCACATGCATGAGTAAGCAATTCAAGCCTCAGGACATTGTGCTCTGCTCCTGGCTGAGAGGGAGATACATGATGTAGGCCAGTGGATCTCAAACGTCCCCCCCCCCCCCCCCCACACACACACATACATTTATTAGACCCTCCAGAAAAACGCGGGCAAAAATTCTTGATAATGCGGGCTAAAACTCTTGATTAAGCAGGCTAAAATGTGTGATTTTGCGATGAAATATGCGTTTTTCTTTGCAATTTTACGCGGTGAAATGGCGGAATATGCGATAAGTTGCGAAAAAATGAGGAAATATGCGGTGCGAAGCGCATATTATGCGATGCGAAGCGCATATTATGCGATGCGAAGCGCATATTATGCGATGTGGCCTTTTTGAAAAAACATTAAAGCCGCATAAATATGCGCCATTTTGCTGATTATGCGGTAAATTCTGCGATCGCATAATCGCATTTTTCTGGAGGGTCTAATTAATAGTTATTTGGTTGCGGACGCACATCTGAAGAAGTATTTTGCGCACGTGCGCAAGGAAACCAGGGTTTTGGTCTGCCTTCAGCCTTTCACTTCCGGTGGTGCGACTATGTTTTCATTCCCACTAACAATATTTCTACACGGAACACTAACACCACTTCTCCCAGAGAACATGGATGGTTTTGGTTATAAGCCCACTTGTTTCTATGATGAAAGAGCAAGTTAAAATGTGAATATCTTTCTGTGGTTTTGTCTGCTCCGAGGACGCCATTGTTTTGGTTTGTTTCTAGTAGGGAAGGATCGGCGGACACGTAAATCCCTCCCACTACATTTGATTGGGTAAAGCGCGGCCTGCTTCCTGATCTGAAGCCACGCCCACTTGTAGGCCAGTGCGTACGCGATACGACGAACCCCCCCCGACAGATTCAAACGCAGAGCAGAATCTGTTCTTGAGAGATTAGTCCCGGAGCGATCCCAGACTCCTTCCTGAAATCAAATGCAAATGAGATTTCCGGAGGGAGGGGGGTTTACCAGGCTATGAATTCACGTCCCCATGGGGTGACTGATCCACAGAGAAAAAGGTTATTCAACACCTTAAATGTTTGATTTATTTTAGAAATAGTTCATCTTTCATTCAATAGGGGCAACGCCCGTCGCATGTTGATGATGTCATTTGTCCATGTGTGGTCTAGCCCTATGGAATGTAAAAATAAAAACATATTTAATACTTCCTGATGTTAATATGAGCATCAAATCAATGTTAAATATGTTATTATTTTCACATGCATTCTATACATTCCATAGGGCTGGACAGTGTTGATTTCGTCGACTAAAACTATGACGAAAAATATTGATCGACTACCTTTTTTCACTGACGAAAACTAAATGAAAACTAAATGAAAATTAAGCTATAATGACTAAAACTAAGACTAAATATATTGTCAATTTCGTCAACAAATAAAAACTAGACTAAAATGTTAGTGAGGGATCTAGTGGAGAAGAGATCCAGTAGAACTAAAAGACAAGTCATTTTATGTTTGGTGGCGCTCGGGTATTGCGCTCTGAAAATAGCAGATCTACAAGCTCACAACGTGTCGCGCTGCGACACGTTGTGCTATTTCCATCATGCAACCAAGTGTAAAATCAGCCATTACGACGCCATCAGGGCACCGCCTACATACAATTTACTCGACTAAATCAACTGTAGATTTAGTCAAGTAAATTCTTATGATATTTAGTGGACTAAAACTAGACATAAACTAAAACATTTCAGAATGACTAAAATATGACTAAAACTAAATGGAATTTGATTCAAAAGACTATGACTAAAACTGTGGCGTAGCGCAAAATCGCAGGGCCCCGACGCAAGGAGGGGGGGGGTGGCCCTTTCGCAAACGGCAACGGAGATGGTGCTGGGTACGGTGCGGTAAATGGCCCCCCCCCCCCGCGGCGGGCCCCCCCGCGGTGCGTCGCTTGCTACCCCTCCGCTACGCCACTGGACTAAACCTAAATCAACATTTGCCGTCAAGATCAACACTGGGGCTGGACCACACATGGACAAATGACATCATCAACATGCGACGGGCGTTGCCCCTATTGAGTGAAAGATGAACTATTTCTAAAATAAATAAAACATTTGAGGTGTTTTTCATTTTACATTTTAGTTAATGAGAACCACTGCAGCACAAGAGGGTAACAGACACAACAACAGACGCATGAATAAAGTTTACAGCACAAGAGGGTCCTGGGCTGACACATGTGGGCTGTCAACAGACACATGTGGGCTGTCAACTGACACATGTGGGCTGTCAACAGACACATGTGGGCTGTCAACAGACACATGTGGGCTGTCAACAGACACATGTGGGCTGTCAACAGACACAATGTGGGCTGTCAACAGACACAATGTGGGCTGTCAACAGACACAATGTGGGCTGTCAACAGACACAATGTGGGCTGTCAACTGACACATTGTGGGCTGTCAACAGACACATGTGGGATGTCAATAGACACATTGTGGGCTGTCAACAGACACATGTGGGCTGTCAACAGACACATGTGGGCTGTCAACAGACACATGTGGGCTGTCAACAGACCCAATGTGGGCTGTCAACAGACACAAGTGGGCTGTCAACAGACACATGTGGGCTGTCAACAGACACAATGTGGGCTGTCAACAGACACATTGTGGGCTGTCAACAGACACAATGTGGGCTGTCAACAGACACAATGTGGGCTGTCAACAGACACAATGTGGGCTGTCAACAGACACAATGTGGGCTGTCAACAGACACATGTGGGCTGTCAACAGACACAATGTGGGCTGTCAACAGACACAATGTGGGCTGTCAACTGACACATGTGGGCTGTCAACAGACACATGTGGGCTGTCAACAGACACGTGTGGGCTGTCAACAGACACGTGTGGGCTGTCAACAGACACATGTGGGCTGTCAACAGACACATGTGGGCTGTCAACAGACACATGTGGGCTGTCAACAGACACATTGTGGGCTGTCAACAGACACATGTGGGCTGTCAACAGACACAATGTGGGCTGTCAACAGACACATGTGGGCTGTCAACAGACACATTGTGGGCTGTCAACAGACACATTGTGGGCTGTCAACAGACACATGTGGGCTGTCAACAGACACATGTGGGCTGTCAACAGACACAATGTGGGCTGTCAACAGACACATGTGGGCTGTCAACAGACACATGTGGGCTGTCAACAGACACATGTGGGCTGTCAACAGACACATCGTGGGCTGTCAACAGACACATCGTGGGCTGTCAACAGACACATGTGGGCTGTCAACAGACACATTGTGGGCTGTCAACAGACACATGTGGGCTGTCAACAGACACATGTGGGCTGTCAACAGACACATTGTGGGCTGTCAACAGACACATTGTGGGCTGTCAACAGACACATGTGGGCTGTCAACAGACACATGTGGGCTGTCAACAGACACATGTGGGCTGTCAACAGACACATGTGGGCTGTCAACTGACACATGTGGGCTGTCAACAGACACAATGTGGGCTGTCAACAGACACAATGTGGGCTGTCAACAGACACAATGTGGGCTGTCAACAGACACATGTGGGCTGTCAACAGACACATGTGGGCTGTCAACTGACACATTGTGGGCTGTCAACTGACACATGTGGGCTGTCAACAGACACATGTGGGCTGTCAACAGACACAATGTGGGCTGTCAACAGACACAATGTGGGCTGTCAACAGACACAATGTGGGCTGTCAACAGACACATTGTGGGCTGTCAACAGACACATGTGGGCTGTCAACAGACACATGTGGGCTGTCAACAGACACATTGTGGGCTGTCAACAGACACATGTGGGCTGTCAACAGACACATGTGGGCTGTCAACAGACACATGTGGGCTGTCAACTGACACATGTGGGCTGTCAACAGACACAATGTGGGCTGTCAACAGACACAATGTGGGCTGTCAACAGACACAATGTGGGCTGTCAACAGACACAATGTGGGCTGTCAACAGACACATGTGGGCTGTCAACAGACACATGTGGGCTGTCAACTGACACATTGTGGGCTGTCAACTGACACATGTGGGCTGTCAACAGACACATGTGGGCTGTCAACAGACACATGTGGGCTGTCAACAGACACATTGTGGGCTGTCAACAGACACATGTGAGCTGTCAACAGACACATGAATAAAGTGTACAGCGTGTATAAAGTGCACGGTACCTCCAGTGTACAGCGTGTATAAAGTGCACGGTACCTCCAGTGTACGGCGTGTATAAAGTGCACGGTACCTCCAGTGTACGGCGTGTATAAAGTGCACGGTACCTCCAGTGTACAGCGTGTATAAAGTGCACGGTACCTCCAGTGTACAGCGTGTATAAAGTGCACGGTACCTCCAGTGTACGGCGTGTATAAAGTGCACAGTACCTCCAGTGTACGGCGTGTATAAAGTGCACGGTACCCCCAGTGTACAGCGTGTATAAAGTGCACGGTACCTCCAGAGCCAGGGCGGTCTTGTCGTAGGCGTTGGGGACTCTCTTCTGGATGGCGCGGGCGTACACCGGGCCGTTCTGCAGGTTGGGCAGCTGTGTGTTGGTCACCACGGGCTGGGCGTACTGGCCCGGGTCGCCCAGAGGCCCCGGGGCGCCGCCGCCCCCCGACCCGTCGGCGGCCAGGGGCGGCCCCCCCGCGCCCTGGCCCCCGGCGGCCCCGGGCGTGCCGGGAGGCCCCGCCCCGCCCCCCGAGGTAGGCGAGGCCGGCCGGTACTTCTCCACGTAGGGCACGGGGATCATGCCCGCCCGGCCCTCCTGGTTGGCCGCGTTCCACCACTGCTCCTCGGGTTTCTCCAGGACCCGCAGGATGTCGCCTAGAGGGACGGGACCGCACGGAAATGTCATTCATCACTATAAAGACACATTTAGGCTAAATATGTCTTTTTTTACACAATAGAAAACGTGGTCTTTGATGGCCAGATGTGAGTTATTGGGGGCTAGAAGAGCTACAGTAAATAATAATAAAGAAATCGCTGCGTTATTGTGTAAAAAAAAAACATATTTAGCCACCTGCCCGAATGCCCCCGCCCACTGTATGCCCCCGCCCACTGTATGCCCCCGCCCACTGTAAAAAATATCGTGAAAATTGCTAAAACTATAGAAAGCAGTTAAATTTGCCCCAAATGTTTCAGATTGGCCTATTAATCATAGCACCACCAGGTGGCCACAATAACCCACCTGACCTGGCGGAGGAGACCGGTGCGCCGAGGAGCACTTTCTCTAGTGTTAGTCTAATATCTGTTAAAACAGCGAGGGACACAGCACTGCGCATTAGGGGTGTGCCGATACACTAATTTCACCAAACGATACGATACGATATTTGGCTCACAACTTCGATACGATTTCGATACGATACGCACTTTTTTTATTATGAAAAATATATGGGGGAGAAAAAAAGCAAATGCAAACAAATAATTCTGTTTTTGCATTATTCAGACATGTGAACTTGTAGCTTTTCAGCTTCAATAGCCGTTTTGAATCCAAATAGGGCAATAGTGTGACACCTGACCCGAAAAAAAAAGAAAACACGTTGTCACCCTTTTCACCTCGGGGCTGTTTGCATGCCTGATTATTATTATTGTAAAAAAAGAAAAAAAAAATTGAAAACGATATTTTTTTTTCTGAAAACGATACATATCGTCACGAAAACGTATCGCGATATATCGGCACACCCCTACTGCGCATGTTGGCAAAACACACACTTGGACCCGGGAAGTTGCTCTGACGGGGCTTAACAACAGAATAATAAAGTCACCCTTGCGGAAGGGCAGGTCCTCCTCGTCGTTGCCGGGGAAGTCGAAGAGCGCGCGGACGAACTCGGCCTCGTCTCCGGGCTGCGGGGCCACGGCCGCGGCCCCCGACACGAAGCCGGCGTTCTTGGCCTTGCTGACGGGCTCTATGAGCGTGGTGGTGTCCAGGTAGTGGATCTTATAGAACTCCAACAGGGCGGGCAGGGCCTCGAACTCCTGGTCCCCGATACGGAACCGTGGAGGAGGAAGACCTGAGGGGAACACAGAGAGAGGTTTATAGTGTTAATTAAAGCAGGTAGTGGATCTTATAGAGCTCTAACGGAGCCCTGTACTCCTGGTCCCCACGATACGGAACCGAGGAGGAGGAAGACCTGAGGGGGGACACAGAGAGAGGTTTATAGTGTTAATTAAAGCAGGTAGTGGATCTTATAGAGCTCTAACGGAGCCCTGTACTCCTGGTCCCCACAATACGGAACCGAGGAGGAGGCGGAGGAGGCGGAGGAGGAGGTGGAGCAGTGTTGCCAGACTTTGTGAGAGAAATGAGCAAACAGGTGTAGGAAAACAAGCCCAAAAGAAGCGACTACATGAGCACTACCTAGGCTATTGGAAAATAGTCGATCTACAAGTTCGCAATGCTACGCGTTGTGAGCTTGTAGATCGGCTATTTTCAAAAAAAAATTATATATTTTTTTACATTTTACCAACACAAATCTGGCACAAAACATTCAGATGGGGGTTATAGGGACACATATTATATATTTATATATATATATATATATATTATAGGGACACATACATGTTAATTTGGGGGTCCTTGACCTGAAAATATTTGAGAACCACTGGTTTAGACAACATTTAGGAAAGTTGCTCAAATAAGCAACTACACTTTAGAAATAAGCCTAAAAAAAACGTAACCAGCGACTACCAATATGTACAAGCAACTACAGAAGAAACAAGCCCGAAGTCGCTTATACTAAGCGGACATGGCAACGCTAAGGAGGAGGGGCCGAACCTGACGACGACGGGGAAAGGGGTAATAGGTGAGTTTTTTGTTTCTTCTTTTTTTTTTCACATTAAAAAACGTCAACATGTATATGACACACACACAGGAAGAAAGAACACCTGAAGCTTGTTTCCATTGTGGTCCATTAATAGACATGAAACATCAAACATACTATACAAACAAACTCCTCATGACAACAACATCTCCACATGTTAAACAAACAGGGCCCAGTATGCATGTATGGACCGGATGTAAGACCAGCTGGCTGACATGTTCATTATTTCAGCAGTTTAAGGTAGTAGTATTTATATATAAAAATCAACATCTGGGTACATCCAGATGTTCTGTCTGCACTCTGTGTATGTGACTATTTACCTTATTGTTTATGTGACTATTTACCTCATTGTTTATGTGACTATTTACCTTATTGTTTATGTGACTATTTACCTCATTGTTTATGTGACTATTTACCTTATTGTTTATGTGACTATTTACCTCATTGTTTATGTGACTATTTACCTTATTGTTTATGTGACTATTTACCTCATTGTTTATGTGACTATTTACCTCATTGTTTATGTGACTATTTACCTTGTTTATTGACTAGAAGTTCTACTTCTTGCTTACTTAACTTATTGTGAGAATGCATTTGTAAGTCGTTCTGGAGAGTGTATGTGCTCAACCCATTCAATCCTGGAACGCATCCGTGTCATTTGACATTTCTTTGGGCTATAAAAAAATAGCAGATCTACAAGCTCATAGCGTGGTGCAGCGCTATGAGCTTTTATATCTGCTATTTTTAGGCGGTGAAACCGCCCCTATATGTGAGGTTTGGACATCGACATTCGCTGCACTGTGATGGGCCACCATTGTACCCCCCTACACCTGGGAGGGTAGGGGAGGCGGGGACATAGATTGGTGAAGCAATAGGAAGCGCTGCACGAATCTGGGCGGCTGGGTTTGGATACGCCCTTCAAGACCATCGATTGGCCTCGTTATTTCAGTCTACTGATATTATAGCAACATACGCTTTTTCAAAAGAACGGTTCGGATTTAGAAGACATTTGTAGAATCCCACAGAAGAGAAGATTTGAGTTAAATAAATAATTGAATATAAATAATTTTAAATAAAAAAATATATATATTTAAAAATATATATTCAAAGATAAGCAAAAATTATCACGATTTTAAAAAAAAATGCAGATCTACAAGCTCATAACGCGCAACTGAGTGCCGTGCTGTGAGCTTGTAGATCTGCTATTTTTTGAATAGCCAAAAGGAACCTAAAAATTACACAGATGTGTTCGCCGGTCTTAAATGGGTGAAGGTGCGAGCGTATCTACCAGCTAAATGCCTAAATTATAATTGTTCAATTAACAGGCATTAACATGATAATTACTGCACGCTCTCCTCCTGAATCAGCCCGTCAGGATTATCACATTTTACTTGACGATTCATTGTCATACAAATAACAGCGATTAACACTTTCATTGTGTGGTTTTTCGGGCCTCGTAGAACAGAAGTTGCACGGGGGGCAGATTATGACAAAAAAAACTACATATTTTACATTTCACAGCCACGTTATGTTGTTCAATGCACATCGTCATTAAAGAGGATGCACCACGGTCCTCTCTGCTCCTGGAATGTTACAGCTATGAGAAGCTCCTTGATGTCACCCAACTATTAGTGTTGGGGGAGCATTTTCAAGCAGAATGCACAATTCCCCATTTCCTTGGTGTGACTTACAGCAAGGGTTCCCAAACTTTTCAGCCAGGGATCATATTTGAACTGGGGACCCCCCCCCACCCTGAAAAGCCCTTGGAATTATAGGCATTACATTTAGTTGGACTCGGTTCCACAGGCAAATATTGTGAAAATAGCAGATCTACAAGCTCACAACGCCTCGCTTGTAGATCGACTATTTTCACAATTATCGCCTCTTTCTTACGTAATATTTGACAATTTGGTATTAACACATCCACCGCCAAGAACGTAGTCCTACGGTCCGTTAAATCCAACTGTTAAGCGCCGAAACCGTAGTCCTACGGTCCGGGTGTTTTTTCCTTTTCTTTTTTTTTTTTTTCAATTTTCTAGGGGGACCATTTTCAGTGTAACACCACTAGAAGTCGACCGGAAGTGCGATCCCGTTTTTTGTTTCCCGTCGGCCTCCATTCTAAGTCGTACACTAAAAGCCCTGTAAAACCTATGTAGTTTTTCATCCTCGCATTTCCCATGTTAACTTAAACGGTCAGAACTCAAACATGGCGGCTCCGTTTGACACGCGGTCTCGACGAGTAGACACCAGGACATGTGCCCGTTGTTTACAAACAGTGGATCGCGCAATCTAAAGGATTTTAACAGGGCCTATGGCGACCTGAAAAAAACAAAAAACAACAATAAAACCTTGGCACTGGTGAGTACATTATGAGATTAGCCCTTGGCGGTGGATGTGTTAAAAAGGTCTTAAAAGTCATTACATTGTAACTTTATAAATATGCAGATATCCTGTATACACTTATACTGTATGTATGTTGGTTTGTTTACTGTGGAGTGAGGAAACTATGTTGTACATTAAGATAATCATCTGGGGACCCCCCCTAAATTATTTGGGGACCCCCCTTGGGGTCCCGACCACGAGTTTGGAAACCACTGACTTACAGGACACGTGGTGGACGGACGGCAACAAAGTATATGGTTGCTGTCAGGCGGGAAAAACCAAGCCCGCAGAACCCAGTGGTTTCATTGAAGCCGAATGGACATGCTGGCCATTCATGGTACTGCAGCTTAAAGGAGTAGTTCACCCAAAAAATACTTATTTTCTATTAATTGCACACCACATGAAGCCTTGAATTCATGATTTTTTAAAAAGTTTTTGTCGCATTCCTAAGCTAATAATTTGATTCCTTTATCCTCAGTGGTGGAAATGGACTGGATTCGCTTTGGGAACTCTACTTGTCCCACATACACGCGCGCGCAGCGCGCGTGCATGTGGGTCCGCGCGCGTGCGCGCGAAGCGCGCACGCGCGATTTTTTTTGCGGTTCTGGGCGGATTGGGTCCGTTTTTCCGCGGTTCTGGGCGGATTGGGTTAGTTTTTTTTCCAGTTTTTGGTTTCTTTATTTTGGTTTTAGGGTTAGGATTAGGAGTTAGGTTAGGGTTATGTTATTTAATTCATATTTTTGCCTGATTTTACCAATTATCACAAAAAACTATTTCTGCCTAATAAAATATTCAAACAAAATGGGTTTATACTAATGTATTTTGTGGATTATATTAGACAATAACTAGACGGTTAATTTCGCGGATTTGGGTACTTTATATTGTTTTTTTTGTTACTTTATTTCGGGGTTAGGGTTAGGTTAGGTTTATGTTATTTAATTCTTTTTTTTTTTGCGGTTAATTTCGTGGATTTGGTACTTTATTTTCGTTTTTTGTTACTTTAATTCGGGTTTAGGGTTAGGGTTAGGTTGTTTAATTCTTATTTTTTCGATTGGGTGCCCCTGATTACTCAATAAAAATACCTTAAAATTATACTCGAGTACAGTACTTGAGTACATGTACAGTACTTAATTAGTTACTTTTCACCACTCTCACTGTCAGCGTTAGATTAAAATTACTTACTCACCTTCTGCAAAGATTGTCTTGGTTTCAGAGAGCAGAGCATGGTTGTAAATATGAACTTTTGCCCCAAACTTTAAGTCTTTATATTCCATATGTCCATGCACGTCCAGCCTTGTTTACCTTGTGTGTGCAGCCGCTTGCTTGACGACGTAAAGCCTACGTTAGTGCACTAACGTAGGCTTTACGTCGTCAAGCAAGCGGCCACAGAAGTCTGTTTCCTTTCAAAGCGATGTGCATTTCAAAATAAGAGTTTTTTGAATTTTGAACGGATTCCGTTTTGAACGTTTGGTCCGGACCAAACGTAACTATTAATTTGGCCACGCGACCCGGAAATGACAGTAATAATCCTAAAACGGGAGCGAAAATATTTTTCCTCAAAAAAAAAAAAAAAAAAAGATTTTTTTATTTTTTATTTTTTTTGACAATCTGAAGAGCGTTCCCACACGTTTTCACAGCGTTCCCCCGCAACGGTTGCTATGGGAACGCTGTTCCCATGCGTGCAACGCCATTTCCACCACTGTTTATCCTACCGGCTAATGTATCCGGTAGGAGACACAAAGTAGATTATTTGTGTCTCCTACCGGAAATACACCCAGTCATCAAATTATTGGCTTAGGAATGAGACAAAAACAAATCCATGAAGTCAAGGCTTCATGGGGCGTGCAATTGATAGAAAATAAGTATTTTTTGGGGTGAACACCTCCTTTAAAACGGCCTGGGGCTTCTGTCACGAACGAGCGAAAACGGTTTCGACTCAATGGGCTCGACTCACGAAGCTCGTGCGCACGGGGCGGCGCACTTCTGTGACGCAAAACGCGTCAGAGAAGTGACGAGCAGGAGCCCCCAAATAGGCCCCGCCCACCACATTTCACAACCCCAGAAGAAGGGGTGATTTGGGCCCATGAGCTGTGTGAGCAACTCAATGCAAGTGGATGGGAGGGGATAGCCGGGGCCCTCTCTATTATGTTTAACTCTATGGTGCCCTCTCTATTATGTTTAACTCTATGGGGGAAAAAAACGTATCTCCTTAATTTGAACTTTTAGTGTATTTTCTAAACCATGTTGAAACCATGAAGGAAAAACCACTGATACCAATAAACCACCAGCAGCATTAAATATTAAACATTAAACCAACACACAAAGCCTAGGAGTTGTGTAACTGTCTGCAATAAAGAACCACCACACGTGTGTCTGTGTGTGTGTGTGTGTGTGTGTGTGTGTGTGTGTGTGTGTGTGTGTATTTAGTATACTTGTGAGGGCCAAATGTCTGTAGAATGTGAGAACTGTACATCGATAGGAAAATGGCCCGAAAATAGCAGATCTACAAGCTCATACAAATCTGCTTCTTTCCGGCTTACAGGAGGGGGGGGGGGTAATTCAAATAGAATTCATAAAATCTAAAATGTTCATGTCCTCACAAGTACAGTAATGTTACAGTGTGTGTGTGTGTGTGTGTGTGTGTGTGTGTGTGTGTGTGTGTGTGTGTGTCAGACAGACACATTCCACAGACACCATTCTGAATAGTCACTCATTCCAGCTGTGACAGCATGTTGCCCAATAGTACCATTCATTCATTCATTCATTCATTAATTCCTCCCCATCTATCCATTCATTCCCATTCATCCATTCATTCATTCATTCATCCATCCATCCATCCATACATACACACAACACCCTGCTCCATCTACTGCTGCTCCAAATAGAGCTGCTACTGCTCTGGGCCAGTAGTGGGCGCTGTTCTAAGAAACACCTGTAAACACCATGATATGTCCAGTTTGAATGTCCTAAACATTGTCATAAACTACTAGTTAGTGCAACCGGAACTAACTAGTAGGTTGATGACGATGATAATAACTCATGTGTAGTAACCTCAGCTAACTAGTAGTTTGGTGGATTTACTACTACTACTACTACTACTACTACTAACTTTATAGCAACCTCAACTAACTAGTAGGTTGATGACGATGATAACTCATGTGTAGCAACCTCAGCTAACTAATGGGTGGGTTTAATAATAATAATAATAATAATATTGTTATAGCAACCTCAGCTAACTAGTAGTTTGGTGGGTTTAATACTACAACTACTACTACAGTACTACTAATAATAATAATAATACTTTATACCAACCTTAGCTAACTACTAGATTGGAGTTTTTAATAATGATAAATTAATACCTATATCACTTCATTGAGCGGGTTTCCCACTCTGAGGGCTCTATCCTTTTCCCTCTACACCAAACCTCCTCAAAACAATAACCCTAAAAAAGAAAGTGTTCTAAACAGTGATGGGTGTTAAATTAACCCTTTACCTGCTCCTCCAGACTGACAGTGGATGGAGATGCTGTTCTAGTGTTTTAAATAGATGATGTTGTGTTAAATAAAGACCTTTTACCTCCAGACTGACAGTGCTTCTGGTTGATGATACCAGAACGTAGTCCCCAGGGTGAGTACTGTGATAGTAATATAAGTATATGTACTCACCAGAAGAAGAGGTTATTTTGTTAGACACAGTGGGACCAGTGTTGTGTTCTAGTTTTTTTATGAAGGTATACTATGTTTATTCCCTGCCTCCCACACGCACGGCATGTGCGCGTCTATAATGAATTAAATGTAAAAAACGCTGTTTTGAACAGTTTATGAAGGTGTACGGTGGCGACGAAAAAAAATCTCAAGGTATACGGCGTACACAGCATCTGACGGTAGAACCCACCACTGAGTGGGACACCTTGGAGTTCTCATACACAGATAGATTATATAAATAATATATAATATATTAGATTAATAGATAGATAGATATTAGGGAAGGGACGATATTCGTTATTATCATGATAAAAAAAACACTCATAGTCGTATCACAGAGATTTTAATTTATGGTAAAGCCGTAAAGAACGGACTTGTCTGATAGTCTTTTTTTTACTCTCTAAATGTCTTTGCCAAAAATAGCCGATCTACAAGCTCACAACGCGTTGCAGCTTGAAGATCTGCTATTTTGGGCAAACGTTCCACCCCAGAAGACTAAGGATGCTGGGGTTCAAGTGATTAAGTTTTAAGCTTATTTTGATTATTGCGATAATATCGTAAATCACTATTATTTTGGTCACAATAATCGTGACTTCAAATGTTTATATTGTCTCAGATAGATAGATAGATAACCTGTACAGTATGCATATGTACAGTACGTGTGTACGTACAATACATACGGTATTACAGTATATTACTGTAATAGTAATATAAGTACAAGTACTTACCGGTAGAGGAGGTCCTGCTGTTAGAGATACTATTGATGATGTAGTGAGAGACCTTAGAGTTCTCGCTCACTGATAGAACATATAGTCCCCGGGGTAAGTAATATAATAGTAATATAAACGTAACGTAGTCCCCGGGGTTAGGGTACATAACAGTACTCTAATAGCAATATAAGTATATGTACTCACCAGTAGAAGAGGTACTTAGCCCCTTTCGGAACCCTGTATACAGTATGCAAGATTCCGAAATGGGTTAACGGTAAGTAATATAAAAGTAATAAGGAACGCCGTCTCCACAGGGTTAGGGTAGGGTACAGTAATAGTAATCTAAGTACATGTACTCACCGGTAGAGGAGGTCCTGTTGTTAAGAGATACTGTTGATGATGTAGTGGGAGACCTTAGAGTTCTCGCTCACTGATAGAACGTACAGTAATGTAACAGTAATATAAGTAACGCAGTCTCCCCGGCGTTAGGGTACATAATAGTACTGTAGTAGTAATCTAAGTATAAATACTCACCAGTAGAGGAGGTCCTGTTGTTAGAGATACTGTTGATGATGTAGTGGGAGACCTTAAGAGTTCTCGCTCACTGATAGAACGTATAGTAATGTAACAGTAATATAAGTAACGCAGTCTCCGCGGGGTTAGTTAGGGTACTGTAGTAGTAATATAAGTAATCTAAGTACATGTACTCACCGGTAGAGGAGGTCCTGTTGTTAGAGATACTGTTGATGATGTAGTGGGAGACCTTAGAGTTCTCGCTCACTGACAGAACGTAGTCTCCGGGGCTGGTGATGGAGTCCCGCACCAGGAACACTCCGTGCCGGCCGCCCTGCAGCAGCGACACGGCCTCCTGGCGGCTCAGGCGGCCCCAGAACCACGAGGCGCGGTCCTCCGCGTCGAAGTTGCCGGCCATGGCGGCCGCGCTTCAACTCCCCGGCCTCAGCCTCACCTAATCCAGCCCGAGGCTTCACCGGAGGAGGAAGGCCTCTCTCTCGCGCTCTCTCTCTCTCTATGTCTCTCTCTATGTCTCTCGCTCTCTCTCGCTCGCGCTCTCTGGGTTGAAACTAGTTAAAACTAGTTTAAACTTTAAAACTTTGTACCGTGTCCTCTGTGTCTCTGTGTGTCTCTGTGTCCTCTGTCTCTCCTCCTGCTGTTCATAGTCACTACTATGACTGTAGAGTCATTCACTTTAATGTGCTAATAATGTGTTTAGTGTGTGTGTGTTTGTTAGTGTGTATAAAGTGCAGATGTTTGGTCCTGAAGTCACATCAATGCAACAAGACGAGAGGGAAGGAAAATGGCGGATATTCTGGGAGGAGGAGGGGGGGGGGGGGATACTGGTGTTGCCAGGTTTGAAGAGAAACGAGGATCAGGGTCTATGAAAACAAGCCCAAAAGAAAGCGAGACTCGTTTTGATGTATGCAGTGGTGGAAAGTAACTAAGTACATTTACTTAAGTACTGTACTTAAGTACAATTTTGAGGTATTTGTACTTTACTTGAGTATTTCCAATTTCCAATACTTTTACTTCTACTCCACTACATCTCAGAGGCAAATATTGTACTTTAACTCCACTACAATTATTTGAGAACATTAGTTACTAGTTACTTTTCAGATATAAATTATGATATTATGAAACATACATTAACCACTTTAGCCCTGTTTTATACATAGGCTATTTGAAAATAGCCGATCTACAAGCTCACAACGCGTCGCGAAGCGACGCGTTGTGAGCTTGTAGATCTGCTATTTTCAAACATTTAGTACTATTACTTTTGGTACTTTAAGTACATTTTGATGCCAATACTTTTGTACTTTTACTCAAGTAAATTTTGAATTCTGGACTTTTACTTGTAACAGAGTATTTTTATTTTACAGTATTGGTACTTTTACTTAAGTAAAGAATTTGAGTACTTTTTCCACCACTGGATGTATTATGTGTATTATTATCTTGTGTCCTACCTTGCTTACTGTAAGTCGCTCTGGATTCAGAAGTGTAAACTCTAAACTGTACACGGTTAACTGAATAGGATTGAAAAGTGTCTTGTTTCAAATGGGGTCCTCAGTCTCACGTACTCAATAGTAGGTTTGATTAAACGATTGAATATTTTATTAGACAGAAATGTAAAGACAGAGTACGTCAGTACGGTCAAACACTTTGTCTAAAAATGTTGGGAGAAAAAGTGAAAAATGTGGAATATGTTTTAAACATGATTCTAACAACACAGATCTGGTATGTAGGATGCATATTTCCAGATGGGGGTCCGGGGACGAATACATATTAAGTTGGGGGATCCTTGACATGAAAATGTTTGAGAACCACTGGTTTAATTTAAACCATATAGCATATAAAAAAACATTAGGAAAAAAGACCAAATAAACAACTACACTTTAGAAACAAGCCCAAATAAACAACTACACTTTAGAAACAAGACCAAATAAACAACTACACTTTAGAAACAAGACCAAATAAACAACTACACTTTAGAAACAAGACCAAATAAACAACTACACTTTAGAAACAAGACCAAATAAACAACTACACTTTAGAAACAAGACCAAATAAACAACTACACTTTAGAAACAAGCCCAAATAAACAACTACACTTTAGAAACAAGACCAAATAAACATATACACTTTAGAAACAAGCCCAGATAAACAACTACACTTTAGAAACAAGACCAAATAAACAACTACACTTTAGAAACAAGACCAAATAAACAACTACACTTTAGAAACAAGACCAAATAAACAACTACACTTTAGAAACAAGACCAAATAAACAACTACACTTTAGAAACAAGCCCAGATAAACAACTACACTTTAGAAACAAGACCAAATAAACAACTACACTATAGAAACAAGACCAAATAAACAACTACACTTTAGAAACAAGACCAAATAAACAACTACAGTTTAGAAATAAGCCCAAATAAAAAACTCTTAACTACCAATATTTAAAAGCAACTTCAAAGAAAAACAAGCCCGAAGTCGCTTATAATCAGCGGACATGGCAACACTGGGGTTGACCTCCTCCACCGGATGTGATAGATAAAATGTTTTTTTTTTAAATACATATTTTAGTATTTTTATATTTGTATGTTGTGCGATTTATGTTTTTGTCTTATATATTTTTTTGTGTATTTCATATTGGTTTGCTCTGCAGAAAAAAACGTTTTAAAAAAAAAAGACTGTCTATAATTAAATCTAACGACTAACTAAGACTGGGTGTTGATTATTTTTGTAGGTTTGGAGATCCGGTTTTAAACAGGATACGGAAACGGTATGTGTGCGTTTATATATGTGGTCGGGGGATTCACCGGATACAGTAAGGCGGGCTTTAAACCGGATGTGTGCGCTGATCGGAAAATGGAAACCAGGCTTGGGAAAGGTGGCTTTGGGAAAAGGAACAAAATAAAAAATAAATAAAAACAGAAGAACAGATCTCCAAGCTAACAAAGCGTCGTGTTGTTAGCTTGTAGATCTGTTATTTTTCAGTAGCAAAACCCTGGGCTGAATTAATTAATGACCAACAGTTTTTTTTCTCCAATGAGTGACAATGTTTCATGTATTAGTTTTGTGTTAAAACGACATTAATTTAGCCTAAATACACATAAATACACATAAATACACATACATACACATAAATACATTCGCCTAAAGCAGCGTTTTAATATCAATTGTATTTTGTATTCAATAATTAAATACAATTTAACGTCAGAATCAGACGTTTTTTCCTAGTTTGAATGCACTTCTGTGAAACAACACTAGATGTCGCAAATGGACAGCGTTGTTATGCTGGCACTGCAGTTTCAACATGTGTGATTGTATCACCTATGAAAATGTAACTATGTTACCACAACATTTACTGAAATAAACTAAACTAAACTAAACTGAACATTTCACACGGACCCTTGTTATTCTCCTCTACAATAACTTCATATTTATCTATTCATTTATGGAGGATGGAACCAGCTGACTGGATGTCCAACTTATAGTAGCCTATGTGTGTGATTGCATGGTTGGAGATTGTATATTTCTTTTCATTTTGTTTTGTTTTGCACATGGTAGTGTATTACAGTACATATAATTTTGATAAGTTTGATAAGTTTGATAACTTAGGAAAAACCAGGAAAGTATGCTTTCAAAAAGGATTACCGTAAAAAGAAGTAACACGGAGTCAGTCTTAAATAATAATCAGGTTTACTTAATTATTTGCGCAGGAGAGACAAGGTGGTACAGCATCAAAAATATTCTCTACTGGTAATACAAAATGTTCATCAATATAGACTGTTTTTTCATTAAGCCCACCCCACAATATAATATCAACATGAACAGGGGCGAAAGGCTCATCTCGTGGAAAGGTTGTCTGTGCTATAAGGCATCATGGAGAAACTGTAGCCACAACTTTCATGGGTAAGAAAGAGTAGGCCAGGGAGCAAGGACATCTTATATCAGCAGTTATAGAACTGTCCCTTCTGAGCAAATACATCATACTTTATGCAATTATCCAAAATGATACAATACAATAATCATAATATAATACACTATATATTATAAATTATCTATCATAGTTCATATCATAGGATATTAATTCATTAAATCCAATACACCCATGAGCGAAAAGGAACAGGCAGAAGAATACATTCTTATTGATACCTGCCCCCTATCCAGTTTAAAACATATATATCCTTGATGATCGGCGCATAAAACCATTACTTGCAGTAGATGCAAGTTTAAACGAAACCAAAATCCCAAACAAAACAAGCAAAACAAAACGAGCAACAAATGAACAATTAAACTTATATAGTAAACAACTCCAAAGTCCAATCCTATCTTATTCATCTTCTTCATATTGTCTAATAATTTTATTTTTATACAATTTCTCTAATTGATTAATATTTGTACAACCTTTTAAGTCATTGTGGAGAGAATTCCACATTTTGACTCCTATGACTGAAGGACACATCTGCCTCTGAGTGGTCCGTGCAAACTGATGCTTAAAATCAAATTTCAACTTGAATTAATTTTGAATTAATTTTCGAATTTGGTAGTCGCATAAGTATCCCCCCATACTTCAGCACAATAACTAAGGTATGGCAAATCAAGTGAGCAAAAAAGTATTCGCATTGCCTCATAATCTAACACATGTCTTACCTTATTTAAATCAAAAATGCTCTTTGAATTATTTTTTCTAACATGTGCTATGTGGGGTTTCCATGTTAGTTTGTCGTCCATTATTACACCCAAAAATCTAAATTCTGGTACTCTTTCAATGGTCACTCCATCTATAGATATTAACACCTCGTCATCCTTATCCCGATTACCAAAAATCATAAACTTTGTTTTTTCCAAATTTAACTTTTTTAGTTTAGTCATTTCATGTACAATACTTTCAGCTAACTCTTTCAAATCATAACCTGAACAATGAAAATGTGTGTCATCTGCAAACAAAACAAAAATGTAATAACTTTGACCATGTCACATTCTACCATGCTGCCACCAGAGCGTGGACTGGCCTACAAAGAGTCTGTTAAAGATCTCAACTCTTTAATGGCTTTAAAGGCATCCTCCGCCCCTTTTTCTGATGGTTTCTACCAACATGCATTGTATTGTATTATATGTACTGTATTACTGATGAATTGAATACAATGGACCACAATGGAAACTTTTTGTGGTATTTTGTTTTGTGTTATCCTTTTAGCATAGCCTTTGACTATACTACCTGTACTGTTTACAACTTTGTTCATAAAGTATTCAATCAATCAATCAATCAATCAATCAATCAAAACACTTTGTGGCATGTGTTTGATGTCATATGTGTGAGGTCATGTTTGTGAGGTCATGTGTGTGTGATGTCACACCCCAGCCCTGGTCACTCTATATAAGCTGTTTACATAGAACACTGGTGGTGAGACACACACAGACAGAGAAAGACACACAGCAGGGCCGGATACAGAAATTATTAATTGGGGGGGCATTAGGAAATGCTTGGGGGGCGGCTTGTGTTTTTTCCGGCTGTTTGTGTAATACTGCTTCCTATTGTTTAGGAGTAGTACTGCATGTGTGTGTGTGACTGTGTGTGTGGAAAATCAGGGCAGAGGATTATTTGAATTGTGCAATGATACATGATGGAATATGATTAAGGATTATTTTGATTATGGTAAGCTCACATTTCATATCATGACATAAATGTAACTTTCACAAGCACCCCCACCAAAAAAAAAAAAAAAAACTTTTTTTTGTTTTTTTTGGGGGGGGGGGCAGTCAGGGCATTTGGGGGGGCATTTCCCCCCCTTGCCCATGCCTAGATCCGGCCCTGACACACAGACAGAGAAAGACAGACGGCCAGACCGACCCACAGCCAGCCAGACAGCCGGCCGGCCGGCCGGACGGACGGACGGACGGACAGACAGACAGACGGACCGACAGACCGACAGAGACACAGAGATGTTGCACTACACGGTGGCCAAGATCAAAGGTCAAAGGACCAAAGGGCTACGGTGCTGCCGTAGTGATGGGACACAAGGTTTACGCCTTTTTTGAGTCCTCCAGGAACATTATTGATGTCCATGTCTTCAACACAGTGTCTTTAGTCTGGATGAAGTGTCCTCCAGTGACACCTGGAACAGGAGAACGTCACCGCGAGGTTCCATCCAGCCGCCGGCGCCACACAGCTGTGCTGGTAGAAGACATCCTCTACATCTGGGGAGGATGGACTTGGACTAAACCAGGTTACTGCAACGTGCTTTATGCATTTGATGTCGAAGCCCACAGATGGTTCAAACCCTGGGTGTCTGGGACCGTTCCAGAGGGGAGGGATGACCACTCAGCCTGTGTCTTGGGGAAGGTCATGTTTATCTATGGAGGACGGATCCGGCTGACTGGATTCACTAATGACACCTACAAGTTGTACACCAACACAATGGTCTGGTCTTTAATCTGGTCTTTTTTAACACCAGAGGCACTACACCACCTGCTTCAGAAGGGCACTCTGCCACCATCATCGGGACAAAGATGTTTGTATTTGGGGGGCTATGGGAATATAGGGACTACGACAACATCAGAGTGTTTGACACAGAGACCAACTGCTGGCTGAACACACCTTCTGCACAGCTTCTTCCAGAAAGACGCTGGGGTCATTCAGCCTTTGTCTACAATGGAAAGCTGTACATATTTGGTGGCTGCAAATATGGAGAGAAGATCCTCAATGATCTGTGGAAATTCAGTCCAGAGAACTTCTCCTGGAAGAAGGTTGAGCCGAAGGGGAAAGGCCCGGATCCAATGGACAGGATGTGCTGTTGCATGATGGGAGATCGTATCTTCCTCTTTGGAGGATACAAAGAAGACAATGATGACCTGATCATCTTTGACTTGAGTCCTAGTCTGAAGACACTATGTAAGCTAGCAGTTATTCAGAACGGTCTGAAGCAGTCTGAACTCCCTCACAACATCAGGTGGGAACTGGCAGCCATGATGAATTAGAAATCCCAATACTCAGGGTTAGGGCATTGACTGTAGGGTTCAGGGTTTGGGTTATGCAAACCTTAAATAAAGATAAATACCCCTTGGGATGAATAATAATAAAGTGACAACTTTTACAATACGTGCCCATATATGGATATATCTATTTGTCAGTCCCTTTTATGACCATATATGGAAATCCCTGATGTCATCAGTATATGGCCCAAACTACCCCCCCCCCCCCCACTCAGTGGAGAGAGAGAAAAAAGGTGCCCTGATGCAGTGTTAATTTAGTCGACTACTTCTTTTCACTAACAAAGACAAAATTACAACAAAATTAAAAAATCACACCCTGTGTGAAGTGGGCGGTGTCTTGCTAGCTAATCACAATACTGAATGGAGTCGATCAATCATGTACAAAGGATAAATACATTTATTGAAACACTCTTTATGATGGACAAAACCATAACTTGAAAAAACCAATTTTTGGTTTTTTTCAAGTTATGGTTGCTTATATAGGGCTATGCACATGTGTCATGTGACACTGGCCAATCACAGTCCTGAATAGGCTGTGATTGGCCAATCACAGCGCAGGATAATTCTACAAATTTCCTGGGCCCAGATCACAGCGCAGGAAAATGTACATTTTTCCAAATCTCACTTATAGGGGCGGTTTCACCGCCCAAAAATAACATATGATGACAACGACTATGACAAGTAAAAACTAGATTAAAATGTTAGAGAGGGACTAGTGGAGCAGAGATCTAGTAGAACTGAGACTAGTGGAGAAGAGATCCAGTAGAACTGAGACTAGTGGAGAAGAGATCCAGTAGAACTGAGACTAGTGGAGAAGAGATCCAGTAGAACTAAGACTAGTGGAGAAGAGATCCAGTAGAACTAAGACTAGTGGAGAACAGATCCAGTAGAACTGAGACTAGTCGAGCAGAGATCTAGTAGAACTGAGACTAGTGGAGAAGAGATCTAGTAGAACTGAGACTAGTGGAGAAGAGATCCAGTAGAACTGAGACTAGTGGAGAAGAGATCCAGTAGAACTGAGACTAGTGGAGAAGAGATCCAGTAGAACTATCCAGTAGAACTAAGACTAGTGGAGAAGAGATCCAGTACAACTAGGACTAGTGGAGAAGAGATCCAGTAGAACTAATACTAGTGGAGAAGAGATCCAGTAGAACTAAGACTAGTTGAGCAGAGATCCAGTAGAACTAAGACTAGTGGAGAAGAGATCCAGTAGAACTAAGACTAGTGGAGAAGAGATCCAGTAGAACTAAGACTAGAGGAGAAGAGATCCAGTAGAACTAAGACTAGTGGAGAAGAGATCCAGTAGAACTAAGACTAGTGGAGAAGAGATCCAGTAGAACTAAGACTAGTGGAGAAGAGATCCAGTAGAACTAAGACTAGAGGAGAAGAGATCCAGTAGAACTAAGACTAGTGGAGAAGAGATCCAGTAGAACTAAGACTATTGGAGAAGAGATCCAGTAGAACTAAGACTAGACGAGAAGAGATCCAGTAGAACAAAGACTAGTGGAAAAGAGATCCAGTAGAACTAAGACTAGTGGAAAAGAGATCCAGTAGAACTAAGACTAGTGGAAAAGAGATCCAGTAGAACTAAGACTAGTGGAAAAGAGATCCAGTAGAACTAGGACTAGTGGAAAAGAGATCCAGTAGAACTAGGACTAGTGGAAAAGAGATCTAGTAGAACTAAGACTAGAGGAAAAGAGATCCAGTAGAACTAAGACTAGTGGAAAAGAGATCCAGTAGAACTAAGACTAGTGGAAAAGAGATCCAGTAGAACTAAGACTAGTGGAAAAGAGATCCAGTAGAACTAAGACTAGTGGAAAAGAGATCCAGTAGAACTAAGACTAGTGGAAAAGAGATCCAGTAGAACTAAGACTAGTGGAAAAGAGATCCAGTAGAACTAGGACTAGTGGAAAAGAGATCTAGTAGAACTAAGACTAGTGGAAAAGAGATCCAGTAGAACTAAGACTAGTGGAAAAGAGATCCAGTAGAACTAAGACTAGTGGAAAAGAGATCTAGTAGAACTAAGACTAGTGGAAAAGAGATCCAGTAGAACTAGGACTAGTGGAAAAGAGATCTAGTAGAACTAAGACTAGTGGAAAAGAGCACCACCAGTGGGGCTCTGCTATTGGTCTATTCTCCATGGGGGGTTGTTATGTTATGGTATATCTATATTACAGATAATCGGCTGGTTGTCTAGAACCGGACTCAAGAGCCACTGTGAAGGCCTAGCTGGGTTGTAAGGCCAGCTAGTCGTCCTGGTACTCTGGAGAGAGTTAAGATGATCTTCGAGCGTCGCTGAGGGCACTGCCTTCACCAGGGCATCCAGGGTCCTTTATACTGCTGGCTGTGCCCCCCTGATGTCACTACGGTGATGTCAGGTAGTGTCAGGCATATCCATATATGGAGTGGGCTGTGTCAGTTATGCCCAAATCTGGGACTATGTTGTCAGTCCTGGATGTTTCGGTTATGTCCACATATGGAGTTTCCAGGAGGGATTCTCTGATGTCAGAGCTAGGTATGTTAGGAATCTCCCTTTCTAGCGATTCTATGCTGTCAGACTTCGTAGGTCGATCGTCTCCATTTATGGGGATCTCCATATATATGCCAGTGCTAAGTATGCCCTGAACGTTCGCAACAATATCTATCTCCCTACTCTTAATGGTTAATGATGGCTGTATGATTATGTTGAGCAGTGAGAAAAATGTTGCAGAGCCTGAACGCAGAGATAAAGTATTATATCCACACTTGTATTCACATTCATAATAAAAGCTCCACACATTCTCCCGCCAATTATGCTATGACATCATTCTCCCGCCAATTATGCTATGACATCATTCTCCCATCTATAAGATATCATGGACACAACGTATGCACAGAAAATGTTGAAGAAAATTGGGCTTCAGAGGAAAGTTTGATTTGGAGTTTAGAAGACAATTTGACTTTTGGTGGGTTTGGACTTTGGAAGAACACTGGAAGAAACTTGGACTTTTGAAAGAGAACATCGGACTATGGAGGCCAACGGTATCAAGTCGGTGCTGTTTGTGTGCTTGGGGAACATTTGCAGATCCCCCATCGCCGAGGCGGTCTTCAGGAAGATGGCGACAGAGGCCGGCGTCCACGACGAGTGGCGCGTCGACAGCGCCGCCACCTCCAACTACCAGACGGGCAACAAGCCGGACCCGCGCGCCCTCACCTGCCTGAACGCCCACGACGTGCCCGTCAAGCACGTGGCCCGGCAGGTGAACAAGGACGACTTCGCCTCCTTCGACCACATCCTGTGCATGGACAAGACCAACCTGAGCTACCTGAAGAAGAAGGCCAAGTCCGTGAAGGACTGCCGGGCCAAGGTGGATCTCCTGGGCTCCTACGACCCCCTGAAGCAGCCCATCATCCTGGACCCGTACGGCGGGAGCTACGAGGACTTTGAGACGGTGTACAAACAATGCGTTAGAAGCTGCAAAGTGTTTCTGGAGAGAAATAGGTGATAGCTGCGGTACGGGCCCTCTTTCTTCCGTGTATCATCATCATCATCAGATGTCGTCCAGCTCGATATCTCGCAGCCACGCCCACGTCTCTGGTCGCCACATCAAAGAGGCCGGCCTCCGATGGTGGTCTATTACCCAAGACGGAAATAGCAAGACCCACCATCTCCGGTTTACTTCTCGTATCCGCGTGAAGTGGGCGGACGCCTTTTTAGGAGACAGGAAGTAGGTTGGAGTCTATTGATTCCAAAGGAAGAGTGAATGTGAACACAGCTTCTGAACCATTCTTTAGCTTCATGGTCACTGAACTAAATATTGGACCCGGTCCTCACAAGCCACACAATATTCCCAACATTTTGACACTAAAATGGCTTTTTTCAGAGAGACACATCAGGAGAAAATCAACTTCATTATCGACATTTCTCTGTCCCAGCAATACACTCTCACAGGATCTAGCACCAGCCAACATAGATCTAGCACCAGTCAACAGAGAAACATTGGATGTTCGCGAGGTTTTCCATCAGACGCACCCAGGGGTGCAAATAGACCACTAGAGGATCTGTAACTCAGAGAGCGTAAAAATGGAACCAAACGCACCCTTACGGATCCGTTTGTTTCCATTCGAACGTTTTCTGAGTTAAATAGACTCGATGAGGATTTGAGGGATTGTAGATTGGCGTCTCCGCGACTACATCTCAAATGGGGGTCCATGGATTCATGCATATTGAACAGGAGGGTCCTTGAAATAAAATAAAAAAGGTTAAGAATCAAAGTCGTTCCATCGTTTTTCTGTTGACAAACGCCAGGAATCACCCCGACAACAGCTTTGGCCCTGACATACAACAAGCTCTTGAATGATCACCAGATTAGTCTTCACAATGTCTGAAGCCGGGTTTGTGCTCATCTTGTCTTTTTGTTCCATTAATAATAATTAATAATTGTCTCATTTTTATTTCCACTACATTACATTCAGTATTATTGTTTTTATCTGTGTCCCACCAATCAATGTTTTTGTTTGTTCATGGTCAACTGGATCTGAAAAGAGAAATGACCCGTATGTATATATAGCCTGACATATTTACAATGAGGCCGATACGGAAGAGAGACAGTTCATATGAATGGCCTGCAGGTGGCCTGCAGGTGTCAGAAAGAATATTCTCTCATTGCAAGCGGATGGGTTTTTGACGAACTTTAGACTAGGTTTTCTTACCTTAATAAAAATGGTCATAAATACTGTATTCTTCCAGTCGCTAGTTTAAAGTCTCCTTTCAATCATCATGATATGCGTTCTGCTAAATTATGGTCCCATTTATTCTAAAATTGATGATAAAGTAGGCTATGCTCCAGGAGGGGCGGGATGATTTGATTGACAACCTACACAACCAATAACATTCATTCCCCGCCCCCGCTCTTGATTGACAAGCTACCCAACCAATAGCATTCTTTGGGGATTGTTTTCCGGTTCCCTGGTCACATGTCTGGTCTCAAGCAATAGCGTTTGAGTTCCGACGTGCCCAATGGTTTATATTAAAGATGGAGGATTGTATGTTCCTATTTGTTTTACATTTTTCTGAATTGTTTCCACAAAAGCACATTTCTACTGGAATAATACTAAACTATGTCATAAAAGAGTGGTTAGAACGGCTCAAAACAGGTGTTATAACTTCTGAAATCAATTTCACTACAATAGATTGCACATGAAGGACCTCTAGTGGTAGCATCATGTTAATGACACACATTAAAGCAGAGCTGTAAAAAAAAAGAAATGGGGCTTTTATTCAACTTTATACAAAAAACACTGGCTTTTCCAAACAAACTAACATTTGGGTTTATATACTTTATACAGTAACACTGGCGTTTATTTGGTTTCTATGAACTTTATACAGTAACAAATACACTGGCTTCTCAGAACTAAATGTAACATTGGTTTCATTGGTTTCATTAAAATACAAATCGTATGTCGGGTGGGCGCTCATGCGTCCAAAACCGTTACTTTTAAGGATTCAAATACAAAAGCATCAAAACTAGCAGATCTACAAGCTCGAAACGCGTCGCTTCGCGCCACGTTTCGAGCTTGTAGATCTGCTAGTTTTGATGCTTTTGAATCCTGAAAAGAGACAGTGTTGGTGCTATGAGATTTCCAAACCGACAGAGACGATGAGAAGGTTCAAATCACTGGTTATGAAGCATCGTTTTCTCAAATCAGTGCTGGTTTTACAAATGTTTCTAACTTCCAAAGACACTTGGTGCTCATGGGAAACATTTGAAACCCTTAAAACGCACCAACGTAAATACATTATACCGTATAAAACAATAAATATATATCTCTTTCAAAGAGGATTAAGCTAATTAGTATTACTAATGCATCATGTGACACGATATACGTTTCTGCTCCTGAGAAGCTGCTCTGACGGAAATACAAGGTTCAAGTTTGCAGTGCAACGCATCATAACGTAACCCTCTGGTTAAAACATTAAATAAACAATAAACTCCTTCATAACCTGACCATAACCCTCTGGTTAAAACATTAAATAAACAATAAACTGCTTCATAACCTGACCATAACCCTCTGGTTAAAACATGAAATAAACAATAAACTCCTTCATAACCTGACCATAACTCTTTGTTTATAAACAGGTAGCATCAATAAACTCTTCTAACCCATAAGACTGGGAAAGCATCTGTCACTTTAGATTTTAACCACTTTAACCATTATCTTATATTTTGGGATATTTAAATCATGAAAATGTGGGAAAAATCTTTGAATAATATGTTTTTTTTTTAAAGCAAACATTTTAACTCAAATCTTTGCTTCTGGGGGATTCCCCAAAAAAACATTTTTCAATTAAGAAATAGCAGATCTACAAGCTCGCAGATCTGTGAGCTTGTAGATCTACTATTTTTGAATAGCCAACATATAAATGGATAAACGTGGTTAAAATGTTTGTGGTGCTCTGTTAACGAATTTTGCTGGGGACCCCCTGGAACCCCCCCCCCCCCTGGGGGTCCCCACTTTGAGAACCACTGGCCTAGGGGCACCCTTGGGTGCCACAGCACCCACAATGCTTTGACCCTCACAGGAAGTGGGTTCAACTAATGTGCACCTGAGACGCTCTGAGGCCTTTTCATTGGCTCAAAGACAACCTAAACTCCTCCTCCCTCAGGCTCTTGTCCAACCGCTGCGTCTCGGACTCCAGCACCGAGGGGATTGGCTGCTGGGAGACCAGAGCCAGCGAATGGTTGAGGTCGTTCCGCAGCGACAGCAGCCATTGGCTGTTCTGGGAGGAGCGCTGGATGAACTCCGCCTTCTCCTGGTCGTCCAGAGCTCTGGAGAGACGCAGACGATCCACCTGAGACAAGAGAAGAAGAGTGAGTCATCCATTCACCTGAGACAAGAGAAGAAGAGTGAGTCATCCATCCATCCCATCCTCCCTCCCTCCCTCCCTCTATCCATCCATCACTCCATCCATCCTCCTACCAGTTCTTCCAGTTGTTGGTTTCTAGACGTGAGTCGTTGTAGTTCTTCTGGACCAACAGCCTGCAGACACACAACAACAACAACAACAACATGAAACCACAAACCATCACAACCCTCTGGTCCTCAGGGTCTCCTAGCCTAGCTCCAGCCCCTTAATCACTAGCCACGCCCCTTAATCACTAGCCACGCCCATTGGTTATAAATGTTCATGTCTCTACTGACCAGAGGTGAGGAGCTGGACGCAGACACACAGACGTGATGTTTCAGTGTTCTCCTCTCCTCCTCAACCTGGGAAACACAGGGATAATTAAAACAGTATTAATAGCATTATTATGATGTATTTGTGTAGCACTGTTCAGTGTTAATAAGGTGTATTTGCCAGACCCAGGGGGTCGGGCCTACATGTGGCTTTGTCTGTCCCCCTCTCCAAACGTTTTCATCCACACATGGGCATAAAAGAGGTCTGTCTTCTGTCCTCTTTTTGATTGGCCAAGCTTAGCGTGACGTATCCCGATGTCTTTCAACCACTAGGGGTCTGGCAGTACCAGGTCTCCTGGTTCCCTTGTTTAACACATTGGGTGCCAGAGGTTTATTAAAATATTATACGTTGAGTGCCTGCATTTCTTCCATCCACTTGCGTTATACGTTTCGTGCTGTGAGAAGCCCAGACGCGGAAGTGCATGTAAACAAAGCGTGCGTGCGAGACGGCGGAGGGTCCCGACTAACGCCTGGAACAATAATATTTCCAACGCGACCCTCCATTGCAGCGTGATCGCCGATCGAAAACGGCTCGTTTCCACCACGTTAAAAAGAAATGGAGATATTAAGCTTTTAGTCAAGGAGATAACATTGAAAACGCCGACCGGAAGGATTTTTGACATGGAGCCACATCCAGCCTCTTCTTCTCAGAAACTCCTTGGGTGATGTCAAAGTTTCGTTTTAGCGCCCCACGTGGGCCACTCGTATAAAAATAGAATTGGGTCAAAAACGGTCCGGACCGTTTTCGGCACTTCTCGTTTGGACCCTCAAAAACGGTCCGGACCGTTTTTGGCATTCAATGTGTTAAGGTGTACTTGTCTCAGTGTTAATAAGGTGTATTTTAGGGTGTATGTGTGTACTTGTCTCAGTGTTAATAAGGTGTATTTTAAGGTGTATTTTAGGGTGTATGTGTGTACTTGTCTCAGTGTGTCTCTCAGTTGGTTTCTTTGTGTTTTCAGTCGGTTGTTCCTGGTTTCCCATCTCTTCTTCTCCACCTCCAGTTCAGCCACAGCTCTCTGCAGTCCGGCCACACGCTGCTGAACAGCGCCATCTGCTGCTGGAGGCTGGAAATACATCATCAGCTTGTTTAGTGTTTTATCACAGACAGGACTCAGCCAATCAGAATAAATGAACACTTATGATTGGACGGAGGTGAGATGCACTGACCGGACATTGGCTGAGCGGCGCCCTATCAGCAGCCTGATCCTGTTGGCGGGCCCTCTCCTTGTAGCCAATCAGAGAAGCCTCAGTCTGCTCCAGAGCTAATCGGACGCGGTCTCTGTCCTTAGCTAGCTCCTCTGTTCTCTGGCTCAGAGTGTACACCTGATTAAAACCAAAGAAGAAGAAGAAGAAGAAGAAGAAGAAGAAGAAGAAGAAGAAGAAGAAGAAGAAGAAGAAGAAGAAGAAGAAGAAGAAGAAGAAGAAGAAGAAGAAGAAGAAGAAGAAGAAGAAGAAGAAGAAGAAGAAGAAGAAGAAGAAGAAGAATATTATTATTTCACAGCATATTTATTTTAACGATCAATCAAGTGATTGAGCTCCGGATCAGATCATTGGAACTAACATAGTATACTTTACTTTAAAGAACTAACATAGTATACTTTACTTTAAAGAACTAACATAGTATACTTTACTTTAAAGAACTAACATAGTATACTTTACTTTAAAGAACTAACATAGTATACTTTACTTTAAAGGGAAACTATGTAAGATTTTTGGTGTGTGTGTGTGTGTGTGTGTGTGTGTGTGTGTGTGTGTGTGTGTGTGTGTGTGTGTGTGTGTGTGTGTGTGTGTGTGTGTTTGTAAAATCCCCCTACCGCCCTCTGATGCATTCATTGATTAAAGAGAGCAAGGTTCCCAGTTGGATCCCGGGTTGGGGGGTTCCCCCAGAGTTAGTGTTGAAGTGTCCTTGAGCAAGACACTGAACCCCTAATTGCTCTAGATGAGCAGGTTGGTGTCTTGCATGGTTTCCTCCGACATCTGTGTGTGAATGTGTGAATGTGTGTGAATGTGTGAATGTGTGTGTGAATGTGTGTGTGAATGTGTGTGTGAATGGGTTAATGTAATGCACAATCTATGTAAAGCACTTTGGATAAAAGCGCTATACAAATGCACCATTTACACACACACACACACACACACACACACACACACACACACACACACACACACACACACACACACACACACACACACACACACACACACACAAGGGGGTGAATGTGAACATAGACAGAGGAACAAAACCAAAACACAGCCAGGGGGGCGTGTCTTCCTGCAGGGGAACAATAGTATAGTGGCTGATGGAGGGAAATGATAAAAAATAGTTTTATAAAATAAATGTATTAATTTATTGGCATCACTTTTTAATATTAATGCTATAATATCATTAAAGGGATTGTGCGCGATTCAGAGATAAACAAAGAAAAAAAATCCAGCAGTTCGTTTCCCCGACCACCAGGGGGTGACGCACGGAGGACTTCCATAGAGTAAGGAGACTTCTAAACGGGCCATGCCGAATATAGGTTACTTTATTCGGATACAATTCGCGGAACTGCCCGCCCCTGCCGGTTCTCTGAATTTTTATTTTTAAATAGGCTCTTTCATGACAAATTGACCACATATATGAAGTTAAACAACTAAATTCTATCCAAACGCTTTTTGAAAAGTAAATTATGTGCCTCCAAAACGAAGTTTGAGAGCATTTTAAAACCGAAAGTAAAAAGTTCACACGGACACGGACGCGCACGGATGCGCACATGCGTGCGTTAATTTACGGACCGGATACCCGGATGTGTAACCTAAATAGTAGGGAAAATACGGATTTCAGAAAGAGGAGTGTTTTTCAATGCAGGAAAACACCCCAGCATCATTATATAGTGGCTGATAGAGGGGAAAAAATGCAAAATATATATATATAGAGGTATTTTTCAAATTTAGGCTTAATGTTGCCTACAATCCCTTTAAGTCTCAGTGTTTAATATTAATACTATATTATCATTAAGTCTCAGTGTTTAATATTAATGCTATATTATCATTACGTCTCAGTGTTTAATATTAATACTATATTATCATTAAGTCTCAGTGTTTAATATTAATACTATATTATCATTAAGTCTCAGTGTTTAATATTAATACTATATTATCATTAAGTCTCAGTGTTTAATATTAATACTATATTATCATTAAGTCTCAGTGTTTAATATTAATGCTATATTATCATTAAGTCTCAGTGTTTAATATTAATACTATATTATCATTAAGTCTCAGTGTTTAATATTAATACTATATTATCATTAAGTCTCAGTGTTTAATATTAATACTATATTATCATTAAGTCTCAGTGTTTAATATTAATACTATATTATCATTAAGTCTCAGTGTTTAATATTAATACTATATTATCATTAAGTCTCAGTGTTTAATATTAATACTATATTATCATTAAGTCTCAGTGTTTAATATTAATACTATATTATCATTAAGTCTCAGTGTTTAATATTAATACTATATTATCATTAAGTCTCAGTGTTTAATATTAACACTATATTATCATTAAGTCTCAGTGTTTAATATTAATACTATATTATCATTAAGTCTCAGTGTTTAATATTAACACTATATTATCATTAAGTCTCAGTGTTTAATATTAATACTATATTATCATTAAGTCTCAGTGTTTAATATTAATGCTATATTATCATTAAGTCTCAGTGTTTAATATTAATGCTATATTATCATTAAGTCTCAGTGTTTAATATTAATGCTATATTATCATTAAGTCTCAGTGTTTAATATTAATTAATTAATTATTATCATTAAAGGCATACTAGGTGACGTTTTCAACAAAACTAAAGTTAAATTGTATATCTTTTGTGAGTGGCAAAAGTTTCACAACACCCACTCCATGAATTTCACCCCCGGAAGCCTTTTATTTATATATTTTCTATTGAACGTGGACGGGGGGGACTTTCCCGGGACAATGACGTTCCTGGCCAACGTCATGACGTCGTGGCCGACGTCCTGGCCGACGAACTACCGCAACGGTTTCCTGTTTGGCCAGGAACTACCGCGCTAATAACAAAAAGGAACCTCACGCTGATTTTAAGAGAATGTAGGATTGGAAGATCGAAAAAGAACAGAAAAAGAAAGCACAGCTCATGGTAACTAATGCTCTACTGGCTAAGAGAAACGATCCGTAGATAGTATAAAACAATTAAAAGATCGCTTTTTGAAACGCTTCCGGCTTCCGGTGAAAACGAATGGAATTCTGGGTAATCGAGGACTACGGAAATTGTATGCAGTGACGGTAGTGACCAGCAGAGGTTGCTAAAAATCGTTATTTGTGATTCTGCATTGTACAACTTTAAGTCTCAGTGTTTAATATTAATACTATATTATCATTAAGTCTCACGGCCGTTGATAAATAAAATATACCTCCATCTCTCTCTGGCTCAGGACACGCCCACTCTCCTCTCTCTCCTGCAGGAGCAGCTCCTCTCTCTCCCTCAGCTTGCTGACCAAGGAGGAGAGCTGCTCCTCGGCCCGCCGCGCCTCCGCCTGGCTCTCCTCCAGGCGGAGCTTCAGCCTCTGCACCTCCTCCTCCTCCTCCTCTTCCATGGATTTCTTCCCCTTCTCCTCCACCTCTCTCGCGTTCTCCTCCTGGGCCTCCCGTCCTCTCTCCTGGAGGTGTAGGATCTCCTCCTGGGCCTCCCGCCCTCTCTCCTGGAGGTGTAGGATCTCCTCCTGGGCCTCCCGCCCTCTCTCCTGGAGGTGTAGGATCTCCTCCTGGGCCTCCCGTCCTCTCTCCTGGAGGTGTTGGATCTCCTCCTGGGCCTCCCGCCCTCTCTCCTGGAGGTGTTGGATCTCCTTCCTGAGTGACTCCTCCAGAGTGTGTTTATCTCTCTCCACCTCCTTCCTCCTCTGGACCTGCAGCGTGTTTGCAGTGGTGGAAAGTAACTAAGTACATTTACTCAAGTACTGTACTTAAGTACAATTTTGAGGTATTTGTACTTTACTTGAGTATTTCCAATTTCCAATACTTTTAATTCTACTCCACTACATCTCAGAGGCAAATATTGTACTTTTACTCCACTACAATTATTTGAAAACTTTAGTTACTAGTTACTTTTCAGATATAAACTATGATATAATGAAACATACATTAACCACTTTAGCCCTATTTTATACACAGGCTATTTGAAAATAGCCGATCTACAAGCTCACAACGCGTCGCGTTGTGAGCTTGTAGATCTGCTATTTTCAAATATTTAGTACTTTTACTTTTGGTACTTTAAGTACATTTTGATGCCAATACTTTTGTACTTTTACTCAAGTACATTTTTAATTCTGGACTTTTACTTGTAACAGAGTATTTTTATATTGCAGTATTGGTACTTTTACTTAAGTAAAGAATTTGAGTACTTCTTCCACCACTGAGCGTGTGTCATCATCATCATGATACATGATATGTAACAAGATTATACTCAACTATAAAATGTGTTACAAATAATTGCGTCATTAACGATTTAATTGTGTTTATGACATAAACTAAACAAATTAACGAAAACTAGAATTGTTATAAAAAATGTAGTTAACTGAAATAAAAATCTCTTTTGTCTTTACACATAAAACGATAATAAACTGAAACTGTTAGTCAAAAGTCTTAAGAAGCAGCAAAAATTCAGTCTGAAAGCTCTCTCTCTCAGTGCAGCCACTTTCTGAGATGGGGGCGTGGCCAAAGCGGGGCTCTTTGGCGATTGGTTCATACTGGAGCATCCCCATGATCCCCATTGGGCCGGTTAGATTTTCAACCAGATAAAACCCCGCCTTTCTACAGCGTCACCAGACCCTGAATGCGAGGCTAGCCAATAGAGCATCGCAGTTCCCGCCCACTTCCTGGTGCCACTTCAAAAAACTCAATGCATTTTTCCCATTGACATTTCCAAAAATATTTATATCAATTAATTTAAGCCTAGAATCAAGCCATCCAGGGTCCTGGTGAATCATGAACATAAAACGTTTTTTTCTGTGATTTTTTTTATTTTATATTTAATTATATGATCTACTATATTTAATAAATACCCTCTGTTTTGCCGTTTTCAAAAAGTTTTTTCACAGAATCAAACTTTCAAAAGTTAATGTATTCAATTCGTTTCAGTAAACCCTAACGGCACCTGCTCCTCCTTCTCCTGCAGCAGCTCTCTCCTCCTGCTCTCCAGAGCGTTGCTCCTGGCCCTCAGCTCCTCCAGCTCTCCTCTGTCTCCTCCTCTCCTCTGCACCTCCTGCCTCCTCTCCCTCAAGGAGCTCCTCAGCCTCTCCCCCTCCGCGTGGCTCTCCTGTGAGTCAGGGGGGTTTGAGGAGGAGGTGAACGCTCAACACTCACACAGAGACTAGATCTATCTATCTATGAATCTATCTATCTATCTATAACACTCACACAGAGACCATCAGATGTAATAATCTCTCTCTCTCTCTCTCTCTCTCTCTCTCTCTCTCTCTCTCTCTCTCTCTCTCTCTCTCTCTCTCTCTCTCTCTCTCTCTCTCTCTCTCTCTCTCTCTCTCTCTCTCTCTCTCTCTCTCTCTCTCTCTCTCTGTGTATGACACTATGACACATTAGGGGTCCACTAGTAGCTTCTCTTTTATTTTCAAGGACCCCCATAATTCTGAGAGAGTACAAATGGAACCATTGGGTCCATGTGGTTACAGACCTGTAATGGTCATTTAGGGCTAAAGCTCTTTATGTGTTTATGGTAATATTATTAACCGCTCATTTGCATGTCCATGGCAATATTGACCAAAATGCCCACCACAAGCCAGCATGGCGATGACCCCTGGTCAACAAGACATGTGGTCAACAAGACAAAGTCATGTGACGTGACTGAGGTCAAACAACATTGGATAGTTAAAAGATAAAAGCTAGTTTAGGTCAAATAGCAATTTACAATGTAGCCATGTAGCAGACGCTCTTAAAGGAGAACTAGCTTTTTTTTTATTTTATAATTTTTATCCCTCGATTTGGTAATTTGTAACCCTTTTTTCAACGGGTGCCAATTTGCTAAGTGATCCTGGGCACTACACTCCCCCCACCAGCCTAGGGAGCCCAGGGCCGAGCTCATGCCTCCTTCAATGCATGAGAGCCAACTGACCTTCTTGTCACCCGACAGGGGAGAGATTCCCTGGTAGGACGTAGCGCGTGGAAGGAACACGTTATTCCAACCAGTTCCTTTCCCCTCCATCAGGCGCCCCGGCTGGCCAGGGGGAGGCAGTATAGAGACCAGGATTACTGCATGTTTTTGTGAGGGTATTAACTACCCTAGGAGACACGGGGAGAACATGCAAACTCCACACAGAAAGGCCCTTTCACCAACCCCACCTAGGGTATGGGCGCTGATGACGCAGGGGAGAAGACACGCCCCCAGCGCCCACAGCGTCCCCGGCGGGAATCGAACCCAGGACCTTCTAGCTGAGGCGAGAGCGCTACCGACTGCGCCACTGTGCCCCCCAGAACTAGCTTTTTCTTACCATTATATGATATTATAATATCCTAGGACTAGTGGTACAGTAGTGTTCATAACTCCACCCATAAAGTCCACCACAGCTAAAAACCCTAACGGGCGCTTTGGGATATTTTAAAATATACTGCCGTGGTGTTTACACGTAGATTGGATGAAATCACGGGTTAGATCTCGTTTGCGAAACACAAACACTATTTAAATAGTAATCTAGGATCTAGCATAGAGGCATGGACCCTGTAGAAGGGGTGCTGTGCGTGCGTGCGTGCGTGCGTGTGTGTGTGTGTGCATGCGGTACAGTACAGTATAGTACCTGCAGCAGGTGTTTCAGAGAGTCCATCTCCTTCATGGCCTCTCTCAGACCTCCTCTCATCTTCAGGTTCTCCGTCTCTCTCTGCTGCACCTCCTGTGCTGCTCGCTCCCTGCTCCTGCTCAACTCTGACACCTGCTGGACACAGACACACATGGCAGCGACCCAAAGTGACCAGACCATGTTGTTTTAGTACGGACTTGTCCTTTAGAAGAGGCCAACATTTGGTGAGAAAATGCAAACATTTGGTGAAAAATAGCTCAGCTACACTGAGCTTGTAGATCAGCTATTTTCCCATGAAGAGATTTGGTGTAGAGGGAGAAAAAAAAAAGGAGGTGACAGTCTCACCTGTCCTCTGAGGGCACTGAGGCTCTCCTTGGCTCCGCCCAGCTCCTCCTCTGACATCCTCAGGGAGGCGCAGGCCGCCTCCTTCTCGCTCTTCTCCCTGTGCACCTCCCTCTTTTCCCTCTGTACCTCCTGCTTCAGTGATGTCACTTCCTGCTTCAGCAATGCCACTTCCTGCTTCAGCGATGTCACTTCCTGCTTCAGCGCTGTCACCTAGGGATGCACAATGAATTGGTCATCTTATCGTTATTGGCCTAAAAAATGCAATATGCAAGGGATAATGTACGGGTAGCTGGTCATTATTGAAAAATAAACCCTGACAGGATGATTATCCACCGACACAGAGCCAATATTTGATCATATTTATGTTTGAATGTGAAGCTGAAAAAGCCTTTTGTGATGATTAAGCATGTAACCATTTATCGTAAAATCGATTCAAAGTAGTGACAATTTAAATCGTCAATTTAAATTGATGCAGGGCAAGCCACCATACTGCAGGGCAAGCCACCATACTGCAGGGCAAGCCACCATACTGCAGGGCAAGCCACCATACTGCAGGGCAAGCCACCATACTGCAGGGCAAGCCACCATACTGCAGGTCAAGCCACCATACTGCAGGGCAAGCCACCATACTGCAGGGCAAGCCACCATACTGCAGGGCAAGTCACCATACTGCAGGGCAAGCCACCATACTGCAGGGCAAGCCACCATACTGCAGGGCAAGCCACCATACTGCAGGGCAAGCCAGCTGCCAGGCTGATTTGGAAACACAGCTGTGCAAATCATGGATTCCTCTGACGAGGTGAAAGCAAAGCTTTGATCATTAAATGGTCATTGGTCAATAGGTCTGCTATTATTTCACAAAGTCCACATTTATTTATAAAGAACCACATTTCCACATTTCTTGAGACCATTTCGGTTCGGGTCAGTTTTTTTGGACCCGTGAAGAGCTCTAGTGCAAAGGTAATATGATGGCGGTCAACATGTCAACATGTCAATATCATTAGGGCTGTGAATCGTCTGCTATCTCACAATTCCATTCCGATTCTTGGGGGTCACGATTCAGATTAAAAAAAATATATATATATATATATATATATTTTTTTTATAGATTTTTGGAAAATGAGAATGGATTCTGAATCGTCCAACATGAGGATCGCGATTCGTATTCGAATCGATTTTTTTCCCCACATCCCTAAATATCATGTCCCTCCCCTAATGTCACCTCCTGCTTCAGCGATGTGGCCTCCTTCTCCTTCCTCCTCAGCCCAGCGGAGAGGCCGTCTCTCTCCTCCTGCAGGAGGCGCTGTCTGTCCTCCGCTCTCTTCCCCTCCTCCTCCTGCGCTCCTCTCAGTTGGTCCATCATCATCATCCTCTCCTCCTCTCCTGTCCTCAGCGCCTCCTTGTCCGCTCGCCTCTCCTCCTCGGCGGCTCTCAGCTCCTCTCCTAGTCTCCTCGCCTGGTAGGACACAAAGGACATGATTATACTCAGAGTAAATGTATTCAAGTACGGTATTCAAAAGTGTTTATTACATTTTCTTTGTTTACACAGTATTTATACAGTATATTTACTTATATATATTATATACTTTTACTGTACAGCCTATAATATCAATGCATTGATGTATTGAAACTTAGAAATTTTGCCCCAAAATGCAAAGAAAAAAAAAAGAAAACAGGTGAGCAAGCTGGATACACGGCCCAAAGCGACACGTTGTGAGCTTGTAGATCTGCTACTTTTGCTATTATTATAATTATTTTATCCTGAAAGGTAACTGTTTTGGACATATGAGGTTTCCACCCGAACAGAGACGACCATATTTAACACTTTCATTACCAGGTATTAATTAATGAATATATAATTTGACCTTATGCTGACGATCTACAGATTTGTTTTGTCAACCCGGATGTAAACAAACCATGTGTCTGTGGAAAGACCAGTCTCTCTTCTTTACACCGGAAAACTAAAACATTGTGACCGCGATGGTCCGTTCAGTTTAATCTGCACTTAAATATAGCTCCTTTTCACCAAAAACGCAATTTGGGAAAATAAATCAGAGATAAATGTATTAGTTTTAATGTGATAACATGGTAGCGGACGGGGGGGAGAAATGTTTTAGATGATGTCATGTCCGGGTGTGGATCCTTCTCTGGAAGTCAAGGCATCATTCATAGGTTGGCGAAGAGCGCCCTCTAGTGTAATCACTAAAAACACCACGATGACGTGATGGTTTTTAGTTTTTGTCTCATTCCTGAGACAATAATTTGATGACCGGGTCATCCGTCAGTAGGAGACTCAAAGACCTCATCACATTATTGTCTCAGTCAGGAATGTGGCAAAAACTAAAGAATCTCCATGAATTCAAGGCTTCATGTCGTGTGTAATTGACAGAAATTGGATGAACTACTCCTTTAAGTAACAGTACTCAAGTAAAAGTACTTTAGTTACTACTGTCCGCCCATTGCCCACCTCCTCCCCGGCTCTCCTCAGGTTCTCCCTGGTCCTCTGCGCCTCCTCCTCCTCCCTCTCCTCCAGGACGCGCCGCAGGTCCTGCGCCTCCTCCTCTCTCTCCCTCAGGAGGCGGGCGAGCGCGGCGGCCTCGCTCGCCCGCTGCTCCGCCCTCTCCCGGCTCTCCCTGGCCTCCTCCCGCAGCGCGCGGCCCGCCTCCTCCTGCTCCCGCGCCTCCTGCCGGGCCGTCTGCCGCTGGGCCCGCGCCTCCTGCACCTCCCTGGCCCTGAGAGAGAAAGGAGGAGGGAAGTGCAACACTTTAAAGGTTCTATGACATTCATTTTCACCTGAACTTTGAACATTCAGTGGATTTTCTGTGGTCTGGGGTTTTCTGAATAATTAGGCTGAAAAGTAATCTGAGATTGGCCCTTGGGCAGTGAAGTCACAGGCCATTAATCCCGCCCACTCTCCTCCTCGCCCCTCCCCTCCCCTATCCTTTCCTTTTGGGGGGGCGGAGCAGAGGCGATGATTGACAGGCAAAATCCCTCAACAGCGACACCCGCAGGCAAAGATTTCTTTTTTCATTGCAGTTGAAAAGGCTTTAGAAATGTGAGAGAAAAACACCTGCAATGGATCACTGGAGTGGAATTTTCAGTTAAAACTTTTTATACACGTTTGAAGGACCATGACAAAGACTTTTAATGTGTTGTAAAACTGAATGTCATGAAACCTTTAATCCAACTAATCACTATCATCGATAGTTAAAAGGCCCCCCCCCCCCCCACATAATTATTTTATAACATCTAGCCTGAACACATTGACTGCAGACATTGACGGCCAAGGACGCAATATTGCATCATCATAATATATTTTTTTAAACGTGTTTTTAGTGATTACACTAGAGGGCGCTCTTCGCCAGCCTATGAATGATGCCTTGACTTCCAGGGAAGGATCCGCCCGGAAATGACGTCATCAAAAAAAAAAGAATGGCCCGGTCCACTGCAATGTTATCAGATATATAAAAATACACTCACATGTTAAATGTTTATAATGTCTGCCTTGAGTCCATATTAACACATTGGGTGCCAGCATTTTTTCATAACAACTTACGTTGGGTGCCAGCATTCTCCCCATTGACTGCGCTTTGCTGTTTAAAGCTCTAGACTCCACGAGGAGCAAATCCATGTAAAAAAAAACATCCATTCATGTTGCGCGATGACCCTGTCTACATCCTGGAACGATAACATTTCACTCGCGAGTTACCAGGGGGGGGGATCGCGCATCGCGCATGACCGGTTTTCCCCACCGGAAACAGATTCGGAGATATAGGTGTTTTAAAGAAGGAAATAGACAGGAAGTGGATGGCAGCCATGTTTTTGTTTTTCCGGTGATCTATCTGGCCTATCCTTCTCAAGATCACAATGGGTACTCCCAGAGCTGCTCTAGCCCCGCCCGTGTGGAGAAAAACGAAAAAAACAAAAAGACATATTTCACGGTCTGGACCGTGTTCGGCACCGGACCGCTACTCTGCGCAAACACGGTTCAGACCGTGTTTGGCACCCGATGTGTTAATAAACGCATATAATGTGAACATATAAAAATAGTTGGCCCTATTGTACAGTAGTTCGTCATCATATCTGCCAGATGAATGCAGTTTTAAGGGATCCCTCGCTAATAAGCCAAATATGCTTTAATACATTATAATTGTCCTCTATAGGGCATAGCAGTGGCGGCCATTTTAAGGTTCCACTCCAAAAAAAGCCAATGCATTTTTCCCATAGAGATTTCCAAAAGTATTTATATCAATTATTTGAAGCCTAGAATCAAGCCATCCAGGGTCCTGGTGAATCATGATCATAAAACATTTCATTCTGTGAAAACAGAAAAGAAAAGTAAAACAAAGGGTCTTTATTAAATGTAGTATATCATATAATAAAATATTCAAAACAGAATGAAATGTTTTATGGTCATGATTCAGCAGGACCCTGGATGGCTTGATTCTAGGCTTCAAATAATTGATATACATACTTTTGGAAATCTCTATGGGAAAAAAGCTTTGGCTTTTTTGGAGTGGAACCAGAAAATGGCCGCCACTACTATGCCCTATAACTAAAATGTAACATTTAAAAACACAGGACAAATGACATCATCAACTTGTGACGGGCAATGCCCGTCACAAGTTGATGATGTCATTTGTCCATGTGTGGTCTAGCCTGGAACGCATGTGAAAACAAAATAATAATTGAACAGCCCCCCCAGGATAACGCGATTTTACCGCAGATTTGAAGGCCATCCGTGGATTTCAAAGCCGTCCGCGGATTACAAGGCATAGTGCAGAAAACAGGAAAAATCTCGGTAAAACACCGCCGTATGGAGAAGTATTCTCTCTCTGTGTCAGGGCAGTGCGAGCTGCTGCTAAACTCCCCCCTCCTCCCCCTCCTCTCACACACACAGGCACGTAGAGAGAGAGAGAGAGAGAGAGAGAGAGAGAGAGAGAGTGAGAGTGAGAGTGAGAGAGAGAGAGAGAGAGAGAGAGAGAGAGAGAGAGAGAGAGAGAGAGAGTGAGAGAGTGAGAGAGTGAGAGTGAGAGAGAGAGAGAGAGAGAGAGAGAGAGAGAGGGGGGGAGATTGAGAAAGCTGGAATCAAGACTTGCGCTCCGTGGAATCTAGACTTTTTCTCCGCGCTTTCCTGGGGGGACTAACTGAATGGGTTAATCAAACAACTAGTCAATAGAATAATAATAATTAGTAGATCATTGATAACTGATCAGCCCCCCCACCTGATCTCCAGCTCCTGCTGCGCCTCCTGCAAGCGCTGCGCCCGCTCCGCCTCCGCCTGCGCCTCCCGCTGCCTCAGCAGGGAGGAGAGGCGCACCTCCTCCCGCCGCGCCTCCTTCAGCCCGTCCCCGAGGAGGTGGGCCCGCTCCTCCCCCTCCCGGGCCAGCGCGCGCGCCTCCTCCTCCGCGGCCTGCAGGAGGCGCCGCAGCGTCTCGGCCTCCTCCTCCCTCTGCCGCACGAAGCTCATCTGCCTCTCCAGGCTGCCGTCCCTCCTCTGCGCCTCCTTCCTGGCCTCCTCCAGCTGCTCCTCCGCCACGCTGGCCCTGGCCCGCAGCACCTGAAGGGTTAAGGGTGTATGGATGACATCATCATTTAACCCATTAAAGGGATAGTTCACCCCAAAAAAATAAAAAAAATCCTATGTATCAGTCACCCCATGGAGACTTGCCTCTCCAGGCATGGATATGTATTTAGTTTTTGTCTCATTCCTAAGACTATAATGTGAGGACCAGCAGACCGGTAGGCAGCGGTTCCGGTAGGAGACTCTTTGTGTCTCCTTTATTGGCTTCGGAATGTGACAAAAACTAAAACATATCCATGAATTCAAGTCTCCATTGTGTGACTAATCCATAGGGGAAAAAAGATCATTTTGGGGGTGAACTATCCCTTTAAAACCTGAGGATTCTAAAATAATGTGTTTTCTAAAAAACGTTTCTATATCAGTGGTTCTCAAACCTTTCCAAGGTCAAGGACCCTCAAAATTAAATGTATTTGTCTGCGGACCCTCATCCGAAATGTTGTTCCAGGGACCCCCAGAAGCAAAGATTTGAGTTAAAAATGTTCGCTTAAAAAATATATATATATTCAAAGATTGGCCCAAATTTTCAAGATTTTTCCAAAGAAAAAGCAGATCTAACACAAGCTTGTAGAGGGTCCCAGGAACAACATATTTTGAGATGGGGGTAGGGTGACCACCCTAGATGGTGGTATTTGTTGAGACATTTGACGGTTACACATGTTCGCTTTAAAAATACATATATTCAAAGATTTGCACAAATGTTCACGATTAAAAAAATACATTGCAGATCTACAAGCTCATGACACAGATGTGTTCCCGGTCTTAATGGATTGAACTCTATTTAGCCCCCATTCCTACAACACATCATAGCAGACACTGGTTTACTTCTCTGTTCCTCTGGTCAGTATTAGGACGTTAGTAAACATGCCTTTACTTTCAAAGCTCCTTCAGACTGGAATAATGTACGGCTAACATCAGATCATTTCAACATTCACAGTTTTTAAACGTGCAACTGTCTTCCTCTTACTTTGAAGTTGTATGTTCTTTGATATCGGTAAACCTGCCGTCATACCATCAACTATATTATTCCATTATTTTATTTTTTTCACTTGCTGTATTGAACAAATAGCGTTTTAAAATGTGTCATTCCATTACTGGATTTTATGCCAAGGCTGTGATGTTTTTCAAGGTTCGTAGTGGTTGTTTTTGGTTTTGTCCATGTATGTAGGTACGTACAGTATATAGGATTTATTTGTAACGACTTTGACGTGTATTTATGTTGGGACCCCCTGGAAAACGAGATGGTACATTTAAAGGGTTTATCCTAATAAAAACAGATGGTACATCTAAAGGGTTTTTCCTAATGAAAACAGATGGTACATCTAAAGGGTTTAACCTAATATCTAAAGGGTTTATCCTAATAAAACTGATGGTCCATCTAAAGGGTTTATCCTAATAAAAACAGATGGTACATCTAAAGGGTTTTTCCTAAAAAGATTAACTTGAACACACCTCCATCTGTCCCTGCGCCTCCTCCAGGCTCCGCCGCAGCACCTCCTCTCTCTCCCTGGCCTCCTGCTCCCTGCTCCTCTGCTCCTCGGAGCGCGCCGCTCTCAGATGAGCGTTCTCCTTCTCCAGGGCTGAGGAGAGCCGTCGCTGCGCCTCCATATCCCTCTGCACCTCCTCTTTGTCTCTCTCCAGTCCCTCCATCCGGAGGCAGAGGGCCTGCGTCTCCTCCTGCATGGAAGCCAGTCTCTCCTTCAGATCAAACACCTCCTGCTCTTTCTCCTTCTCTTTGTGACGCCGTACTTTACGCTCCTCTTCCATGGTGGCTCGCTGCTCCTTCCCTCGCGCCTCCTCCTTGGCCAGCCTGAGGGACAACCTCTCCTTCTCCTTATGTGCCTCCTCTGTCTTCTCCTTCCATCTATCCTTCTCCTTCTGCATCTCCTCTGTCCTGTCCTTCCATCTATCCTTCTCCTTCTGCACCTCCTCCGTCCTCCTTGCTGACTCCTCTTCCAGGAGGCCTATTTGTTGGTTCAGTGTGTGCGTCTCCTCTTCTCTCCTCTGGAGTTGGGATTCCGTCGTCCGGAGCTGCTCCTCCCTCCTCTCTCTCTCCTGCTGCGCCTCCTCGGCTCTCTCACTCCATCTCTCCGACTCATCCTTAATTTCTCTCCTTCTCTGCTCGGCGCTCTTCAGTAGGCTCTGCGCCTCCTCTTTGTCTCTCTCCAGTCCCTCTATCCTGAGGCAGAAGGCCTGCGTCTCCTCCTGCACGGAGGCCAGTCTCTCCTTCAGATCAAACACCTCCTGCTCTTTCTCCTTCTCTTTGTGACGCCGTACTTTACGCTCCTCTTCCATGGTGGCTCGCTGCTCCTTCCCTCGCACCTCCTCCTTGGCCAGACTGAGCGACAACCTCTCCTTCTCCTTCTGCACCTCCTCTGTCTTCTCCTTCCATCTATCCTTCTCCTTCTGCACCTCCTCCTCCCTCCTCGCTGACTCCTCTTCCAGGAGGCCTATTCGTTGGTTCAGTGTGTGCGTCTCCTCTTCTCTCCTCTGGAGTTGGGATTCCGTCTTTCGGAGCTGCTCCTCCATCCTCTCTCTCTCCTGCTGCGCCTCCTCGGCTCTCTCACTCCATCTCTCAGACTCCTCCTTCGTTTCTCTCCCTCTCTGCTCTGCGCTCCTCAGCAGGCTCTGCACCTCCTCTTTGTCTCTCTCCAGTCCCTCTATCCTGAGGCAGAGGGCCTGCGTCTCCTCCTGCATGGAGGCCAGTCTCTCCTTCAGATCAAACACCTCCTGCTCTTTCTCCTTCTCTTTGTGACGCCGTACTTTACGCTCCTCTTCAATGGCGGCCTGTTGCTCCTTCCCTCGCGCCTCCTCCTTGGCCAGCCTGAGAGACAGCCTCTCCTTCTCCTTCTGCGCCTCCTGGGCTCTCTCCCTCCATCTCCCTGTCTCCTCCTTCGTTTCTCTCCTTCTCTGTTCGGTGCTCCTTAGTTGGCTCTGCAGTCGCTCCAGATCTCCTCCTCTCTCCTCTTTGTCTCTCTCCAGTCCCTCCATCCTAGGGCGGAGGGCCTCCGTCTCCTCCTGCAGGGAGGCCAGGTTCTCCTCCAGGTGCTCCCTCTCCCCTTCTGCCCGCCGGAGTCTCTCCTTCAGATCAAACACCTCCTGCTCTTTCTCCTTCTCCTTGTGACGCCGTACTTGACGCTCCTCTTCCATGGAGGCCTGTTGCTCCTTCCCTCGCGCCTCCTCCTTGGCCAGCCTGAGGGACAACCCCTCCTTCTCCTTCTGCGCCTCCTCTGTCTTCTCCTTCCATCTATCCTTCTCCTTCTGCACCTCCTCCTCCCTCCTCGCTGACTCCTCTTCCAGGAGGCCTATTCGTACGTTCAGTGTGTGCGTCTCCTCTTCTCTCCTCTGGAGTTGGGATTCTGTCTTTCGGAGCTGCTCCTCCATCCTCTCTCTCTCCTGATGTGCCTCCTGGGCTCTCTCACTCCATCTCTCAGACTCCTCCTTCGTTTCTCTCCTTCTCTGCTCTGCGCTCCTCAGCAGGCTCTGCACCTCCTCTTTGTCTCTCTCCAGTCCCTCTATCCTGAGGCAGAGGGCCTGCGTCTCCTCCTGCATGGACGCCAGTCTCTCCTTCAGATCAAACACCTCCTGCTCTTTCTCCTTCTCTTTGTGACGCCGTACTTTACGCTCCTCTTCCATGGTGGCTCGCTGCTCCTTCCCTCGCGCCTCCTCCTTGGCCAGCCTGAGGGACAACCTCTCCTTCTCCTTATGTGCCTCCTCTGTCTTCTCCTTCCATCTATCCTTCTCCTTCTGCATCTCCTCTGTCCTGTCCTTCCATCTATCCTTCTCCTTCTGCACCTCCTCCGTCCTCCTTGCTGACTCCTCTTCCAGGAGGCCTATTTGTTGGTTCAGTGTGTGCGTCTCCTCTTCTCTCCTCTGGAGCTGGGATTCTGTCGTTCGGAGCTGCTCCTCCTGCATGGAGGCCAGTCTCTCCTTCAGATCAAACACCTCCTGCTCTTTCTCCTTCTCTTTGTGACGCCGTACTTTACGCTCCTCTTCCATGGCGGCCTGTTGCTCCTTCCCTCGCGCCTCCTCCTTGGCCAGCCTGAGAGACAACCTCTCCTTCTCCTTCTGCGCCTCCTCTGTCCTCTCCCTCCATCTCTCTGTCTCCTCCTTGTCCGCCCTCAGGCGCTCGGTCAGCCTCAGCACCTCCTCCCGGCTCTCCTCCAGGAGGGCAGACACCTCCTCCAGCGCCTCCACCTTGCTCCTCAGGGCCGCCACCTCCCCGTCTCTCCTCCCCAGCTCTCCGTTCAGAGCCTCCCTCTCGCCCTGCCACTCCTCTCTCTCCCGGCTCCTCTGCTCCTCGTCCTCGCGCCTCCTCGTCCTCAAGGCCTCCGCCTCCTCCTGGAGTCTCTCCTTCTCGGCCCTCTGGCTCTCCTTCTCCCCGTCTCTCCTCTCTCTCTCCTCCTGCTCTCTCTCCTTCTCCTCCTGGCGGAGGCTGCTCTCTCTGTCCAGCTCCGCCCGAACACACTGCATCTCTCCTACAACACACACACACACACACACACACACACACACACACACACACACACACACACACACACACACACACACACACACACACACACACACACACACACACACACACACACACACACACACACACACACACACACAAACATTTAACACATTCACTGCCAGAATGCTTTCTAATGCTACTGCCAGCATTAGAAAGCATTGTGACTCATGTTTCCAGAACCACAGAATATTTATCTCCAGTATGATGGATCCCCTGATGGTTGCTAATCACTGAGGGTTTCACTGTGCTTACGTGGGGGAAAAGAATGTTCTCCTGTGTCTCTTGTTAAACCCAGTTGAAAATAACATGTTTCGCCAAAAATACAGAGTAAAAAAAAAAAAGTACACAGGAGCCGAGATACAGGATTTGTAAGTAATAAGTGAACCAGGAAGTGAATGGAGCTTCTTACATCTTACGGTGCGTTTTAACAGCGGGCGATCAGCGGGCGATCAGGATAGTATTTTCCGGAAGTGCATTATATGTCTATGAGAGCCGGCGACTACTGGCGATAGGGCGAAGTGGGCGGGGGGGCGATGAAAGATGGATTTTCTTTATCTTTTGGACGATGTCGCCCGGGATCGCCCGAGAGTCGCCCGCTGTTAAAACGTACTGTTAGGATCACGTTATCTTGGGTTCTGGACGTTAAAGGATCTACACCATGAATTTAAAAAATAAAAATAATATTTAATATCATATTGTTTATGTCCCTGAAACGTTTTTCAAAAGGTTTGAGCCTAAATCAAGCCTCAGATATATATATATATATATATATATATATATATATATATATATATATATATATACTCATTCCAACTAACGCTTATAAAGCACTTTCACCTGCAATACCACATTGTCCTGTTTGGCACGTGGCGCTATTGAGCCAGTTTGTATGCATGTTATCTCCTGGTTCTGAGTGGAAAAAGTAAAAAAAATATATACGGAAAAAAAGAATATATATATATATATATTCTTTTTTTTTTTTTGGAACTGAAAAACTTTCAGTTCCAAAAATTGTACCCTGATGTGACGCCACGTCAGGCTGCAAATCAGTTTGGTCTGTTTTGAGACCAATTTACAGAAAACCCCAGATTTGCAGTGAAAGCCTGAGTGTTTTTGGGGATAAAAGAGAGGTAGGGGAGACCAAAAACACACAAAAAAGACCAGGAGACCTGGTTCTGCCAGACAACATGACGTGTCAGCCTGTGTCTATGCTCATGTATGGACGAAAGGGGGACAGACTTTTATGGCTGGGGCCTAAGGACAAAGTGACCATGCCTATGTATGGAGACAACAGGTACAAAGCCTCATGTAAGCCAGACCCCCTGGGTCCGGCAAAAAGAAGGAAAAGTTCAAATTCATGGTTTATCCCCTTTAAAAAAATAAATAAAAAAATGACGGAGATCTCCGTCAATGGCGGTGAACGGGTGGATTTTAAATGACGCATGCATGCATGCACGCATGCACACGCACACACACACACACACACACACACACACACACACACACACAGCACTCACCGTGCAGTGTGTCTTTGGCCTGCAGCAGGGTGTGTATCTGGGTGTGAAGGTGACACGTCTGGATCTCAAGGTCAGACGTCCGCTGCTGAGAGAGAGAGAGCTGCTGGCCGAGAGACACCGACACACCCCTAGAGACAAGGAGAGAGAGACCTACAGTATTAACACACTCCTAGAGACAAGGAGAGAGATATCTACAGTATTAACACACTCCTAGAGACAAGGAGAGAGAGACCTACAATATTAACACACTCCTAGAGACAAGGAGAGAGAGACCTACAGTATTAACACACTCCTAGAGACAAGGAGAGAGAGACCTACAATATTAACACACTCCTAGAGACAAGGAGAGAGAGATGTACAGTATTAACACACTCCTAGAGACAAGGAGAGAGAGAGACCTACAGTATTAACACACTCCTAGAGACAAGGAGAGAGAGAGACCTACAGTATTAACTCACTCCTAGAGACAAGGAGAGAGAGAGACCTACAATATTAACACACTCCTAGAGACAAGGAGAGAGAGATCTACAGTATTAACACACTCCTAGAGACAAGGAGAGAGAGATCTACAGTATTAACACACTCCTAGAGACAAGGAGAGAGAGACCTACAGTATTAACACACTCCTAGAGACAAGGAGAGAGAGATCTATAGTATTAACACACTCCTAGAGACAAGGAGAGAGAGATCTACAGTATTAACACACTCCTAGAGACAAGGAGAGAGAGACCTACAATATTAACACACGCCTAGAGACAATGAGAGAGAGATCTACAGTATTAACACACTCCTAGAGACAAGGAGAGAGAGACCTACATTATTAACACACTCCTAGAGACAAGGAGAGAGAGACCTACAGTATTAACACACTCCTAGAGACAAGGATAGAGAGATCTACAGTATTAACACACTCCTAGAGACAAGGATAGAGAGATCTACATTATTAACACACTCCCAGAGACAAGGAGAGAGAGACCTACAGTATTAACACACTCCTAGAGACAAGGAGAGAGAGACCTACAGTATTAACACACTCCTAGAGACAAGGAGAGAGAGAGACCTACAGTATTAACACACTCCTAGAGACAAGGAGAGAGAGAGAGAGACCTACAGTATTAACACACTCCTAGAGACAAGGAGAGAGAGAGACCTACAGTATTAACACACTCCTAGAGACAAGGAGAGAGAGAGACCTACAGTATTAACACACTCCTAGAGACAAGGAGAGAGAGAGAGAGAGACCTACAGTATTAACACACTCCTAGAGACAAGGAGAGAGAGAGAGAGAGACCTACAGTATTAACACACTCCTAGAGACAAGGGGAGAGAGAGACCTACAGTATTAACACACTCCTAGAGACAAGGAGAGAGAGATCTACAGCAGGGGTCTTCAACCTTTTCAGGCCAGGGACCCCCAAACTGATGGGTAGATGGAGCAGGGACCCCCTACCTTGTAGGGTAGGGGGGGCTACCACATATATTGTATATTTATGTATACAATTGTGTTTTATATTGCCTGCTCCTATACGCACCTGCCCCAGTAGGTGTGCAAAATAAAAATTCTCTACAAAATATGTATAAACATACCATGTTATTGTGCATTGTGCCTCCATTTATCTGTTTGCTATGGATTCATGTTATGTTTAAAGACAATTTGACATTTTGGGGGAAAAAAAGGAAAAAAACGTTTTTGTTTTTTTCAAACAAAAATATTGTTTAATCAAACAACAATTTTGCGGACCCCCTGCAGTACCTCCGCGGACCCCCTAGGGGTCACAGACCCCCTGTTGAAGACCTCTGATCTACAGTATTAACACACTCCTAGAGACAAGGAGAGAGAGACCTACAATATTAACCAGTGGTGTAAAGCAACTAAGTACAGTTACTCAAATACTGTACTTAAGCACAATTTTAAGTACTTTTACTTTACTGGAGTATTTCCAATTGTCTACACTTTTACTTCTACTCCACTACATACAAGTAAAAGTCCGTAAAAGTAAAAAAGTAAAAAAGTTTCAGAGAGAAATATACTTGAATGGGAGTTTGTACAACATATCTCTTAGCAAAATGGAAGTACACGATTGCCGATGAAACCGGTTGATTTGACGTATGGCTCCAGTGTGTGCCGCCAAAACTGTGGCAGGAGTAGGTGGGACAAACTGTTGGGGTTGCTCTAGATCTACAACATACTGTACATGGGCAACTGGCGGCCCGGGGGCCACATGTGGCCCCCACCTTCACTTAATGCGGCCCGCGGGTTAATATCAGAATAGTGATATATTATTGATTACAATAATAATTACAATAAAAATGACAATTCCAAACATGCAAACATGACCTGCTTTAATTACTTCTGTCTATATTAGTAGCTTAATGAATTCTATTGTCTTTTTGTATGTCCAATGTATTTGTATTTAAGTTAACATAAGTATAACTAAATGCATTTGAAATTAAATAAAAATGTTACTTTTCAGGATTCCACTTCAAAAATAGCCCAAAAAAAAAATATCAGGATTCCAATTCAAAAGTAGCAAAAATAGCCGATCTACAAGCTCAAAACGCATCGCACTGCGACGCCTTTTGAGCTTGTAGATCTGCTATTTTTGCTACTTTTGTGTGACATAGAATGGTGAAGTACGGCATTACAAATAGTTTAAATACGGAGATAAGAGGTTTCTGTCTGACAGTATAATGTAATGTGTTCCTCTGGAGTGAGTATGGAATAGTGGCCCCTCTGCATCATCAATGTTGCATCACCCCTGCTACAGAAAATGCCTTTATATTTATTGTGTTTATTATATGTAAATGAACTAGAGGGTCGGGGCGCTGCGCGCCCTATCCGCTGCGCGGTGCTTTGTGTTTGTTAGTCTCTATAATATATAAAGCCATAATAGGAGATGTTCCCAATGGAGCTATGCCCAAATATGGAGTGTGTTGTCTGACCTCACTTCCTGTCCAGGGGGGGGTTTGTATATATAGATAGGGGTGGCTTCAGTGGGGGACAGGAAGTGCTGAGTTTTCTCAATTGTATATATAGATGATGTGGCCTTGGTGACAATGACACTGATGTCACTTTAAATCACAGTGGGTGGCCCTAATATCTAACTCACGGTGGCATTGTTAGTCACCATGACAACCACCACAGGAGAGGTGTGGCATTGTCAGTAGCCATGGCAACCACCTACAGAAATAAAGAAAGAAATAAAGTGGCCCATGTTCTATAGTGTGGTCGCCCTTTGGGTCAACCACACTAGTATGAGTCCTACCTGGTCTCCTTCAGGTCCTCCTCCAGGGTGAGTGTGTGCTCCTCCAGAGAGACGTGCGCCTCCTGCAGACGCTGGCTGTGTGTGAGGAGGTGCTGTCTCTCCCTTTCTGCTCTCCTCTGCTCCTCCTGAGCCCGGCTCAGCTCCTCCTGGACTCCTCTCAGCTCCACACACACCGCACTGTGCTGCGCACACAGCTACACACACACACACACACACACACAGGTTATACATACACACACACACAATGCGTCGCATCGCAACGCATTGTGAGCTTGTACTTAGTTACTTTACATCACTGCATATGATCTATAACATGATCACATGATCTATAACATGATCGTATGATCTATAACATGATCACATGATCTATAACATGATCACATGATCTATAACATGATCACATGATCTATAACATGATCATATGATCTATAACATGATCACATGATCTATAACATGATCGTATGATCTATAACATGATCACATGATCTATAACATGATCATATGATCTATAACATGATCACATGATCTATAACATGATCACATGATCTATAACATGATCACATGATCTATAACAATTTGAGGAGTAGGGGTGACCGTGCTTTTGCTGCTGCTGGCCCCAGGCTCTGGAATCTGCTGCCCCTCAATATTAGATCTGCCCAGTCGATTGGGGCTTTTAAAACTTTACTAAAAACTCACTTATTCTCTCTTGCTTTTAGTCGTATTTAGCTATCCTGTTCTGTCCTAACGCTGCATTGTTTTGTTTCTTTTTTGTTTTTCTTTTGTTTTTGCCCTGTGTATATATATATATATATATATATATATTTTCTTTTTTTGTAGATGCTTCTGTGTGTCTGACTTACCTTGTTTTAACCATGTTCAGCACTTTGGTCGGCTTTGGCTGTTGTAAATGTGCTATATAAATAAAGTTTGATTTGATTTGATTTGATAACATGATCACATGATCTATAACATGATCACATGATCTATCTCACATGATCTATAACATGATTGTATGATCTATAACATGATCGTATGATCTATAACATGATCACATGATCTATAACATGATCGTATGATCTATAACATCATCATAATGTTATTGATCAGGCTCCTCACCTCCTCCAGCTCTCGCCCCTCCCTCTCTCTCTCCTCCGTCAGTGCGTCCAGCTCTCTCTCTCTCTCCTCCGTTATTCTCTCCATCTCTCTGGCTCTGTCCCGCTCCTCCTCCATGGTGTCTCTGTCCGTCTGTCTCTGAGCGCTGGAGACACACAGAGACACACCGTGTTATACCACCTACTACCATGTTGTACCACCTACTACCATGTTATACCACCTACTACCATGTTGTACCACCCATAAAACAAACAAATTCTCCTTCTACAGCACTGCCACCCAGGTTTGGAATAGTCTAACCCCATCCCTCAAAAAGTGCAGTTCACTGGGCTCATTTAAAACGGCCCTAAAAACTCACCTTCCTGGAGGCCAAAGGAGGAGGTAGTACCAGTTAGACGACCCCCCCCCTGCTTTGACTCTTACCCCCCCCCCCCCCCCATTGTTTGTGCATACAATGTAATTTCTTTCTGCATTTTTTTGTCTTTGTTTGTACACATAGTGTTATTTTTTCTGTATTTTTGTGTTGATATTTGAACTGTTGGTTGCTACTATATATGACTATGAATTGAATACCAAGGACCTCAATGGAAACAAGACCGCAAGGACATTTTTGGACGGACCTTTTAGACAAAGTATTATAAATGTAATTGTGCTGTTTTTACTTTTGTTTTGCCTAATAAAATATTCAATCAATCAAACCACACCACGCCACACTAAAACCACACTAAACACACGTCCATCCATGTTGTCCCTGTCCGTCTGTCACTGAGACACTGAGACACACCATGTTACACCACACCAATACATACCTACTGTAATCCTACCACACTAAAGCCACACTAAAATATATATATATATATATTCATATGATTTGCAAACATTATCAAGATTTTTCAAAAATAGCAGATCTACGAGCTTGTTAGATCTGCTATTTTTGTAAATCTAAAATGACACAGATGCGTTCCTGGTTTTAATGAATTAACCTAAACTTTCAGGTCATATTTCCTCCACCCCTGGATGTTTTTGTTTTGCAGATGAATCTGATTTTAGACGGACAGTTGGCGGGCGGGTGGTTTGATTGTACGACCTACAGTTGAAGTTATAAGCCAAAACATGAAGCAGCCTGTTATAGCGCCACCAGGAGGCTGATTTGAAACATTCGGGGTGGAGGTGCTTCCGTGGCGTTCAGGGAGTTGTAAAAAAAAAAAAGCCAATCGGTCCAGCAGGGCCTGACATTAGATGTTCACAGACACAGAGACACACAGAGACACACAGAGACACACAGAGACACACAGAGACACACAGAGACACACAGAGACACACAGAGACACACAGAGACACACAGAGACACACAGAGATACACAGAGACACAGACACACAGAGACACACAGAGATACACAGAGACACAGACACACAGAGACACACAGAGACACACAGAGATACACAGAGACACAGACACACAGAGACACACAGAGACACACAGAGATACACAGAGACACAGAGACACACAGAGACACACAGAGACACAGAGACACACAGAGACACACAGAGACACACAGAGACACACAGAGACACACAGAGACACACAGAGACACACAGAGACACACAGAGACACACAGAGACACAGACACACAGAGACACAGAGACACACAGAGACACACAGAGACACACAGAGACACACAGAGACACACAGAGACACACAGAGACACACAGAGACACACAGAGACACACAGAGACACACAGAGAGACACAGAGACACACAGAGACACACAGAGAGACACAGAGACACACAGAGACACACAGAGAGACACAGAGACACACAGAGACACACAGAGAGACACAGAGACACACAGAGACACACAGAGAGACACAGACACACACAGAGACACACAGAGAGACACAGAGACACACAGAGACACACAGAGACACACAGAGAGACACAGAGAGACACAGAGACACACAGAGACACACAGAGAGACACAGAGACACACAGAGACACACAGAGAGACACAGACACACACAGAGACACACAGAGAGACACAGAGACACAGACACACACAGAGACACACAGAGAGACACAGAGACACACAGAGACACACAGAGAGACACAGAGACACAGAGACACACAGAGACACACAGAGAGACACAGAGAGACACAGACACACAGAGACACACAGAGACACACAGAGACACAGAGACACAGAGACACAGAGACACACAGAGAGACACAGACACACAGAGACACACAGAGACACACAGAGACACACAGAGACACAGAGACACACAGAGAGACACATAGACACACAGAGAGACACAGAGACACAGAGAGACACAGAGACACACAGAGACACACAGAGACACACAGAGAGACACAGAGACACAGAGACACACAGAGACACACAGAGACACACAGAGAGACACAGAGACACACAGAGAGACACAGAGACACAGAGACACACAGAGACACACAGAGACACACAGAGAGACACAGAGACACAGAGACACACAGAGACACACAGAGACACAGAGAGAGACACAGAGACACACAGAGACACACAGAGACACACAGAGACACACACAGAGACACAGAGACACAGAGACACACAGAGACACACAGAGAGACACAGAGACACACAGAGACACACAGAGACACACAGAGACACACACAGAGACACACAGAAACACACAGAGACACACGCACACACACAAAGACGGACAGGGAAGAAAACATAATCTCTGCCTCCCGGTCGTTCCGGCCTGGTGGAGATAACTAGAACTAACACTAAAACGAATGAAAAATAAACTAAAATTAAAGCCTACAAAATTTTATAAAAAAAAAAGTTTTACCAAATCCACTTAATTAACAACTAACTATTAATTAATAATACACTGAAATGTAAAATAAAAAGGCAAAAAAAAAACATTCTAATAAGGCTGTGTATAATAATGTATAATAATGTATAATGAACAGACTCACCTGAGTTGGCTGAACTCCAGGTTAAGAGCTTTGAGCTCTCTGCGTAGAGATGAAACATCTCCATCTGCTGTCTGGAGCTGGTACTGACACTGTGACAACTCCAACTCTACCTGCGCCCACGCACGCACACACACACACACACACACACACACACACACACACACACACACACACACACACACACACACACACACACACACACACACACACACACACACACACACACACACACACACACAATTTATTTAAGAGATACAATTCAAGGACAGACATATTTAGAAGGAGAGGGGCGGGGAGGAGATGGGGTGGGATTAATGGACTATGACATCAAAGTCCAGGGGCCAATCCCAGCACTTTTTTTAGCCTAATTATTCATAAAACCCCAGACCACAGAACATCCACTGAATGTTCAAAGTTCAGTTTTTTTTGGGGTGTAATTGAGCTCAGAAAACAAAACGAAAATGAATGTCATGAAACCTTTAAAGTACAGTACTTGAGTAAATGTACTTAGTTACTTTACACCACTGCTTCTCACCATATCTCTAAGGGAGAGGCCGGCCGCCCGTCTGAGAAAAGTCATTTTGGCCGTTTGTATCCGCGATGGTATTCTCTGGGTCATGAAACACACTTAGGAACAGATCGCTCAGTATATGGAGAGCTTTGCCTTCGGGCTCAGCTCTCTTTTCGTCACAACGGTGAGGCTACATCGTCTGCAATACCGCTCCTACTGCTGCTCCCCATTCTCCGGCTGATCTCCTGCTCAAGACCCTGAGATACTTGACCTCCACGACTTCCATGACTTTCCATGTAAGCACACCCTTTGGTGTCATCCTCCTATAATTCTACTAAATAATAATTCTAAAAATAATAATAATAAAAAAACAGCAACGCCCGTTTTTCACTTTCCTCAAACGTCAGCTGTTTATTAGCGTTTTTATGTAAAAGAATGTCACCATGGTTACGGCTGCCCAGCTGTGGGATGGCCCCGCGAGCTATGGGATGAATGGCTCCCGGGTTGCCAGATCATGTGCGCATATCCCCCCCACGGGTATGGACTAGTATTGAGTAAATCATTGAAAACTGGGAAAAGCATATGTGTCATTTTTTTGATTTTAGCGTTGGCTATTCAAGAAATAGCAGATGTACAAGAACTAGTGATTTAGAAGGCATTTGTAGAATCAGGTCTTAATGGGTTGAGTACGCTCAGTACATATTAACTGACAGTCAGTACGTATTGACTGACCACTAGGGGTCAGTGTTCTACCTGTTGGAGTTGTGCGTTCAGCTCTCTCTTGTCTGTGGCCAGAGCCTCGCTCAGGGCGGCCATTTTGTCCAGAGCGTCCGTCTTCTCGGACACTTCCCTCTTCAGTACGGTCTCACTGGAGGAGAGGAGCAACACCACCTCTCTGACCTAAACACAACACATGTGTGGGGCGGCCATAGCTGAGTGGTTAGTGAGCCCGCCTAGGGAACCAGCTGGCCCTGGTTGCCCCAGGTTCGATTCCAGGCTATCCCAGCATATGTGCCGATGATATGAAATTTGTCCCTGAGCAAGACTCTTAACCCCAATTGCTCACAGGTTCTCATTGGAAACAAGACCGCAAGGACTTTCATGAACGACCTGTTAAAAGGAATTATCCTTACAACAAAACTATTAACACAACACAAAACTATTAACACATCCACCGCCAAGGGCTAATCTCATAATGTACTCACCAGTGCCAAGGTTTTATTGTTGTTTTTTGTTTTTTTCAGGTCGCCATAGGCCCCGTTAAAATCCTTTAGATTGCCCGATCCAATGTTTGTAAACAACGGGCACATGTCCTGGTGTCTACTCGTCGAGACCGCGTGTCAAACGGAGCCGCCATGTTTGAGTTCTGATCGTTTAAGTTAACATGGGAAATGCGAGGATGAAAAACTACATGTCCTGTACAGCTTTTACAGGGGTTTATGTGTACGACTTAGAATGGAGACAGACGGGAAACAAAAAACGTGATCGCACTTCCGGTCCGATCGGGTGGTGTTACACTGAAAATGGTCCCCCTAGAAAATTAAAAAAAAAAAAAATTTCGAAAAAAAGGAAAAAGCACCACAGCCCGTAGGCTACGGGATTGGCGCTTAACCGTTGGATTTAACGGCCCGTAGAACTACGGGCCCGGCGGTAAATGTGTTAACACAACACAAAAAAAACACAACACAACACAAAAAAACACAAAAAAACACAAAAAAAAAAAAAACAGAAGTCTCGCTAGACAAGATTGAAATCTCGAGATTTCAATCTTGTCTAGCGAAACTTGTTTTTTTTTTTTTTTTTTTTTTTTGGGACAGTGTTTTGTCACTATGAACGTCAGATCTCACAAAAAAAAAACACCAAAAAAAGCTATTAAAATATGTGATCTAACCTAAGGCCTATCCGCGCACCTTTTAAGCTGTGGCGGCTCAGGGGTGGAGTTATGAAAAATTTCTACTGTACCATTCATCCTAAGATATCATAACGTCATAGAAAAGGTAAGAAAACTTTAGTCCAAAATTCTCCTTTAAGGTTAAGAACTTCACTAAATCACTCCCACGCCAAGCTTTTATCCCCCCTTTCTTTTTTTTCTTTTGTTTTAAAGTTAAGTTTCTCTCACTGTAGCTGCCTTTAGTCTCTGTGTTGTGCCTGATGGAAAATGATGTAATATTAAAATACTACAAACGCACGCATGCCGAGATTTCATGCTTTTTAAAAGCTATAACAGGCCTATAGATAGATATCAGTCATTTAATTCCTGCATTATTTCACCCTCAGTTTATCCAATATGAATGTAACATTTGTTTTGGGTCTTTTATGCCTTCACTGATAGGACAGTGGACTGACAGGAAATGGAGAGAGAGAGAGATGGGGAGTGGCACGCAGCAAAGGTCATCGGCATCGGGACTCAAACCCACGACACGCTGTCAGGCTGGCATTGCAGCCTAGAGCGCCTGGACCACCACGCCACGGCCCAGACCTGGACCATGCGTGTGCGTGTGCGTGTGCGTGTGTGTGTGTGTGTGTGTGTGTGTGTGTGTGTGTGTGTGTGTGTGTGTGTGTGTGCACGTACCTTCTTCAGGGCGTCTCTAGCATCAGCAGCTTCTTCCTCCAGTCTGTGCCTGTCCAGCTGCTCCCTCTCTAGCTCCCCCTGGAGGAAGACGATAGGAACAAAACACATGGTGGTGAAAATCAAGTTTTACACGTTTGTCTGTGTTTTTCCACATCATTGTGTCTGTATGTTACAGTGTGCTAAAGGGATAGTTCACCCAAAATGATGTTTTTAGTTTTTGTCTCATTCCTAAGACAATATTTTAATGACCGGCAGCGGTTCCTGTAGGAGACACAAAGAGTCTCCTTTGTGTCTCCTACCGGAACCACTGCCTACCGGTCCACTGGTCATCAAATTATGGTCTTAGGAATGAGACACAAACTAAACAATATCCATGAATTCAAGTCTCCATGGAGTGACTAATCCATAGAAAAGATGTCATTTTAGGGGTGAACTATCCCTTTAAGGAGGCTGTAGTCTACCTTGAAGAATGAAGCCTGTGGATTCAGTAAAGGCTCATTGATACAACTTGGAATTAACTCTTCAAGTGTGTGCATGTGCGTGTGTGTGTGTGTGTGTGTGTGTGTGTGTGTGTGTGTGTGTGTGTGTGTGTGTGTGTGTGTGTGTGTGTGTGTGTGTGTGTGTGTGTGTGTGCATGTATGTGTGTGCGTGCGTGTGTGCGTGCAATCAAACTGAGCCATGAAATAAACAGTGAAATGATGGTCCTCCAGTTCCTTCATCAGCAGCTGAACCTCTCCTTGCTCTTTAATCATCTCAGGATGGACCAAATATTGACTTTTTAATTTGGTGTTCAACAAGTGAGAGGAACAACAACACAATCAAGTGTTGTTTCCTCATGCAATTTCTTTTCGGATGACATATATTACATATATTACATATATTACATATATTACATAGGTAAAATTAGCCCTCAGTCACTGACGTTTTTGTGTTTTAACCAAGGGCCCAGCATCCGCCTTTGAAATTGAGTCAATATAGGAAGTGAAAGTTCATATGAATGGCCACTAGTTTCACTGTTTTACCCCTGCTGGTGTCAGAAGGAATAAATCTCTATTCAAGCGGATGGATTTTTGATGAACTTTAGACTAGATTTTCTTACCTTAATAAACATGTATAAATTCTATATGCTTCCAGTCACTAGTTTAAAGTCTCCTTTCAATCATCATGATATGTGTTTTGGTAAATTATGGTCCCATTGATTTAAAAAAATGTCATTCAACCTTTATTTATTTTCTCGGGGATACATTGAGGGCAGCGCCCTCATTTTCAATGATGCCGAGATTACAGAAGCATAATACAACAGTAAAAAACAACAGGATAAACAAGTTATGTATGTGAAAAAACAGAATAAACAGAATAAAACAGTAATAAAGACAGCTTAATTAAAACAGTGACAATTTAAAACAACAAGATTAGCTAGCAAGTTTTTAAATGGACCCAGTGAGACCATGGAATCCATTTTTAAAGTGCGTTGTAATTCGTTCCAAGTGAAGGGAGCGCTAAAACTGAAATCTGTTTAGCCTAGCTCTGTGTTGGCCTTGGGGACCAGTAATGGGATGTATTCCTGAGAGCGTGTTTGATGAGTGGAAGTATTTGGTTTTAACAGTGATGACATATATGTTGGTGATTTATTTAACAGACTAGATGTACCAATGATGGTCTGGTCTCATGGAGAGAGAGTGCCATCATACTGTAGTGTATAAAGTGCAATGATGTGTGCTGTATGGATCACCTGTGATGAACCTGAGAGCAGAATGGTAGATGGCATCTAGGGGCTGATGATAAAGTATGGTAAGCTCTAGGAGGGGCGTGGCTACCTTGTGATGCTTTGATTGACACGCTACACCATTGGTTCTCAAAGTAGCGTCCAGGGACCCCCAGGGGTCCTTTAGGGAGTTCCAGGGGGTCCCCAGCTAAATGATAGATTAGGCACCAAATGGACCCTTATGGGTCTGTAACTCTGAGAGTGTACAAATGGAACCAAATGGGCCCTTACAGGTCCATTTGGTTCCATGTGTACACTCTCAGAGTTACAGACCTGTAAGGGTCCATTTGGTTCCATGTGTTCATTCTCAGAGTCACAGACCTGTAAGGGTCCATTTGGTTCCATGTGTACACTCTCAGAGTTATAGACCTGTAAGGGTCCATTTGGTTCCTTTTGTACACTCTCAGAGTCACAGACCTGTAAGGGTCCATTTGGTTCCATGTGTACGCTCTCAGAGTCACAGACCTGTAAGGGTCCATTTGGTTCCATGTGTACACTCTCAGAGTTACAGACCTGTAAGGGTCCATTTGGTTCCATGTGTACACTCTCAGAGTCACAGACCTGTAAGGGTCCATTTGGTTCCATTTGTACACTCTCAGAGTCACAGACCTGTAAGGGTCCATTTGGTTCCATTTGTACACTCTCAGAGTTAAATTGACATAGATTTTACAATATAAATTGCGGTCCAAGCGATCTGTAGTCTATGGACGTAACGCTGTCCATTCTCTCTTACAATCTATGCTTTTATCTTTGAGGTTTCTGAGAGAAGCGTTCACACTTTTCTCAGAAACGTCTAATAAATGAAATGGTATCTAATCAAACTCCTCACCCAGAGGAAGGTGTCTTACCTTCAGATGGTGTAGCTCCATGCGACAGCCTGTCTCTCTCTCTGTGAGTGAGACATGCTCCAGTAGGTCTCTCTCCACGCTGTAAACATCAAGGTAGAATGTTAGACAGACAGACAGCCTGTGTCTCTCTCTCTCTCTCTCTCTGTGAGTGAGACAGGCTCCAACGTCAGACACTATTTTATCTATTTCTAACATGTTAGATTAATCAAAAACACACCAACACTTTTTTCATTTATACTATTTTTTTTGGATTGTATTGAATTGAATCAAATATCTAAATACTGAATCAAGCAACTTAACACATTGCGTGCCAATCGCGTAGTTCTACGCGAACCTAAATAATTGCGCAGCGTGCCAGTCGCGTAGTTCTACAAGAAGTGGTCTTTTTTTTTTTTTTTTCGCAGTGACACATTTCATTGTAGCACACCCGGATATGGAAATATCCGTATCCGGAGATTTTCGTTCCCACCCGTCGCCGCTCTAAATCTTCGCCTAATACGCCATTTTTTTTTCCTTTCTGAACGCTGTTTAACAGAAACCGCGACTAGAAACTTGAAACTGTCTTCTCTGGGCCACTCACACAGCTACCCTGTGTGTCTACAAACAGTTTAACGCGCGATCTTAAGGTATTTAGCGAGGTCTGTGGCGACGTGAAAAAAACTAAAAAACAACAATAAATCGCTGGCACTGGTGAGTACATTATGATATTAAACTCTGGCGTGGAATGTGTTAACAACTGTCCGGGGGGCTTAAATGTGACGATTTAATGAATTAATTAATTTAATTAATTAATTAATTAATTACATTTGTAATGGTGATAGCCCTAACAGTTAAGTGGTCAGGTGGGTTGGCCCACGAACGCTTTCACGATGTTCAAAGTGGGCCCTTGATGGAGAACAGCTTGAGAACCGCTGCACTAGCACAGTAGAGCGCCACACGGTGGCCGGAGGAGAAGGTGGAGCTATACCTCTTCTGTCTGTCTGTCTCCAGCTGTCTCCTGCTCTCCTCCTCTGTCTCTCTCTCTCTCCTCAGTCTCAGGTTCTCCTGTCTCGCCTCCTCCTCTCTCCTCTGCGCCTCCTCTGACAGGAGACGCAGCGAGACAGCCGTCTGTCTCTCCCTGACACACACACGCACACACAATAAATACAATTAACACACTAGGGATGCAAAATATTGAAATTGTGTGTGTGTGTGTGTGTGTGTGTGTGTGTGTGTGTGTGTGTGTGTGTGTGTGTGTGTGTGTGTGTGTGTGTGTGTGTGTGTACTCACTGAGCCAGTATGTCCTGTGTGTGCGTTAGCTCTCGTTGTGTGTGCAGGTTGTGAGTGTGTAGTCGTTGTGTGTCTGCCTCCAGGTCGGTCAGAGTGTTGTCCAGAGCTGATCTCTCCTCTCCTAGCCTCCTCCTCTCCTCTCCTAGCCTCCTCAACGACGCCTCGGCCTCCTGGAGACACACACTTCACCCGTTAAGACACTTTAATTAACCCACTTTAATTAACCCACTTTAATTAACCCACTTTAACATATTGAATGCCAGTCGCGTAGATCTACGCGAACCTATTTAAAGCCGCAGCGTGCCAGTCGCGTAGATCTACGCGAACCGCCGATTCCCATTGAAATTGCCCCAGGTGCACTTTCCGAATTTTTTTGATCCATTTCCGTTTCCGGTTTCCGGTCGGAAACAGAATTATTCGGGTTCCGTTTTTTTCGATCGTATCCGCTTCCTGTCTGGGATCCTGTTTAAAACTCGATTTTCTCGGTTGTTGTTTTTCTCCTCGCTGATCACTGTTTAGCGTTGATCCACTGTATCTTCAAGATGGCGGCTCGCATTTGGAAACTGTTTTCGCTGGCCGTTTCTCACAGATCCGCTGTGTGTTTAGAACCAAATGAACGCGCACTTTTAACTTATTTAGCGAGGTCTGTGGCGACATGAAAAAAAAAAAAAAACAACAATAAAACGCTGGCACTGGTGAGTACATTATGAGATTAAACTCTGGCATGGAATGTGTTAATTAACCCACTTTAATTAACCCACTTAACCCATTAACCCTTTCAATCCGGGAACGCATCTGTGTCATTTTAGATTTATTTGGGCAATTCAAAAACAGCAGATCTACAAGCTCGTAGCACAGCAGTCTGTGACGCGCTACAAGCTTTAGATCTGCTGTTGTTGTTTTTTTATCGTGAACATTTAAGCAAATCTTTGAATACATTTTTTTATATAGTCTTTTTTTTTTTAAGTGTATAAATTCAAAGATTTGCACACACTTTCACGATTTGTTTTTCAAAAATAGCAGATCTACAAGCTCATAGCGCGGCACTCTAAGCTTGTAGATCTGCTACTTCTTTTATATGTTTTTTATATTTTTAACTAATAGTCAAATAAACCTAAAATGCATTCCTGGATTGAATGTGTTTTAAGACCTGAAGCCAATTCTACAAATTCCTCAAACTTTTCCGTGTCAAGGACCCCAAAATGAATGATTTTGTATTTATTTGGACCGCAGATCAGGTAAACAATGAACCTACTGTAGCATCTGTTTAAATGACATCTAAAACAAAGCTATGCAACAAAAACATGAGAACAAGTGTCCAAGGTTAAAGGGATACTTCACTTTCAAAAAAACTTTTGGTCATTTTATCATCTACTCAGGCCTTTGTAAACCCCCCAGACAGTTTTTAAGTTGCTTGATTCATTATTTAGATATTTGATATTCATTTTATCAGACACTCCCCCTTCCTATACAAACCCATTGTAACTTCAAACTTCATTTTAACCATGTTAGATTCATCAAAAACACCCGTCCTTGGTTCTAGTGACTCATCCTGCCCTCCTAATGCGTGAGGGGGCCGTGTTTTTCCGATTATTTTTTTCATTTATTTTATTTTTATTTTTTATTTTATTTTATTTTTTTCCATTTTCCAAAAAATATATAAAAAATAAATGAAAAAAGTAATTGAAAAAACACGGCCCCCTCACGCATTAGGAGGGCAGGATGAGTCACTAGAACCAAGGACGGGTGTTGTTGATGAATCTAACATGGTTAAAATGGAGTTTGAAGTTATAATGGGTTTGTATAGGAAGGGGGCGTGTCTGATAAAATGAATATCAAATATCTAAATAATGAGTCAAGCAACTTAAAAACTGTCTGGGGGGTTCACAAAGGCCTGAGTAGATGATAAAATGAGCAAAAGTTTTTTTGAAAGTGAAATACCCCTTTTAAGTTTGCATTAATGTTGCCGACCTGCAGTTCCTGGTGTCTCCACTGGAGGGCGGTCTCAGCCTGGGCCAGGACAGAAAGCAGGGAGGACAGATCATCATCTTGAGAGACAGACAGACTGGATGGATGTACAGACAGACAGACAGACAGACAGACAGACAGACAGACAGACAGACAGACAGGGTTATTATAATTAACTAAAACTAATGAAATAAAAACTAGAATTAGGAAAATAATAATAATAAAAACAAAAAAAGGCTTTACAAACAAACAAGAGTTAATATAACTAACTGAAACTGTCCTGTGTGTTTATGGAGTATATTTGATAACATAACATACATATTTGTTAGCATTATTTAACTTCACAAGTCTACAGTACAAGTAGGCTACAGACAGAAGAAGTGGATTGAGTCAGAGAGAGGTGCCGGTTTGTCTGAGCGGGGTGTGGGGGTGCTCTTAGCATTTTCTTTGTCTTACCTGCAGGAGACGGAGAGCATGTTTCCCCCATTCCCCCTTCCTGCCCTAGACAGTTGCAAATGTCTCGGGGCGGGTGGGGGGGCTCACCTTTGAAGTCTGACACACCCATACCTGTACCTCCTCTTTCTTTAGATCTCTCTGTTATATAAACTGTACCGAAATGCATCTTAGTGTGTGACTCAGCGGCCGGCAGGCTGTTGTGTGGTGGGGACCTCAGGGTCCATGGAAGTGCTGTTTTGTACTGTTTTGTACTTATGCAATAAATGGAAGCAAAGGAACCTCACTTGCTGGAGTGATGACTCAAATTCATTCTACAACCATTCATTCTCATCTCTGGAACAACAAACTTATCTACAATATGGCGTTGTTGGCAACTACAGAAGGGCAATAGAGCCTTTAAGGCAGTGGAAGAATATACCTCATATGGGTTGTCGGCTGTAGAAGATATACCTCATTTACAAAGCTAAAACTAAAATCATAGATATATTAAAAAAATTAACTAACATAAATAAACTAACAGGGAAATAGCCGATCCACAAGCTTGTTGATCTGCTATTTTCTAAACGAAAAAAACTAAACTCTCAAACCCGCTTTGAGTTTGAAACTAAACTTAATGAAACAATTAAAAACTATAAGAACCTTGTGCTGGACGTGGGACTGGAAGCACTGGTGGAGGTCACGACCCCAGACTGGAACAAAAACAACAACAACAACAACACAGTCAAACATCTTCATGAGCTCAGGGCGGGACTTTCATGGCCGCCGTCGACGGCGTTCTTTCTTTTTTGCATTCGTCTTAGACCCGGTGAGGACGCGCTGTGATTGGCCAGTAGTGACTTTGATATGCTCGTGCTCGTTTCATGCACACGCCCGCGGGCGACAAGAGCTGGATTGTGGTCAGCTTTCTTTCCACGGTACGCGTGTGTTTGTGTGTGTGTGTGTGTGTGTGTGTCTGCACATGAGGGGCACATGAGGGGCACATGAGGGGCACTCTGTCATCCCACTGATCCAAGTGAGAAGCCTGAGGCCGATTCTACAAACAGAGGCAAACAGTTTTGTAAAAAAAAATGTTACTATATGAGTGGTTCTCAAACCTATCCATTTCAAGGACCCCCAACATTATATGTATTTGGCCGCGTTTCAAAGAGGACAAGATGGCATCTTGGGCCGCGGAACACTACAGACGAAAGCTTTTGGGCATTCTTAAGAGTAAGAATAATGTTTAGCTCAACGCTAAAAATAATTTATCAGGTTGTTTTAGCATCGAATGCTTCACACCGTTTTTTAGAGATGGCAAGCCACGCAGGTTTCTCTCGTTCTAGCTTCAACAGCTACTTTTTACGGACTTTACCACAAAGAGCTTCGAACGCTTGGTGAGTAATGGCCACCGCAGCTCCACGACGGAGGGCGAGGAAGCCTAATAATCTTCCCGTTCCCAGGAAAGAGTGCGAGACGTGCTGGGAAAAAGACGGACGGTGAAGACGGACATGACGCATGTGTTCGCTGCGTCCAGGGCTGAACATGTTTCAACATTTTTTTCACTGATAGTAATACTATTTCTTGACAATTTAATATATTTAATTAAATGGTTTATTTCTGTGGACTTAAAATCATTGTTTTATTTGCTGGCCTTCCTGCCTGGCATTTGGTCTTTGTTTCTTCAAAAAAAGCCTCAAAATGCTTGTCTTTTCTTTGCCAGTGGGATTGTACTATTGTTCATGAAATAACACATCTTGGATCTTAGTTACAGAAGCATTGTTCTTATTTTATAAAACATGTTAAGTTTGGGGTCGTACCATCTGTATATGATGGGGGTCTGAAGACGTCAGACACAGGTCTGGTTCTGATGTGTACCTGCTTCAGTGTGTGGCACACTGCGGTACTGAGACATACAACTCACCAGTTTGACCACAGCCTGGGTCAGCACCTCCAGCCGTCTCTCTGCATTCCTCTGTCTCTCTCTCTCCGCCTGTCTCTCTCTCTCCTCCTCCACCTGTCTCTCTCTCTCCTCCTCCGTCTGTCTCTCTCTCTCCTCCGTCTGTCTGTCTCTCTCGTTCTCCTGGGCCTGCAGAGAGAGAGACAGCTGTGCAATCCTGAGAGAAAGAAGGAGAAATGGAGAGACAGACAGATCCAGAGAGACAGAGACAGTGAGACAGATTGTATATTAAATGGTGACCCAGTTCTTAGAGTTACAAAATGGACATCATCATCATCATCAGAATCCACTCATTTCTGAGGCTTTCCCAGTTCACAGGGATCCCAGCCTCAGAGATAAGTGGATCAGGTGAACCAAAATGTCATGTCATGGCAGGGATTCCGTTAGCCGGTATTTACCGGCCATTTACCGGTAAAATGTTTAATTGGCCGGTAATTATAAACACCACCGGCCACCGTGGCGAAAATGCTGTTATTAGGCTATTTTATTATTTAAGCCTATTATTAATATTATTATTTGGATAAAGTAGTTGGCTACAACCATTACAATCATAATCATTTAAATTTTTTATCATGTTCTGACTGTGTGGTTTAATTCCGAGCTGCTGCTGCTCTGCGCTGCAGTTATAGAATAGCCTATTCGTTGTACGATGGTGTCGCCCGTTGAAAATATCAGAGCTACAAGCTCACAGTCGTCTCAACGCGCCGCGTTGTGAGCTTGTATGTCTGCTATTTTTGATACGCCACAACACAGCTGAGAGACACAGCTGTGTCTCCTCCTAATCAGCGCTGAGTAGGGTGGCTCGCTCGGGTGTTGATAAACAGAACCGGGATTTTCCGAGGCGATAGAATCTGAACCAAGCCGGACCCAATTGTCGATCAAGGGACCCGAACACGTGTGGGTCGTGGATATTATGCAAGCACAGTGACTGTCTGTCTGCCTGTAATGGATAAAGTGGTGAAAGTTGGTGAAAGCTGATGACACTGATTGCAGCAGGCAACTATAGAGGCAAGTAATCAACCTTGCGGAAGGCCACATATATCATGACATATATTATTAACGTTAACAAAACAAAACAAAACCTGCTTTTGCATATCAAGGAATGTTGTGTTGTTGTGTGTTAACATGTGAATGAGAATCAATGTAAAGCCCAAAATATATATTAATTTGTTTATACTGTGCGACGGTGTCGCGCAGGGAAAGGCTCTGGCGCAGGGTAACCGGAGGACTCGCCCCAAAACACCCTCGCCCCCATTTTTCAGGCGGACCAGTGGTTCTTGTATTCTTGTATTTGTTTTACTGAGGCTAAGGGTAGAAATAGGTTTAGGATTAGGTATAGTTTGACTGAGGTTAAGATTAGGAATAAGGTTAGGTTTAGGCATAGTTTACTGATATGTTTAGGAATACCAGGCGAATACCGCCGGATTTTCCCCGGGGCGTGTTTTCCCCGGGGCGTGTTTTGGGGCGAGAGGGCGTTTTGGTATTCTTCACGCAGCAGTTCACTCATGCCCACTTTATTCATTTCATTTTTGGCAAGCGACATCTCTGCATGTAAATGTATTCTTTGGCCGGTAAAATATAATCCTGCCGGCCCAAAAAATGCCTAGTGGGAAAAATGCCTAGCGGAGATGGGGGGCCACAGACCCCCCATCTCAAAATATTTCGTTCCAGGGACCCCCCGCACCCAGAGGTTTTCACGAATTTTCAGGTATTTTCAAAAATAGCAGATATACAAGCTCATATATAGAGCTTGTATATCTGCTATTTTTGAATAGCCTAAAAAAATCTAAAACGACACAGAAGCTTTCCCGGTCTTAACTCTTTCAGTGCCAATGAAATAAAAAAATATGTTCATACTGTGCCAGCAATCCTCCTATAATGTGACTAACCTCTGTAGCTCTGTAGTGGGTGGTGTCATGGAAAGCTGCCCGGTTCTCCTCAGTGACTGGAGCAATTGCTCTGAATTTGCACACAGCCATTGACCATTACCATCTGAACTTAACTGCGAAGCCCGTTTCTCAATTTCATCAAATCTCAACGTATCATTAGCGTTTATGTGTCAAACAATAGGAGATAACGTTGCCAGGTTTCGCGCGAAAAACAAGCAGCAAGGTCTATGAAAACAACGCCAAACAACGCGAGCCCTACAAGCAACAATTGCCCCTAAACCGCTTACAATAAGCCGACATGGCAACACCAATGTCTGTCACGCTCTGCCAGTGAACTAGCCAGCCTGCTTCCACACCATACACCCCGCCCACTCTGTGTGCGTGTCGTGTGCGTGCGTGCGTGCATCTGTGTGTGTGTGTGTGTGTGTGTGTGTGTGTGTCTGTGTTTGCGACGGGACCCGCGGCGGGAGTTGCCCGTGCGGGGGAGTCACGGCGGGGGGTGCCGCGACGACACCCGCGGGGGGGAGGAGGGGGGGCCGCAACGACGGAACGCGCTGGGGGGGGACGCGCGACAGGACCTGCAATAACCCCAAGTTTGCAACTACTTTCGCCTGCCCCCTTCACCGGGTATGGTCTAGTTTTTTCTAAATAAAAAATAATAAGTTAACCACCAACCTGCTCTGTAGCTCCTCAACCTCCTCTTGATGGAGCCGTTTCAGCACCTCCTGCTCTCTCTCCTTCACCTCCTCCTCTCTCTCCTTCACCTCCTCCTCCTCCTCTCTGTGGTCCATCTCACTCAGGCAGAAGGTCCCCAGGGTGGAGGAGGAGGGGAGAGGAGGAGGAGGAGAGGAGGAGGTGGAGACAGGAGGACGGAGGGGGTGGAGGAGCAGGGAGGAGGTGAGAGAGGAGGTGCAGGAGGAGAGGAGAGAGTTGGACAGACGAGAGAACTCTGCTCTGAGCTCCCACAGGTCCCTGGAAACAACAACACACAACATGTTAACACACAACAACACAACATGTTAACACACAACAACATAACATGTTAACACACAACAACACAACATGTTAACACACAACAACACAACATGTTAACACACAACAACACAACATGTTAACACACAACCACACAACATGTTAACACACAACCACACAACATGTGTTAATAATACACAACAACACAACATGTTAACACACAACCACACAACATGTTAACACACAACCACACAACATGTTAACACACAACCACACAACGTGTTAACACACAACCACACAACATGTTAACACACAACCACACAACATGTTAACACACAACAACACAACATGTTAACACACAACCACACAACATGTTAACACACAACCACACAACATGTTAACACACAACCACACAACATGTTAACACACAACCACACAACATGTTAACACACAACACCACAACATGTTAACACACAACAACACAACATGTTAACACACAACATGTTAACACACAACAACACAACATGTTAACACACAACATGTTAACACACAACAACACAACATGTTAACACACAACAACACAACATGTTAACACACAACATGTTAACACACAACAACACAACATGTTAACACACAACCACACAACATGTTAACACACAACCACACAACATGTTAACACACAACATGTTAACACACAACCACACAACATGTTAACACACAACCACACAACATGTTAACACACAACCACACAACATGTTAACACACAACCACACAACATGTTAACACACAACACCACAACATGTTAACACACAACAACACAACATGTTAACACACAACACCACAACATGTTAACACACAACACCACAACATGTTAACACACAACAACACAACATGTTAACACACAACAACACAACATGTTAACACACAACCACACAACATGTTAACACACAACCACACAACATGTTAACACACAACCACACAACATGTTAACACACAACAACACAACATGTTAACACACAACCACACAACATGTTAACACACAACCACACAACATGTTAACACACAACAACACAACATGTTAACACACAACAACACAACATGTTAACACACAACCACACAACATGTTAACACACAACAACACAACATGTTAACACACAACAACACAACATGTTAACACACAACAACACAACATGTTAACACACAACCACACAACATGTTAACACACAACCACACAACATGTTAACACACAACCACACAACATGTTAACACACAACAACACAACATGTTAACACACAACCACACAACATGTTAACACACAACCACACAACATGTTAACACACAACAACACAACATGTTAACACACAACCACACAACATGTTAACACACAACCACACAACATGTGTTAATAATACACAACCACACACAACATGTGTTAATAGCAGAGCATGTGAGCGGGGAGGAGCTGGAGAGGAGCGGGGTGGTTTTTAACCGAGCAGGTTTATAAAAAGGCAGGCGCAGAACTCGGAGCGAGGACCGCCTGCCGCTCCAAGGCGCTCCGGTCGGGGGCCGCGTACCACATGTTTGAGCATGTGAGGGGTTTCGGCTGAATTAACCACACAGGCTGTGCGAGCCCCCCTCTCCAACGGCGTGGCGATTAATCATTAACCCACAGGACTGAACGTTGAACGGGTTTCCCAAAGCGATGTCAGGTCGTTAGTGATGAGCGGGCCGACCCGTAACCCACGGGTCCCGCGGGTCAACCCGCGCCGCGGGTGGTCGAGTCAGGATTTCAGAGGCAATTATGCGGGCTGCGGGTGAGCGGGTCAGCCGCTCTAACACGCAAAAAATAAATAAATCAGCTCTTGTTTTGTCTTTATTCCTAATAAGAATAAGAATAATAACAATAAAACAGTTTGAATACACTTGGGGTATACTTGAAGATTATTTTCTAACCTTCATGATTTTACAGAATTATAGGTAGGCCTACGACCCGCGGGGCGGGTTGAGCCATAGATTTATATATGGGTTCGCGGGGCGGGTTGAGGCGGGGCGGGTTCCGTGGCGGGGCGGGGGCGGGGCGGGTCATGAAAAAACCCGACCCGCACATCACTACATCGTCGTGCGTCGCTTACGCAGCTGCATAAGAGCCTGGTAAGCAGCTGCTTGGCAGCAAACCCGTTTCCCAAGAGCATTCTGAGCTACCTTCATTAGTAGCAGCTTATGTTGCTAAAATATCAGTGGTTCTCAAACTTTTTTCATGTCAAGGACCCCCAAAATGATATGCAACCCCCACCTCCCACCCCCTATCTAAAAATAATGTTGTTCCAGGGACCCCCAGAAGCAAAGATTTGAATAAAACATTTATATATATTCAAAGATTTGCACACATTTTCACAATTTTGTTTCAAAAATAGCAGATCTGAGTTTCTAGAGATAACTCATTAAACTGTCCTAGATGTAAAACTAACGAAGGAACATTTTTACACGTGTTTTGGCATTGTGAAAAATTAAAAGGCTTCTGGAATTTTGTTCACTCATTCACAAAAGCTGTATTAGAAACGGAATTTGACTTATCCCCATGTGTCTACTTACTAAATGAATTGCCTGAAAACCAGATGGATCCCAAAAAAATACAGATTGTTAATTATCATAACATACTTTGCCAAGAAATGTATTCTTCTATTATGGAAAAATGAGGCTTCACCCACTTTTAAGATGTTTCAGGATCAGATATCTCAACTTCTCCCACTAGAGAAATTGACCTTTGAAAAACAGGGCCGTGAACAGATGTTCCAAGAACTCTGGTACCCATTGATTTCCCAACTAAGCAGTGGGACTGCTGACTGATGTGGTTAATGATGGTGTGTGGACAGACTAAATGCCCACAATCGGTCTGCTTTTTGAAACAAGGTGTATATGATGAGTACTGACTGTCCATTTGCTGAGGTTGTTGTTGTTATTGTTATTATTGTTTATTTATTTTAAATGTTTCTTTATTATTACTGTTCTGTTTTTATTTGGTTTTGTTTGTCAGTGGGGGAGGGACAAAGGAATGGGATGATTGTGGTGTGCTGTGGGCAATATCTGCTGTATCCTGTTATTTCTCAAATAAAAAGAAGATACAAAAAAAAGAAAAAATAGCAGATCTGCTATTTTTGAATAGCCAAATAAATCTTAAAATGATAAAGATGCGTTCCCAGATTAAATGTGTTAATAAACACATTAAACACACCTACCTGTCAGTAGCAGTCTAAATGTGTTAATAAACACACCTACCTGTCAGTAGCAGTCTAAATGTGTTAATAAACACATTAAACACACACACACCTGTCAGTAGCAGTCTAAATGTGTTAATAAACACATTAAACACACACACACCTGTCAGTAACAGTCTAAATGTGTTAATAAACACATTAAACACACACACACCTGTCAGTAACAGTCTAAATGTGTTAATAAACACATTAAACACACACACACCTGTCAGTAGCAGTCTAAATGTGTTAATAAACACATTAAACACACCTACCTGTCAGTAGCAGTCTAAATGTGTTAATAAACACATTAAACACACACACCTGTCAGTAGCAGTCTTCACAGAGTGACAGTGTCTTCTCAGAGTCACCACAGTTCTCCACAGAACCATCAACCTGTTCTGTTCCTGATCCACATGACCTGAGAGACACTACACACACACACACACACACACACACACACACACACACACACACACACACACACACACACACACACACACACACACACACACACACACACACACACACACACACACACACACACACACACACACACACACACACACACACACACACACACACGTGAAAGGACCACAATGGCAATAAGTCACTGGCTTCATTGCGTTTTATCCTTTAGATAATAATGTGACACTGTGTGTGTATATATATATATATATATATGTATATATATATATATATATATATATATATATATATATATATATATATATATATATATATATATATATATATATATATTTGTTGTCGGGCAGAAACCTCTTATCTCCATATTCAAACTTTTTTGTCAATTAATGCCCCACAAAAGCATCAAAAGTACTTTTGCTGTTTTTGAATTTGAATTGAACAGTTGTGGACGCATGAGGTTTACACCTGACAGAGACAATATGTTGTTTTTATTTCTTTTTCAAATTAGTTTAAATCTTTATTCTTAATATTTGACTTTGATCTCTGTACATTAGTACACAGATCAAAGTCAAATATTAAGAATCCAAGTCAACCAATCAAAAACCACCTCCTTCTCTCTCTGCCAATCGGCCTCTTTCTGTACCGCCTCTTCCACAGCTCTGGTCCAATCATCTGTCAGTTTATGTAGGTCCTCCCCCAGGGCCTGGTTGGCCTGTCCTGATTGGCTGAGCTGCTCTCGGAGGAGGGCGTTCATCTCAGCCAATCCGCTCGCCCTGCGAGAGAACAGGAGAGAAAAATAAGTATTTCCACAGCCCTGGCTAGGAGTGGTGTGCGGGTCGGGTTTTTTCATGACCCGCCCGCCACGGAACCCAACCTGCCTCAACCCGCCCCACGACCCCATATATAAATCTATGTCTCAACCCGCCCCGTGACCCCATATATGTCTCATACCGCCCCGCGACCCCATATATAAATCTATGGCTCAACCCGCCCCGCGACCCGCAGTGGGAAAAAAACAGAAAATCATCATCATAATAGCTCAGATTTTATATAGCGCTCTTTTAAGTACCCAAAGTCGCTTTAAATGTCTACAGTAGCACAACATTGTCATGGGCTAAATAAACAAGCATGTTGTTCAAAATAGGGTTGTTGTTTTTTTGCGTGTGAGAGCGGTGAGAGTTGATTGTCATAGCACGATCAGCTGCAGAGCTGTGAAAACTTACTCATCAGAAGCTCTCACAACAGCTCTTGAGAAAGTGGATTGGTCAAATGTACTCGGTGGCTCCTCGGCTGAGGAGTCTTGGACTGGTTTCAAAACTGCTTTTGTGTCTGTTATTGATAGCCTAGCGCCCAAGAAGGTGGTGAGAGTCAGAGCCCGTACACAACCCTGGATGAATGGAGACATCCTAAATGCAATCAAACTCAGAAACAAAATGTACTCTGAGTTCAGGAAATGCAAAGATGTGCAACTACTTGAAAGATGCAGAAATCAACGAAATGTAGTAAACAAATTGGTCAAAACCGCCAAAAAGAATTTCTTAAATGAAAGCATTGAGGCAAACAAAAGCCACCCACAAAAGCTGTGGGAAGCGCTACAGAAATTGGGCTGCAACAACAAAATTCAAACCAAAGCTACAAACATCTGCATTATTTCAAGTGGCGTGCTCATTACCGACAAGCAAGCGGTAGCAAACTGTTTTAACAGCTTTTTTACCACCATTGCAACCCAGTTGGTAAGCAAACTTCCTCAGCATTCAGGTTTGTATGGCTCTGACCACATCCATGCTCACTATGTTAAACTAGGGGCTAAAAAAGACTCCTTTTCATTCAAACCAGTAAATGCTGAGGATGTGCAGAAAAAACTACTCGCCATCCAGCCAAACAAGGCCACCGGCCTTGACAATATCCCCACCAGATTCCTCAGAGACGCAGCTACTGCTATTGCCCCCATAGTAGCCCAAATCACAAACCTATTCATCAGCCAGTGTCACGTCCCACAGGATTTCAAGTTGGCAAGAGTAATCCCTCTGCATAAAAAAGGAAGCAAATTAGAACCTGGCAACTATAGGCCTGTTTCCATCCTTTGTTCCATCTCAAAGGTTGTAGAGCGATTAATTCAAGAACAAATCAACAGCTACCTCAGCGAGCATAAACTGTTGTTTGAATTCCAATCGGGCTTCAGAACCTCCCATTCCACTGACACATGCCTACTGTATCTGACCGACTACATCAAACGTGAGGTAGACGCGGGCAAATACTGCGGCATGGTCATGTTGGACCTCCAAAAAGCGTTCGACACTGTAAACCACTCAATTTTACTTGATAAGCTGAGGGCGATTGGTTTTGACTGCACATCACTAAACTGGATGAGATCTTACCTGGAGGGAAGAGAACAAGTGGTTGACATCAACGGAACCATGTCCTCATCCCTCCCGGTGAGCTGTGGGGTTCCTCAGGGCAGCATTCTAGGGCCGTTACTGTTTCTTCTATACATTAACGACATGAGTGCTGCCTGTAACTGCAAATTGTTCCTATTCGCTGATGACTCGGCACTCCTGATCTCGGGAGAGGACAAGTTACAAGTTGAGAAGGCGCTCAGCTCCGAACTCTCAAAAATCCGTACTTGGCTTACCGATAACAAACTGTCACTATACCTTGGGAAAACTGAATCCATTCTCTTTGGGACCAAACATTCCCTCAGACAGATGGATGTAAATGATTTCAAGGTCAAAGTCGATGACACAATTATCTCTAGCAAAGAAGAGATTACCTATTTGGGTTGTGTTATTGACAAATACCTGACAGGTGAAAGCATGGCTACAAAGGTGGTCAAAAGAGTAAACCAGAGAACCAAATTTATGGGCAGAGTTTCCTCTTTTGTCAACCCTCAGGCCCTCAGGACCCTCTCTGGGGCCCTGATTCAACCACTTTTTGACTATGCTTGCACCTCCTGGTACTCCAACACCTCAGTGTCACTGAAGACTAAGCTTCAAACCTCCCAAAACAAACTGATTCGGCTACTCCTCGGATTGGGGCCCATGACCCACCTTTCTCCCACCCATTTTGCCAGCCTAGGCTGGCTCAGGGTGGAAGACAGGGTTAAACAACTAAAAATGGGACTGGCCTTCAAAATTGTAAATGCAAATTTGCCCGATATGCCCCCTATTCCCGCATATCTGAGTAAATACCTCCAAAAGGTTAGCGACACCCACAGTCACAATACCAGAGGGAGCGTTAACAACAATTTGGTACCACCCACCCATAAATCAAACATGGGCAAATTCTCCTTCTACAGCACTGCCACCCAGGATTGGAATAGTCTAACTCCATCCCTCAAAAAATGCAGTTCGCTGGGCTCATTTAAAAGAGCCTTAAAAAATCACCTTTCAGGAGGCCAAAGGTGGAGGTAGTACCATTTCCCGTTAGACAGCAGACCCCCCCCCCCTGTTCTTGTACATTTATTTTTCCCTCTTTTTTTTTTGTTGTACATAGTGTTATCCTCCGGCCCCCGGCGTCTTGGTGGAGCTAACCACGGCAACCTCAAGCCGCTGAGCCGGGCGGCTCGTGCGGCTGATGCCCCGGTGTTCGCTACAACCAGATGCGCTTTGCTAAATGCGAGATCGATCAGGAATAAGACCTTTATCCTGAAGGATTTGTTCTCCTCACACACGTTGGATCTCCTGTTTCTGACGGAGACCTGGATGCAGCCGGGTGAGTCTGCTGCCTTCACCGATCTATTACCTCCTGACTGTACTGTTATAAACTCTCCTAGGATGACAGGCCACGCAGGAGGAATAGCAACTATCTTTAAAAATAGTCTTTATTGTAAGCCTTTGGCACCGCTGTCGTTTTCTTCTTTTGAATTGAGTTTGTTTGAGCTGCGCCGCTCCGACCCGGTTCTCTGTGCGGTAATTTACCGCCCGCCGAAATACAATAAGGACTTTTCTAAGGAACTATCTGACTTCTTGGCCAGTGTACGGATTAAGTACAACAAACTGCTAATTGTTGGGGACACGAATGTCCATGTTTGTTGTGTCTCTAAACCAATGTCTAAAGACTTCTTGGATGTACTCGATGCCTTTGACCTTGTTCAGCACGTCACTGAGCCTACACATGAACTTGGGCACACGCTAGATCTGGTCATTTCTCATGCTTTGCCTATTTCTAATGTCCAGGTCTGTGCTCCAGTTGGCTCGGATCATTTCCCTGTCACATTCGACTTTGTACTCCCCTGTGACACGTTTAACGCTTGCGTTCCCGCACGCCAGCGCCGTGTGTTGAAACCCGCCACTGCTGTACTCTTTTCTTCTGCTTTTACTAGTGCAGCTCAGGCTGTAAATGGTTTAGATATCGTCTTAGACACTGATCAATTGACAAGCTCTTTTCTATCCACCTGTACTGGCATTCTCGACACTGTTGCGCCGTTTAAAGCCATGCGCCCCAGACCCAGGTCGGAGCCTTGGCTAAACGAGACAACTCACGCCGCCAGGAGAGAGTGTCGGAAGGCTGAGCGCAGGTGGAGGAAAGACAGGCTCCATGTGTCACATGATATTCTAAAAGAGTGTTGGAAAAACTATCAGAGCACTGTCAAAGCTGAAAAAACAAGGCATTTCTCTGATATTATTTCTAAAAATGTGGATAAACCACGTGTTCTTTTTAAAACTATTGACCAGCTGTTAAATCCTCCTCAACCTACTTGTCTGGAGGCATCTTCTGAGGTCTGTGAGGATTTTCTCTGCTTTTTTGTAGATAAGGTCACAACCATCAGAGCACACATCTCCCCCCCTGCCCTAGACCCCTCTCTGGCTGTCACCTGCACAACTGTCTTTAATCATTTCAATCCTGTGTCATTTTCTAAACTCAGTGAACTGGTCATGCAACTCAAAACCTCATCCTGCCCCACTGATGCTATCCCCACGCACCTCTTTAAGGAGGTCTGGGAGTCCATTGGGCCTAGTGTCCACAACATCATAAATAGCAGTCTGGCCTCAGGTGTTGTACCAATATACTTTAAAACAGCAGTTGTGACACCACTAATCAAAAAACCCAGTCTCGATACCTCTGTCTTGGCAAACTACAGACCAATTTCAAAGCTTCCTTTCATTTCAAAAATCCTCGAGAAAACTGTTTTATTTCAATTACAGTCCTTCCTGCAGGAACACAATATTTTTGATGTCTTCCAATCTGGATTTAAAGCATTTCACAGTACCGAGTCAGCGTTGTTGAGGGTATTCAATGATGTGCTATTGACCACTGACAAAGGTAACTCTGTTATTTTGCTACTCCTTGACTTGACCTCTGCTTTTGACACTCTGGATCACAAGACTCTAATCTCCCGGTTGGAGCAGTGTGTTGGTGTCACAGACACGGCCCTAGACTGGTTTAGGTCTTATCTATCCGAGAGATGTTTCTCAGTCAAATTTGGAGATTTTGTGTCATCCTCCACGCCCCTGTCCTCCGGAGTCCCCCAGGGCTCGATCCTTGGACCTATACTGTTCTCCCTTTACCTTCTCCCCCTGGGACTAATTTTTAAGAAGCATGGCATCTCATACCATCTCTATGCAGATGATTCTCAAATCTACATGCCCTTAAAGAAGGAAAGTAACAGCTCCCTGACACCACTTCTAGATTGTCTCAATGATGTTAAAACCTGGATGGCTTTTAACTTTCTAAGTGTCAACGAAAAAAAGACAGAGGTCATAGTGTTTGGGCCTAGTGGTCCTGGCATTATACCCACCAATCTTGGCCCCCTACAGTCTTATGTGAAACCTGTTGTCTCCAACCTTGGAGTCAAATTTGACAATCTGCTCAAATTGGATAAACAGGTTAATGCTGTGGTCAGCTCCAGCTTCTACCATCTGAGACTGCTTGCCCGAATTAAATCAGTTCTGTCCTTCAATGATTTTGAGCGAGTCATTCACGCCTTTATTTCCACACGTCTGGACTACTGTAACGCGCTATATGTCGGGCTAAATCAAGCCTCCTTGGCACGCCTGCAGCTAGTCCAAAATTCTGCGGCACGCCTCCTGACAGGAACCAGTAAGCGTGAGCACATTACGCCCGTGCTGGCCTCACTCCACTGGCTACCTGTTCGCTTCAGAATTGATTTTAAAATGTTATTGTTTGTTTTTAAATCCCTGAATGGCTTGGCACCTCAGTACCTCTCTGACCTCATAAAGGTCTATACCCCCCCAAGGTCACTGCGGTCTGCTGGCCAGCTAAGTCTGGAGGTCACAGTAAGGACCAAATTAAAGACCAGAGGCGACCGAGCCTTTGCTGCCATAGCCCCCACCCTATGGAATGCGCTCCCCCCCATGTTAAAAGGGCCCCCACCATTGAGACTTTTAAATCTCGGCTTAAGACACACCTTGGCATTTTAACCCCGCTTGAGAGTTTTCTGTGGTTTATGTCTTATTTGTTTTCTGTGTTTTTGATGGTGTTTTCTGTGTTTTTAGCATATTTTAGCTTGTTTTTGCATGATTTTCTGTACAGCACTTTGTAAACCCTTAACCCTGGTTGTGAAATGTGCTATACAAATAAAGTGGATTGGATTGGATTGGATTGTTATATATATATTTTTTGTCTGTTTATTTTGTAATGATATTTGAACTGTGGTGCCACTATATATGCCTATGAATTAAATACCAAGGCCCTCATTGGAAACAAGTCCGCAAGGACTTTTATGAACGGACCTGTTAGACAAAGTATTTTAAATGTAACTGTGCTGTTTTACATTTTTTGCCTAATAAAATATTCAATCAATCAATGATTGAATATTTACCCGCTCACCCGCAGCCGGCATAATTGCCTCTGAAATCCTGACTAGACCACCCACGCTGGGGGTTGACCCGCGGGTTACGGGTCGGCCCGCTCATTACTACTGGCTAGGCAACCCAACCTGGTGGAGATATGCGCTCTGAGGAGTGTACTGTTTGTTGTAGATGGTAAACTGACCGCTGCTGTTCCTCCTCCAGCCTGATGAGGGCGCTCTCCAGAGCGTTGCTGTGCTCATCTCTGATCAGACGCTACAACACAGCACATTAACACATGCACATTATAAGTGTGTAGGATAGGTGTGTGCTATGTTAATGAATTGAATACATACATAGGACCACAATGGAAACAAGTCCCCAGGACTATTCTTTAATAGTCCTTGATGTCTGACTGTACCTCGTTGCTGTTTACAATTCTGACTATTAAAGTATTCAATCAATCAATCAATCAAACTCACCTCTCTCTCCTGGGCCTGTAGGTGGCGCTCTAGACCCTGACACTGATCTCTGTACTCCAACAGCTGATGACAACAACACAACACCAACACAACACCAACACAACACCAACACAACACCAACACAACAACACAACACAACAACACAACAATAAGCATTCACAATCATGTGAAAACCATGTGTCAACAATCTGTCCCAAAAGTTCAGTTCAGTCAGACAACTCTTAGATTGGATTAGAATATATATTTATTAGCAATATATATTTGCAAGCTTGAGCATGGTATAGAAACAAGAGGAAGCATAGTTTGGCGTCAGGCCTCTGAATCCATTCATTCCCTGTAAGGATAACATTTTAATGAATGTTACATGCCAATTAGCATTTACAGGGAATGAATTAAACCCCCATGGGGATCTAGAAACAGAGCCTACAGGTGGATGCCGGGGAGGCGGGTGGGATGACTTTCATGGGCAGCAGCAGGTAAGCAGCGAGCAGCGGTAGCAGATCTCAGCAATAGCAGCAGCAGCAGCAGCAGTGACACACGTCAGCTTAGCAAGACAGGGAAGCCAGAGTGAGCAGGTAACAGAGCAGTACCTATAACCACCCGATCAGGAGGAAAAGTGCATGTGACCTAGTCACCTGATCGGTTGCCCCAATCCCTTGAGTTGCCTGGCCTGAACTAGCTCCATAAACTGCGCCTCATTTCAGTCAGACAACTCTTAGATTGGATTAGAATATATATTTATTAGCAATATATATTTGCAAGCTTGAGCATGGTATAGAAACAAGAGGAAGCATAGTTTGGCGTCAGGCCTCTGAATCCATTCATTCCCTGTAAGGATAACATTTTAATGAATGTTACATGCCAATTAGCATTTACAGGGAATGAATTAAACCCCCAAAACAGCAAGAACCCCCAAAACTGCTTGGGAGCACAGAGCCTGACGCCGGACCAACCATCTGTGAGAATGGTGGAGCTCCATAACTTGATTCTTACTAACATGGTAGTGTTCCTCAACATTAAATTTTTTAGGTTTACTTAAACAAATGCTGCATGCATCCATGTGTTCAACAAGCCTGATGAATCCAGGTACCTGCTGATCCCTGAATTCAGGAGTCCTAGACGATATCCTAATATGGAGTCCACAGCTGTGCCGCACCAAATCGGATTCGAAGAGGACATTCTATATTTATTTCTTTTTCAAAGAAATCTGCTATATATATACACATATATATATAAATGAGTCATCCTATGATGAATGATAACTATTGTTTATCATCCATAATAAATAAAGTGTACTGACTATGTGTGTAAAGACGTGCTATCTTTACTTAACATCTGAATCAGTACTATATATATATATAATATATTAGCCTGACTGTATAGTCATAAATAGCCCAACATTTTTAAAACCCAACATATTAAATAGCCCAACATTTTAACGCCATGAAGTCACCAATAACTAAATCCCCAGCAATCCACCCGAGTTGTAATTAAAGCGAGCAGCATTTATTGAATTAGCGATAGACCAGCGAGAGCGCTCATACTCATGAGCTTTTAGCCTGCAGAATGTCATCCTTATTAACCAATATCTACGTAAGCTCCTGAGGACCATTGCCCTATAGATTTAAGAGAAGCGGAAGGACAAGCAGCGCTGCAGGTGTTGCTACACCAATACGGAGGATGGAGAAAGCCCACAGCTTGAGCAGATCTCGCAGCTTTGCAGTGAACCAGTTCAAGTTTAGGCCTACAGATGGAGAGACAAACACAATGTTATTGCAATTCTGGATTAGCCCGGCCATCCTATGACCAATTTAACCCATTTTGGGTTCATGTTGCCATTTACCGTATAGCAACATGCATTTTATATATATATATATTTTTTTAACTATTTGAAGTTTCCAGAACTTAGTCAGATTTAGAAGGAGATTTTAGAATCGGCCTCGGTCTAAATTGGTTAAACGCCATGTGGCGCATATTAGCAACATAGCAGTTGATGCAGAAAAATACGGTATACAAGCTTAAATTATAGCTTGCAGAGCTTGACGCAGATTATTAGACATGTGAATAATATTAACTAACGCCGATATCCCTCTCCATCCATAGCCTAATATATTTAGCACGAAATGCCATCTGTTGCAAGTCTGGATCGGCCCAACAGAGCCAGACGGTTGGCAGAATTGATTTAGCAGAGTTTTAACAGCAAGCTAGGCAGCTCAGTAGATGATGCAGCATAGGTGCCGAGAAGACATTGAGAAGCCCACATCTCAAGCGCTCTCTCACGCTGCCTTGAGAGCCTTGTGCTAGCCCGCACAGTAGATGATGCAGCATAGTGTTGAGAACATTGAGAAGCCCACATCTCAAGCAGCTCTCTCACGCTGCCTTGAGAGCTCACAGTGCCGCCAAGAGCGTAGGTAGCTCAACCTGGAATCTAGAACCAGAAGCAGAATTATCCTTGCAATTACCATGGTAAGCCACCCTGGACGAGATGACGCCGTTATAAACCGCTGGGACAGGAATTTACTTCCTGAAGCCACTCACACATCCCCGGTGAAGCGTGCGTGCTTCACTTGTGGATGTGTGGGGACGCATGCTGCACGTCAATGTGCGAGAGTGGCCTCAAATCCTGACACAGTCAGTCGCACACCGCAAACTGCTGGTTGCGCTGCAACACTCGACACCAGTGATGAACACACCGTGATATGGTGCTAAATATGCCGTGAGCATCCCACTCGGCGGATACAGCAGCGCCTTTTATACGGGGACAAATACTTCCAGTCACCCAGCTTTTGATAAGCATGAGACAAGCAAAGAGCCCATCAACATAGTGTAACTATTGATAACAGGAGCAGCCAGCATCGGAGTCCCTCTTTTATCCGTCCAGCGAGATATGTCGCGGCAAAATATTATTATATTTTTAATTTTATTTAATTGGTGCACACCAGCCAACATGGACAAATGACTGATATCTTGACTCTACTGAAGCCCCACTATCTATCCTGTTGCAAACTTTACTTCTGAACTCTTGATGCTCCTAACATGACAACATCACTTGGCAACCAACTTTTCTATATACCATGACCCTCCCATATGGAAGCAAGCATGCCGTGTTTAGCTTGTGCTACGACAATCCAGAGCTATCTACATAAGCATGCAGAGTTAGCTTGTGCTACAACCAATTTGATAGCTTTACGCATGGGAAGCAAAACATGCTGTGTTTAGCTTGTGCTACCAACAATCCAAGCTTCCACATGAGAAGCAAACATGCTGAATTAGCTTGTGCTACGAACAATCCAAGCTTCCACGTGGGAAGCAAACCATGCTATGCTAGCCTGTGCTACAAACGATCCAGAGCTATCCACGTAGCAAGGCATGCTGAGATAGCTTGTGCTAAGACAATTCAAGCTTCCACGTAGGAAGCAAACCATGCTATGCTAGCCTGTGCTACAAACAATCCAGAGCTATCCACGTAGCAAGGCATGCTGAGATAGCTTTTGCTAACAATTCGGCCTCCACGTAGGCAAACATGCTGTGCTAGCCTGTGCTATAACAAATCTAAAGCTTCCACATAAGAAGCAAACATGCTGACTAGCCTGTGCTACAACAATCTAAAGCTTCCGTACAAGAAGCAACATGCTGTGCTAGCCTGTGCTACGACAATCTAAAGCTTCCACAAGAAGCAAACGTACTGTGTTAGCCTGTGCTACAACAACTCTACCATGCCATTTTTCCTACTCTGCAATTAGATACCAGTTATAGCTATACAAGAGGTAAATAACTATAGCCACCATCGGCACATGGAGATAAATCATCCCTACCCCTATTATCTGTCCATAAATAAATAATACGATATAATGCCAGTCTGCACAACTACAGACTGCTTTAAGCATAGAATGAGCTATGCACATCCTTACAACATACTCGCAGCCTTCTGATTAAAATACTGCTAAATGATGATTGAATCCGAACGGACCCGTAACCTATAATATTTAACACCAACTAGACTTGCACATTATTAATCCTACACTGATACTTGCATGCATTATTGCTGCTTTACTCACATTTGCAAATCGCAAGTAAGTTCATAACATTAATACTTTTATAAATATAATACTTTAATTGCTGTGGCTTACTATAATTACTTACCATCTTATGCCATTCAGCCTGATTGAAATGTATTTTACCACGCAGACTACATAAAATGATAAATATAGAGACTACAATTCCCAGTTTACACCAGAAAATCAACCAATCATAGAGTAGACAGCTGAACACGGAACAAAGCTTACCCTTTTATCCCATAACGTAATAGTTCATTCATTCCAGCCCAGCGCCGAAACAGAACATCCTATAGATTCATGGTAAATCATTATCAATGAGTTCTAGCAGCTGAACATTAACATTTAAGCTGCAGTGCGAACCTACTCTTGAACACTATCTCACAAGTTAGTTTCTCATCTCTCATCCGCCTGGGTAGAGATGTGTTCGGTCATCAACTATAAGCCTCAAATACAACATCTGGTGGACAAGCTCTTCAGAATAAGAGTACCGTCTAAAGAAGCCACTGAACTATCCATAAATATATTAAACTATAAATTAAGCAAGATGCAGCCAACTGAGCACATCCGTGTTTTAACCAGTACATAAGATATTAATCTGAACATTAGAGCCAGAACAAGCAAAGCAACTCACAAAAGTGACGCCATGCCTTTTCTATCTCTCTCCCTCTCTCCCTGCACCGCGAACGCCATCCATTCCTCTGTGATCGACAGATTGGTGTTGCCATCTCTTGAGAGAAAAGCAAGCAGCCAGGTCTAGAAACCCAAATCTTGAGATAAAGTGAACTCCATTGAACAAATACACGCTAAACTGGGGACCATAACAGAACCCCGAGCCCATCGTTACTTACGATAAGAAACATAGCAATTTAAGCAACACTGTTGGTGAACTACCGTTAAACCAGTGCCATAAAGAGAGTTCTGACACTAGCGTCGACTCCCATTGAAAGAATGGAATGCGGAAGTGCTCCGTCTAACTCAATGAGGCAGTCCCATTGTTTGGAACTATAACCGGAATGCGGAAGTGCTCCGTCTAACTCAATGTTTGGAACTAAGCCCAAGGAGCCCGCTTTGCGGTGGAATCAAGCGTGTCGTTACTCTATTTCTATACTCTAGTTGACCATACTGATATCGATCAAATGACGAACGCTACTGCTTTTGAGCTGAGCGTTTAGCAAGAAATTTAGCCATAATTTAATTTAGTTTTTTACTTAAGTAAAGAAAGTAATACCACGATTAGTAGCACGCAGCTGAGTAGCTATGATTACAACCATCAACCAAGGAACAACGACGCCGTATGACCACCTACATGAACAATATGAGACTATTCATGGTCAGCAGCATACATATGTACCCAGCTGTTTTTTTTTTTTGGACTACCAGCCGGGAACTAGGCGCCGCTGATCGGACGCAGAGTCGATCTCTTTGGCCGGGGGACCCGGGATGCCCCCAGGGGGAAGGGTCGCGATCCCGGTGTCCGGAATTTCCTCCGCACCCCGTTCGCTCCCCGTGTCCGTGGAGGAGGAGGACATGGCGAGGAGTACGAACGACCAGGAGATGATGAGTATATGACTTTCATGGGCAGCAGCAGGTAAGCAGCGAGCAGCGGTAGCAGATCTCAGCAAGCAGCAGCAGCAGCAGTGACACACGTCAGCTTAGCAAGACAGGGAAGCCAGAGTGAGCAGGTAACAGAGCAGTACCTATAACCACCCGATCAGGAGGAAAAGTGCATGTGACCTAGTCACCTGATCGGTTGCCCCAATCCCTTGAGTTGCCTGGCCTGAACTAGCTCCATAAACTGCGCCTCATTAAAAACACTTTTACATGAACCCATTCAATCTGGGAACGCATCTGTGTCCTTTTTTTTATTTATTTGGCTATTAAAAAATCACACCCAGTGTGAAGTGGGCGGTGTGGTCATCACAGTGGTCATCATAGTGTGTGTGTTATTAATGTCATCATGTGTCTCGCTAGCCAATCACAGTGCTGAATAGAGTCAGCCAATAGAGTCAGCCAATCACAGTACAGCTAACTGGGCCAGCTGGGCCAATCACAGTGCGGGAAACTAATACTAATGAGATGTCCCAACCCCACTTATAGGGGCGGCTACACCGCCCAAAAATAGCAGATCTACAAGCTCACAGCGCCACACTATGAGCTTGTAGATCTGCTGTTTTTGAAAAATCCTGAACATTTTTGCGAATCTTTGAATACATATATATATATTTTTTAAAGCGAAGATTTGTAAATGAAATCTTTGCTCCTGGGGGGTCCCTGGGGGGTCCCTGGGGGGTCCATTGGACGAAACATTTTACAAATGTTTGCTTTAAAAATATATATATTCAAAGATTTGCACAAATTATCACGATTTTTCAAAAATAGCAGATCATACATACTATTTTTGAATAGCCAAAGAAATCTAAAAATGACACACAGATGCGTTAAACAAAGTGTTTTTCCTCCCTTCATGTGGATCATATGTATAATATAATATAATAATATAATATATAATATATAATATATAATATATAATATATAATATATAATATAATAATATGTATAATAATATGTTCCTCTTAGTGTCTCAGTCAGAGTCTCTGACCATAAGACTAATATCTCCCCCAGCCAAGGGGGGGGGATTCCCCTTTAGGCTAGTGGTTAAGATGTTGGCTTTCCACGGGGGAGACCCGTATACAGTTTAGGTTCGATTCCTGGGTGTTACATCTGTGCTTTCTCTGGGGAGCTGAGCTGAGCTGAGGATTTTACCATAGTTTTAAAAAAAAAGTTTGTGATACGTTGTTTTTCCGACTCTGTATTTGTGTAATGATGATTTTGAACTGTTTTGTGCTATTTTATGTGTTTATGAATTGAATACAAGGACTATCGTGATATATTGTTGGTGAAATTTCATGCAATATATCGCGATATATCAAATATCGTGATATTATTGTTATCGAGGGCCCTTACACCCCTAACACACACACCCCTAACACACACACCCCTAACACACACACACCCCTAACACACACACCCCTAACACACACACACCCCTAACACACACACCCCTAACACACACACACCCCTAACACACACACCCCTAACACACACACACCCCTAACACACACACCCCTAACACACACACACCCCTAACACACACACCCCTAACACACACACCCCTAACACACACACACCCCCCTAACACACACACACACCCCTAACACACACACCCCTAACACACACACCCCTAACACACACACCCCTAACACACACACACCCCTAACACACACACCCCTAACACACACACACACCCCTAACACACACACCCCTAACACACACACACACCCCTAACACACACACCCCTAACACACACACCCCTAACACACACACCCCTAACACACACACACCCCTAACACACACACCCCTAACACACACACACCCCTAACACACACACACCTAACACACACGTACCTTGCTCTGCAGTGTGTGGACGAGCAGGGCCTGGCGAGCCTCTCTCTCTCTGCCCTCCCTGACCTTCCTCCTCCAGGCTGACTGTTCACTGTCCGCCCGCAGAGAGACCAACGGATCTACTGTCTGCTTCAGCTGACACACACACACACACACACACACACACACACACACACACACACACACACACACACACACACACACACACACACACACACACACACACACACACACACACACACACACACACACACACACACACACACACACACACACACACACACACACACACACACACCATTTTTTGGGCAGATATACAATGAAAATCATAGCAGCTGTCTGTCTGCTTCAAATAACTTTAAAGACACAAGGAAATAATAATCATTTGGTATAGAGTAGGGAGACAGACAGACAGACAGACAGACAGACAGAGAGACAGACAGACAGACAGACAGACAGACAGACAGACAGACAGACAGACAGACAGACAGACAGACAGACAGACAGACAGACAGACAGACAGGTGTTCTTACCCTATCAGAGAGAGCCTGGGCCCGTGACTCCGCCTCCTGTCTCTCTGCGTGGCTCTCCGCCAGCTCGTCCTGCAGCCGGGACACTTCCTGTCGGAGCTCCGCCCTCTCCTCCTGCAGGCCAATCAGCAGCTGCGACTCCATCCTGTCAGGAAGTTATAAAAAAGGTGCATGGTGATTGGTCCATCCCATATAGACATATCTGGCTCTAAGGCGTCTGTAGTAGCCAATCTACAAGCTCACAAATCGCGAGGCGTTGTGAGCTTGTAGATCTGCTATTTTCACTATTTTGTGCGACACTCTTGTATGATGGAGCAGAGCATTAATTTATGGACAAACATTAAAGGCATTCAGTTTTACAACACATTAAAAGTCTTTGTCATGGTTCTTCAAACGTGTATAAAAAGTTTTAACTGAAAGTTCCACTCCAGTGAGCCATTGCAGGTGTTTTTCTCTCACATTTATAAAGCCTTTTCATAAATTCAACCCAGACCACAGAAAATCCACTGAATGTTCAAAGTTCAGTTTTTTGGGGTGTAATTAAGGTCATAAAACCTCCCAAAAAAACATACAAAATTAAAAAAGTTAAAATGAATGTCATAGAACCTTTAGAAGTTGAAACATGAAGATAAAAGGTTTCTGCCAGACAGAGGATTTCTTTTCAACTCAAATCTAAAATGACAAAGAGATTCTTTCCCGGATTGAATGGGTTAAATGGGCTGATTTAAGGCTCAATTACACAAAGTATTTTCAGACGGGGTCAATCTGGGGGTCCTTGATGAAGACGTTGTATAATAACTCATATAAATGGGTCAATCTGGGGGTCCTTGATGAAGACGTTGTATAATAACTCATATAAATGGGTCAATCTGGGGGTCCTTGATGAAGACGTTGTATAATAACTCATATAAATGGGTCAATGTGGGGGTCCTTGATGAAGAACTTGTATAATAACTCATATAAATGGGTCAATCTGGGGGTCCTTGATGAAGAACTTGTATAATAACTCATATAAATGGGTCAATCTGGGGGTCCTTGATGAAGAACTTGTATAATAACTCATATAAATGGGTCAATCTGGGGGTCCTTGATGAAGACGTTGTATAATAACTCATATAAATGGGTCAATCTGGGGGTCCTTGATGAAGAACTTGTATAATAACTCATATAAATGGGTCAATCTGGGGGTCCTTGATGAAGAACTTGTATAATAACTCATATAAATGGGTCAATCTGGGGGTCCTTGATGAAGAACTTGTATAATAACTCATATAAATGGGTCAATCTGGGGGTCCTTGATGAAGACGTTGTATAATAACTCATATAAATGGGTCAGTCTGGGGGTCCTTGATGAAGAACTTGTATAATAACTCATATAAATGGGTCAATCTGGGGGTCCTTGATGAAGAACTTGTATAATAACTCATATAAATGGGTCAATCTGGGGGTCCTTGATGAAGACGTTGTATAATAACTCATATAAATGGGTCAATGTGGGGGTCCTTGATGAAGAACTTGTATAATAACTCATATAAATGGGTCAGTCTGGGGGTCCTTGATGAAGAACTTGTATAATAACTCATATAAATGGGTCAATCTGGGGGTCCTTGATGAAGACGTTGTATAATAACTCATATAAATGGGTCAATCTGGGGGTCCTTGATGAAGAACTTGTATAATAACTCATATAAATGGGTCAATCTGGGGGTCCTTGATGAAGAACTTGTATAATAACTCATATAAATGGGTCAATCTGGGGGTCCTTGATGAAGAACTTGTATAATAACTCATATAAATGGGTCAGTCTGGGGGTCCTTGATGAAGACGTTGTATAATAACTCATATAAATGGGTCAGTCTGGGGGTCCTTGATGAAGAACTTGTATAATAACTCATATAAATGGGTCAGTCTGGGGGTCCTTGATGAAGAACTTGTATAATAACTCATATAAATGGGTCAGTCTGGGGGTCCTTGATGAAGAACTTGTATAATAACTCATATAAATGGGTCAGTCTGGGGGTCCTTGATGAAGAACTTGTATAATAACTCATATAAATGGGTCAGTCTGGGGGTCCTTGATGAAGAACTTGTATAATAACTCATATAAATGGGTCAGTCTGGGGGTCCTTGATGAAGACGTTGTATAATAACTCATATAAATGGGTCAATCTGGGGGTCCTTGATGAAGAACTTGTATAATAACTCATATAAATGGGTCAGTCTGGGGGTCCTTGATGAAGAACTTGTATAATAACTCATATAAATGGGTCAGTCTGGGGGTCCTTGATGAAGAACTTGTATAATAACTCATATAAATGGGTCAATCTGGGGGTCCTTGATGAAGAACTTGTATAATAACTCATATAAATGGGTCAGTCTGGGGGTCCTTGATGAAAAACTTGTATAATAACTCATATAAATGGGTCAATCTGGGGGTCCTTGATGAAGAACTTGTATAATAACTCATATAAATGGGTCAGTCTGGGGGTCCTTGATGAAGAACTTGTATAATAACTCATATAAATGGGTCAGTCTGGGGGTCCTTGATGAAGAACTTGTATAATAACTCATATAAATGGGTCAATCTGGGGGTCCTTGATGAAGAACTTGTATAATAACTCATATAAATGGGTCAATCTGGGGGTCCTTGATGAAGAACTTGTATAATAACTCATATAAATGGGTCAGTCTGGGGGTCCTTGATGAAGACGTTGTATAATAACTCATATAAATGGGTCAGTCTGGGGGTCCTTGATGAAGAACTTGTATAATAACTCATATAAATGGGTCAGTCTGGGGGTCCTTGATGAAGAACTTGTATAATAACTCATATAAATGGGTCAGTCTGGGGGTCCTTGATGAAGAACTTGTATAATAACTCATATAAATGGGTCAGTCTGGGGGTCCTTGATGAAGAACTTGTATAATAACTCATATAAATGGGTCAGTCTGGGGGTCCTTGATGAAGAACTTGTATAATAACTCATATAAATGGGTCAGTCTGGGGGTCCTTGATGAAGACGTTGTATAATAACTCATATAAATGGGTCAATCTGGGGGTCCTTGATGAAGAACTTGTATAATAACTCATATAAATGGGTCAGTCTGGGGGTCCTTGATGAAGAACTTGTATAATAACTCATATAAATGGGTCAGTCTGGGGGTCCTTGATGAAGAACTTGTATAATAACTCATATAAATGGGTCAATCTGGGGGTCCTTGATGAAGAACTTGTATAATAACTCATATAAATGGGTCAGTCTGGGGGTCCTTGATGAAAAACTTGTATAATAACTCATATAAATGGGTCAATCTGGGGGTCCTTGATGAAGAACTTGTATAATAACTCATATAAATGGGTCAGTCTGGGGGTCCTTGATGAAGAACTTGTATAATAACTCATATAAATGGGTCAATCTGGGGGTCCTTGATGAAGAACTTGTATAATAACTCATATAAATGGGTCAGTCTGGGGGTCCTTGATGAAAAACTTGTATAATAACTCATATAAATGGGTCAGTCTGGGGGTCCTTGATGAAGAACTTGTATAATAACTCATATAAATGGGTCAGTCTGGGGGTCCTTGATGAAAAACTTGTATAATAACTCATATAAATGGGTTGCCAGCAGTGTTGCCAGATTCTGTGAGAGAAACAAGCAACCAAGTCTAGGAAAACCAGCCCAAAAGAAGCGACTATGGGCCACATGAGCACACCACAACATATACATCAGCTATTTGAAAATAGCAGATCTACAAGCTCACAACGCGTCGCATTGTGAGCTTGTAGATCTGCTATTTTCAAATACAATCTTGCGGGGAAATTATAATAAGCAGATGATCTGGAAAAGCGATCTTCCATTTAAAGGCCATGGGGGGGGGGTTTGATTAGCCCAGGTTAAATAAACTGTTATTATTGTTTTTAGGGACACATGACACTACTAATCATATACTGTGTCTGAATGGAAAAGCTTTTTGTTTGTGATAATAAACAAAGAAGCCTAATAATGATCATATGTTAAAACAAAGACAACGATTCAAATACAACGTAATCGTATCGGCATCGGGACGATCTTGAGGATCGAATCTAGGATCGGAAGTTCTGAACCCAATATTTGGGAATTTTCCTGTTAATGTCGTTGTGTCATCACTTCCTATTGTCCTTGTTTATCCTGTATCCTGTATGAATTCTCTCTCCTGGTTGGATGACATTGGTATCCTGACCTGAAATTGCATGTTCTGTTTAATAAAGAGCTGGAGAGACATGGAGACTCCTGTTACTAACACTCTATATTATAGACCCTCCAGAAAAATGCGGGAAAAAAACCTTGATTATGCGGCAATATTGAAATATGTGAAAAGTTGCGAAATATGCCGAAATATGCGATGCGATGCACATATTATGCGATGCGATGCGCATATTATGCGATGCGCTGGCGGACTTTTTGAAAAAACATTATCCCCGCATAATTATGCGCCATTTTGCTGATTATGCAGTAAATTATGCGATCGCATAATCGCATTTTTCTGGAGGGTCTATGTATTATAGCAATGCTTACTATCACAATATAGAGCAGTGGAGCTAAAATAGGGGTCCTTGATGGGGTCTCCAAGCAAAATGTAATTTAATATCCCATCAAAATCACTTTAACCACTTTAACCCTACAGTATATATACATCAGCTATTTCATTGAATGTAGACGATCTGTTAGAGCTTGTAGATCTATTTTCAAAATAAATCTCAACATAGTTTCAGATGGGGGTCCGGTCATATTAATGTGGGGGTCCTTGACATGAAAAAGTTGAAGCGCCACTGATAATAGCAACATTCTGTTAGGATTTAGAAAACATTGTTAAGAGATGTATTTGGCCACGGACCCCCATCTCACAATGTTTAGTTACAGGGACCCCCATCTCACAATGTTTAGTTACAGGGACCCCCATCTCACAATGTTTAGTTACAGGGACCCCCAGAAGCAAAGATCTGAGTTACAAATGTGTTTTTTTTACATATACGTAGTTTAATACAATCAGATTATATATAAAAAGACTTTTCTGTTTGTATGAATGTGCTGTTAAGGGTTGGTGTTGCATCTCTAGATGTCAGATAGCATTATAGCATCTAAAGAGTTGCTTGGGGCTACAGTTTATTAGCCTATAGTAAATGGATTTATTTTAAGCTGATTTAAATGACAGTTATATATAACTCTAAAGCTGCTGCTCTGAGCTAATAATAATAATAATAATAATAATAATAATAATAATAATAATAATAATAATAATAATAATAATAATCATCATCATCATCATCAGTGACTGTTTGCCAACATCTTTTTATTTTCGTTAATATTAAAAGTCAATAATAAATAAATACATTAACTCACTCCCAATATTGTTGCTTCAAGTATTCCTCTCAATGCTTAAAGTAACTAAAGGCCAGAACAATACAAATATGGAATAGTTGTGTAAATGATTTAAAAATGTGTAATTCTATCTGCAAATTTAAGAAAAATGTATACAATTGATTTGGTAATGAATAATAATAATAATAATAATAATAATAATAATAATAATAATAATAATAATAATAATAATAATAATAATAAATAATAATAATAATAATATACGTTACTATAACAATAATATGTAATTATCAATGTAATTATTCAAATTGTAGAAAGGTTGTCTTTGTTTCAATTGATTGATTATTCTGCAATAGTTGTTTTCTGTTTTATAAAGCTTATTTAAAGCAAGAAGGGTATAAGGCACTATAAGCTGTAGCCCTGAAACATGACAGTCATGTCATGACAGTCATGGAGCAACTTATAGCTGGTTTCAGCATTTTCTCCATCTACAACCAGTACATCTACATAAACGTTCATATTTCAAATATAACGTGCTGACCTCATGGCCAAGGATGTAACAATTATATACGGGCTATCAGAAAGTACCCGTATAGTCAGTATTGTTCAATAAAAAGCATATTAATCCGATCAGTGGCCATTTTTATAAGCTTCCCTTCATAGGCCTTCAATGACAAACCCCTATCGGTTGGGAGGTGTACTGCACTCTGATATACATTAGAACTCTATGAGCAAATGGCCGCCGATAAGATTAAAATGCTTTTTATTGAACAATACAGAAGATACAGGTACTTCTGAGGGCCCGTACACAATGTTTACATCTATAGCCATGAGGTAAAACACTTTATATTTAAAATATGAACGTTTATGTAGATGTACGGGTTGTAAATGGAGAAAGTTCAAACACCAGGTACAAGTTGCTCCATGACGCTCATCATGTGAACCATGGCTACTAAGATAAAGCTTTTCGGTCTATTAACAGCAGTCAGTCTGTCTTATATATATATATATATATATGTATTATATGTATTATATGTATTATAATAGCAGTCAGTCTGTCTGAGGCTGCTTTAGCTTTTCTGTTTTAATTGTTTTAGTGTTTTATTGTATGTAATATAATATATATGTATTATATGGCTTATGTTATGACCGAAATAAACCTTTTTTTTTTTATTTACCAGACTTTCACTTGTAACAGAGTATCTCTACACTCAGTGGTGTAAAGTAACTAAGTACATTTACTCAAGTACTGTACTTAAGTACAATTTTGAGGAATTTGTACTTTACTTGAGTATTTCCAATTTCCAGTACTTTTACTTCTACTCCACTACATCTCAGAGGCAAATATTGTACTTTTACTCCACTACATTTATTTAGAAACATTAGTTACTAGTTACTTTTAAGATATAAATTATGATATTATGAAACATACATTAACCACTTTAGCCCTATTTTATACCTAGGCTATTTGAAAATAGCAGATCTACAAGCTCACAACGATCTTGTAGATCTGCTATTTTCAAATATTTTTGTACTTTTACTTTTGGTACTTTAAGTACATTTTGATGCCAATACTTTTGTACTTTTACTCAAGTAAATTTGGAATTCTGGACTTTTACTTGTAACAGAGTATTTATATATTGCATTATTGGTACTTTTACTTAAGTAAAGAATTGGAGTACTTTTTCCACCACTGAGTATTGATATTTTTACTTAAGTAAAAGATAGGAGTACTTTTTCCACCACTGGTTTCCTGCAGACAGAGATTCAGATTCAGTTATAAATATAATCAGTTTATAATCTTTATCTTATTACCGTTTATAATGAGATTAAAAAAACGTCTCTTACCTTAATGTTTGTTCTGATCCATTTAAACATTAAAAACATATGATTCTGCACCGTTTACACTTAAATAAGCCTCTTTAAAGTATAAACATTAAAGGCTTTATAATGAGATAAATATCAATAAAAACATTGTTGTGACTTTCATTCAAAACGAGCAGAGTTCACCTCTGACCTCTGACGTCTGCAGACTGACGACTCTGCTGTAAAGAGCAAACCCACAGCTCCTCTCACAGCAGAGCGGCTCCACTGCGCCCCCGTGTGGCCGGAGAGGAGAACACACACACGAAACACTGCAGTGGTGGAAAAAGTACTCAAATTCTCTACTTAAGTAAAAGTACCAATACTGCAATATAAAAATACTCTGTTACAAGTAAAAGTCCAGAATTCAAAATTTACTTGAGTAAAAGTACAAAAGTATTGGCATCAAAATGTACTTAAAGTACCAAAAGTAAAACTACTAAATATTTGAAAATAGCAGATCTACAAGGTCACAACGCGTCGCGATGCGACGCGTTGTGAGCTTGTAGATCGGCTATTTTCAAATAGCCTATGTATAAAATAGGGTTAAAGTGGTTAATGTGTGTTTCATTATATCATAATTTATATCTGAAAAGTAACTAGTAACTAAAGTTTTCAATTAATAGTAGTGGAGTAAAAGTACAATATTTGCTTCTGAGATGTAGTGGAGTAGAAGTAAAAGTATTGGAAATTGGAAATACTCAAGTAAAGTACAAATACCTAAAAATTGTACTTAAGTACAGTACTTAAGTAAATGTACTTAGTTACTTTCCACCACTGAAACAATGTCACGAGCGTCATGGAGCAACTCGTTCCTGGTTTTACCACTTTCTACATTTACAACCCGTTCATCTACATACACGTTCATATTTCTAATATAAAGTGCTGACTCCACGGCCAAAGATGTAACCAGTTAAAACGCCTGGGTTTAAGTACCTGTATTTTTAATGTTGTTCAATGAAAAGTATTTTAATCCGATCGGCGGCCATTTCTCATAGAGTCATAATGTATATCAGAGTGCAGTACACCTTTCAACCAATAGGGTCATCTGGTTTAAAGCAATGGCACAAAAAAAAAATGGCCACATATCGGATTAAAATGCTTTTTTATTGAACAATACGGAAGATACGGTACTTAGACCTAGGCGTGGCGGGGTACGAGACCTATCCATGGCCGGGGGGTGAGCACTTTATATTTGAAACATGAACGTTTACGTAGATGTAAGGGTTGTAAATGGAAAAAGAGACAAAACCAGGAACAAGTTGCTCCATGTTTCAGGACTATTTATGATCCAGTGGGTGAACAGTGTTGCCAGATCTTGCGAGAGAGAAATAAGCAATCAGGTTCATGATAACGAGCCAGAAAGAGGTGACTGTGACCACAATAGAAACAATTAAAGTCCCCAGTACTTGTATGTATTATATTTTTAGCCTAAATGTCTGACTGTACCTCTGTGCTGTTTACATTTCTGACTAAATTATTCAATCAATCAATCACTAGGCCACATGAGCACTTTAAAGTAAACCTATACGTTGCCTATTTGAAAATAGCCGATCACATGTTTCCTCAAAAATAATCTTGAGGAAAAATAGGTGCAACATGTAGAATCCTTTTTGAAACATTTTAACAACACAAATCTGGTCCCTGGCACAACTTATAATTTTAGATGGGGGTCCGTGCAGTCGTGGACAAATAAATACACATCATTTGGGGGTCCTTCACATGTTTGAGAACCACTGGTTTAAGCAATAATCAAAACATTTAGAAGCAATTCTAAATAATCAACTACAATAGGCCTATACACCATGCACTACAGAAACAGGCCCAAGAAAAAACAGCAACTAGTAATATTTACAAACGACTTTATAGAAAAACAAGTCCAAAGTCGCTTATAATAAGCAGACATGGCAACGCTGGTTGGTGGAAAGTAATTCAGTATATTTACTCGAGTACTGTACTTACTACTTAAATAGGCTACAACTTTGAAGTACTGTTCCTCTACTACTTGAATATGTCCATTATCCCCCCAATACTTGATACTTCTACTCCATTACATCTCAGAGGCAAATATTATACTTTTTACTCCACTACAATTATCTGACAGCTTCAGTTACTTTGCAGATTTATATTACAGTAGGCTATTATTATTACAAAGCATACATGAAAAAAACAAAGCCAGGTTTAATACATCGGCTACAAGATCACACAACGTGTCGGGATGGGAAGCGACGCGCTGTGAGCTTGTAGATCTGCTCTTGTCAAATAACTGATGTACAGTATATACAGTAGGATTAAAGTGGTTAAACTGATTTTGATGCTTTATATATTATATATACACATTTAGCTGGGGACCCCCTCAAGGACCCCTGTGGGCCCCCAGACCCTACTTTGGAAACCATAGATCACTGTAGTCATATAGACTCATTATTCATTCTAGTCATTCATGGTTTAATGTGTTCATCTAAGAAAAGGAAGGAAGGGAAAAACAACACCAGAAGCTCAACTATAATAAGCATTATTTCTATTTTTATTATGTTAATTCAAAACATGTTGATTAAAAACAAATGGTCATTTAATAATGATTAAAGACATTTTAAAAGAAATAAGGCCTTATGTCTGTGAAAACAGTATAGATGAATAACTATAGTGGTTAATTAAGCAATATTACACGAGAGGGTGTGCTTTACCGTCATTATTGGCACGCCTGTGATGCGGTCAGGAACGAGGCGAAGCCGAGTTCCGGAGCATCACAGAATTGTCTACAGATTGTCTACAGATTGTCTACAGATTATACAACAGTTACCAACAAAACACATCCAAATGTATTCATATTGTGGAGCAATTCATAATAAAAATGTTTCGCTATTATCCGTTTCCCTGTAAAGAGAAGAGTTTTTCACTGAAAAATAACTGATCTACAAGCTGACAACGCGTCGCGATGGCGACGTGTTGTGAACTTGTAGATCGGCTATTTTCGCCGTGCGATACCTTCGTACGATAAAGTATAACATACACTGGACTGTTAACGAAATGGGAGTAATTTTACTTTAACACGGGAGGATATTTATAACCTTCTAACCATTGATCAACCGTAAGTCCACCAAATAAGTCAAAATTAACAACATAGTCCATTATGCATAGCTGTTTGTTCTCCGGTGGCGGCGGTGGGTCAGGCTACTGTCTGTTTGTTTTCGTACCGTGGGACAGCGTGACTTCACAGCACAGCTGTGCCTACAGTAAAACTAAACAGTAAACTAACTTTAACATCATATAAAAGTCATAGTAAAACTAAACAGTAAACTAACTTTAACATCATATAAAAGTCATAGTAAAACTAAACAGTAAAAACTAACTTTAACATCATATAAAAGTCATAGTAAAACTAAACAGTAAACTAACTTTAACATCATATAAAAGTCATAGTAAAACTAAACAGTAAACTAACTTTAACATCATATAAAAGTCATAGTAAAACTAAACAGTAAAAACTAACTTTAACATCATATAAAAGTCATAGTAAAACTAAACAGTAAAAACTAACTTTAACATCATATAAAAGTCATAGTAAAACTAAACAGTAAACTAACTTTAACATCATATAAAAATCATAGCCAGTGAAAGCCAGCTATATTTACACATTAAAATGCACACAAGTCATGATACATCAAAATCACACAATCAAATGTTTTTTTTCTTTTCAATGCATTATAAGCATGAATAATGAGATAAAAATCAACACTAATATACTACTACTCTTTTGCACCTTATGCCTAGACTGCCCCAACGCTCCTGATTTCGTGTATAGAGGGGCGGGTGTATAGAGCCGGCGAGAAATTGCGCCTGATCCCATTGGTTCACCGATCTGTCCATCAACCCCCGCCCCGTTAACACAACATTACGAGCGACGCCCACTGCACTCTGGTTGGTTGGGAAATGAAACACTTCCTCATACCGAGTACACCGACGTGCTGGGCCAGGCTTTTATTTTTTAGCAAAACTAAGCAATAAAAGCCTGGAGATCGAGGCTACCTTATGCCTAACGTCTTGTACATAGCTGCTGCTGTTTTATTATGTATGTGTCTTTTACTGAATAAACTATTAAATGAGCTTTTAATCAAATGAATTTCACCCTCATATCAACACCTGTAAACATGTGATGAGACAATAAACCTGATTGTGTTTCTGCTGATACTATCTGATCTATTGTGTTGTGTGACAGAGGATAGTTAAGTCTTTGATCTATTGTGTTGTGTGAGGATCGTTAAGGGGGAACATTTATGTTCGTTAGTTACAGTAGAAGATCAAATCGATGTCAATGTTAATCTTTTGTTCACGTTTACAGAAATCCTTTAAAAACTATTTTAATGTATAATGGACCCTTCGCTAAACCCCACCCCAAAAGCAATTGTCCAATGCCAGCTTAGCAACCGTTGTTAGCCAGGCATAGGTCTGGCAAGCTTTCGTCACCTGCCATAGCTGTCAATGTTATTTCGCCCGCACACACACAATCATTTGCAACATAATAGCAAGAATAGGAATACCACGATAACGCAATGGTGACTATGAACCACGTACCCAAACCCGTTGGAGGCTGCTTTTCCCAAGCTGAATTCTGCACTTAAACTGCAAGGCTGCATGGCTGTGTTGTTGAACACATACACAGCTTAACGTCGGGAAAGTTACACGACTCACTCGCCCAGGTGGTGTCAATAATAGGCTACTAATCACCGTAATCGTAAGAAAATTCAGAATCACAGCGCTGCCTGTTTCGGATTCCGCACGTTAAAGTATATTCATTCATTTGTTCGTCTATTTATGAACTGCTACTGCAGTCTTACCCTGCGGTACATGACAACTCCTGTTACAGTCATGGATCAACTTCAACCTGGTGTTTGCACTTTCTCCATTTACGGTCCGTACATCTATATAAACGTTCAGATTTCAAATATAAAGTGCTTACCCCATGGCCACGGATGTTACAATTATGCACGGGACTCTCAAAAGTACCCGTATATTCTGTATTGTTCAATAAAAAGCATTTTAATTCGATCAGTGGCCATTTTCTCATAATGTATCAGAGTGCAATACACCTACCAACCGGTAGGGTCACTCAGTTGAAAGCGTTTGGAGAAAATGGCCACCGATCAGATTAAAATGCTTTTTATTGAACAATACGGATAATACGCGTACTTCTGAGAGCCCGTACATACATGTAACATCCGTGGCCATGGGATAAGCACTTTATATTTGAAATATGAACGTTTATATAGATGTACGGGCTATAAATGGAGAAAGTGCAAACACCAGGTTGAAGTTCATCCATGACGGTCGTGACAGTCGACCGTCGTGTATCCATGGCTATTACTCCCTCTAATATTTCCCATGTTTTTAGTTTATTGAAATAAAGTCATGCACATTTGTCCAGTGCATAGCCTACTGCAGGCCTTGTTGACTAGATTTAGAAGAGATTTTGAAGCTCTTGCTCCTGAAATGATCGATTATTTTTAAGGGGAAAAGCTGTCATTTAACATGCAAGTCAATGGGTGAGAAGCAGAGCTTGCCAGGCGCTGCCAGGCCTGGGTGTGACTAACTTCGCACCACCAGTCACAGAGTGGAGTGGGTGGGGCTTAGCGAAGAGTCCATTTCCTCTACATGTTTCTCCAGGTCCTGGTTCACCTCAGACTGTCGTCTCTGTGATGTCACTTCCTGTGTCCACGTCATCACACACCTCCTGTGGGTCCTCCACCTCATAGATCACACTGTCTGTATGCACACACACACACACACACACACACACACACACACACATTATTAATACAATTACAATAATTCCTTTTCACATAGTATTAATATAACAATAATATTATATCACATCCTGCATGGATAGATGCTTCATTCAACATGTGAACTCTGCACCAGGACCTTTATTACACTTTTCTTTTTATTAAGATTTATTTTGGGGCTTTTTCATGCCTTTATTGATAGTGAAGTAGTTAGAGAGGACATGGAGAGAGATGGGGAGTGACACGCAGGCCGCCGGGATCGGGACTCGAACCCGCGACGCGCTGTCAGGCTACTTTGGAGTCTAGGTGCCCAGACCGCTACGCCAGCCGTCTGGGCCTACCAGATGTAATATGATTCATACCCAGTCTGTCAGGATCTGTGTCCACATCATCATAGACCTCCTGTGGATCCTCCACCTCATAGATCACACTATCTGTACACACACACACACACACACACACACACACACACACACACACACACACACATACACATACACATACACACACACACACACACACACACACACACACACACACACATACACATACACATACACATAATTACAATAATTCCATTTAATATAGTATTTTGTTCATTTATTATTTCATTGTTATTGTATATTATAAAGTATAGTATTGCTTTGAGTTGCTCAGTATTGTGTATTTTATCAGTAGAAATATCTTCTAATTATTATTATTATTATTATTATTATTATTATTAATATTATTATTATTATTATTATTATTATTATTATTCATTGTGTTCTTTCACACAGGTTTTACCAGTGTCTCCAGACTTTGCTGCAGGTTGAGGACTGATGGTTTTACCAGTGTCTCCAGACTTTGCTGCAGGTTGAGGACTGATGGTTTTACCAGTGTCTCCAGACTTTGCTGCAGGTTGAGGACTGATGGTTTTACCAGTGTCTCCAGACTTTGCTGCAGGTTGAGGACTGATGGAACGGGGCTGAGAGTCGTGGATGAAGCTCACTTCCTCATCGATGTCATCATAAGACAAGGAGGACGCATCTCCTTCGTCGCTCTGTGTGAGTGCTGCCCCCTCTGGTCTGGATGCTGCGCTCAAAACAAATACAACACACACAAGCAAACAAGTCAAACTCAACGACAACTTGAACAACTTAAATGTATCACAACACTGCTGCAGATGATTTTATCCTAGCCTTACGGCTGCAAAGGACAGTACTGTAATATAAACTATAGGAAATTGATCAGAATCAATCAATTTCTTTCAAAGGACATGTATTATACATGTTTATGTAACAAATATAATATGATTCATACCCAGTCTGTCAGGATCTGTGTCCACATCATCATAGACCTCCTGTGGATCCTCCACCTCATAGATCACACTATCTGTACACACACACACACACACACACACACACACACACACACACACACACACACACACACACACACACATACACATACACATACACACACACACACACACACACACACACACACACACACATACACATACACATACACATAATTACAATAATTCCATTTAATATAGTATTTTGTTCATTTATTATTTCATTGTTATTGTATATTATAAAGTATAGTATTGCTTTGAGTTGCTCAGTATTGTGTATTTTATCAGTAGAAATATCTTCTAATTATTATTATTATTATTATTATTATTATTATTAATATTATTATTATTATTATTATTATTATTATTATTCATTGTGTTCTTTCACACAGGTTTTACCAGTGTCTCCAGACTTTGCTGCAGGTTGAGGACTGATGGTTTTACCAGTGTCTCCAGACTTTGCTGCAGGTTGAGGACTGATGGTTTTACCAGTGTCTCCAGACTTTGCTGCAGGTTGAGGACTGATGGTTTTACCAGTGTCTCCAGACTTTGCTGCAGGTTGAGGACTGATGGAACGGGGCTGAGAGTCGTGGATGAAGCTCACTTCCTCATCGATGTCATCATAAGACAAGGAGGACGCATCTCCTTCGTCGCTCTGTGTGAGTGCTGCCCCCTCTGGTCTGGATGCTGCGCTCAAAACAAATACAACACACACAAGCAAACAAGTCAAACTCAACGACAACTTGAACAACTTAAATGTATCACAACACTGCTGCAGATGATTTTATCCTAGCCTTACGGCTGCAAAGGACAGTACTGTAATATAAACTATAGGAAATTGATCAGAATCAATCAATTTCTTTCAAAGGACATGTATTATACATGTTTATGTAACAAATATAATATGATTCATACCCAGGCTGTCAAGATCTGTGTCCACATCATCAAAGACCTCCTGTGGATCCTCCACCTCATAGATCACACTATCTGTACACACACACACACACACACACACACACACACACACACACACACACACACACACACACACACACACACACACACACACACATAATATTATTACTATATTTCATATAGTATTGTGTTGGTGTTATGATGTCATTGTTATTGTATAGTGTAACATATAGTACAGTTTTATTATGTCATTGTTATTGTATAGTGTAACATAAAGTACAGAGGCTCCAAACTTTCCTGCAGGTTGAGTATTGATGTAACAGGGCATGTGGATGACGCTCTCTTCATCATCATCATCATCAGAGGAGGAGGAGGAGGAGGAGGAGGAAGATCTTCCTCCAAGGTTCCGTCTGACTCTTACGTCTGTAAATGACAACATAATAACTGCAGTTCAGTCAGACAACTCTTGGATTGGATTAGAATATATATTTATTGAGCAAGCTTGAGCATGGATATAGAAAGCATAAGGAAGCATAGTTTGGCGTCAGGACTCTGAATCCATTCACTCCCTGTAAGAATAACATTTTAATAAATGTTACATGCCAAATAGCATTTACAGGGAATGAATAAAGACCCCCACGGGGATCTAGAAACAGAACCTACAGGTGGATGCCGGGGAGGCGGTGGGATGAGACTATTCATGGTCAGCAGCATACGTAGGCAAGGCAAGCAAGGGCAGCAGATCCGGCAGGATCTCGGCAGCAGCAGCAGCAGCGTCGCACGTCAGAGCAGCAGAAGAGCGCAACCAGACTGAGCAGGTAGGCAGAGCATTACTTATAACCCACCGACCAGGAGAAGAGTGCATGTGACTTAGTCACCTGGTCGGTTAGCCCAATCCCTTGAGTTGCCTGGCCTGAACTAGCTCCGTAAACTGCGCCTCATTTCAGTCAGACAACTCTTGGATTGGATTAGAATATATATTTATTGAGCAAGCTTGAGCATGGATATAGAAAGCATAAGGAAGCATAGTTTGGCGTCAGGACTCTGAATCCATTCACTCCCTGTAAGAATAACATTTTAATAAATGTTACATGCCAAATAGCATTTACAGGGAATGAATAAAGACCCCCAAAACAGCAAGAACCCCCAAAACCGCTTGGGAACACAGAGCCTGACGCCGGACCAACCATCTGTGAGAATGGTGGAGCTCCATAATTAACATGATATAATGACTGAGTTCCTCATCATTTAATTTTTAGATTTAACTAAACAAATGCAGCATGCATCCATGTGTTCAACAAGCCTGATGAATCCAGGTACCTGCTGATCCCTGAATTCAGGAGTCCTAGACGGTATCCTAATATGGCGTCCACGCTGTGCCGCACCAACTCGGATTCGAAGAGGACATTCTATATTTATTTCTTTTTCAAAGAAATCTGCTATATATATACACATATATATATAATGAGACATCCTATGATGAATGATAACTATTGTTTATCATCCATAATAAATAAAGTGTACTGACTATGTGTGTAAAGACGCGCTATCTTTACTTAACATCTGAATCAGTACCCAACGATCCCTGAAGCAGCATTTACTAATAGACTGAGCTTGATATGATTAGCCTGACTGCATAGCCATAGAAAAACCCAACATTTTTTAACGCTGCCATAGAAAACCCAACATTTTTTAACGCTGCCATAGAAAACCCAAATCTTTTTTAACGCTGCCATAGAAAAACCCAACATTTTTTAACGCCGCCATAGAAAACCCAACATTTTTTAACGCTGCCATAGAAACCCAACATTTTTTAACGCTGCCATAGAACCCAACATTTTTTTTTTTTTTTACAACTTTATTTATGGTATTTTCAGTTTTAAGGACATACAACCCCACATATACCCCACCCTCCCTGGTTCCCTCACAAAAATAAAATTACAACAATAAAACATTTATAAATGGGGGAGAAAAAAAAAAATAAAATACGAGAGCAGTAAATAATTGAAGTTCGAGTTGAAAACAAAATAGACAAAAAATAAATAAAATTGAAATTAAAAGGAAAAGTTCTTAATAAGCTTAAGGGGGTTTAGCATAACCAGACCAGACAGTTAGCAATGCATTTGGCAAATATAGGGTACCACATATCCAAGTACAGTTAGAGAAGCGACCAAAATGAAAACACTTATTGAGTCAAAATACAGTATCACTTTCAGTAGTTGTAGGAAAAGACAGAGTAAGGGTGAACTCAATAAAAGGGGACCAGGCCTTTATGAATTTTCGGCGAGACTTGTATCTGTTGTACCTGAGCTTTTCTAATGGTGAACCCAACATTTTTTAACGCTGCCATAGAAACCCAACATTTTTTAACGCTGCCATAGAAACCCAACATTTTTTAGCGCTACCAAGGAAAGCCCAACATTTTTTAGCGCTATAGACTAAACCAACATTTTTTTAGCACCATGACATCACCACTAAACTAAATCCCCAGCAATCCACCCGAGTTGTAATTAAAGCGTCAATAATGCTCAAGCAGCATTTATTGAATTAGCGATAGAACAGCGAGAGCACTCATACTCATGAGCTTTTTGCCTGCAGAATGTCATCCTTATTAACCAATATCTACGTAAGCTCCTGAGGACCATCGCCCCATAGATTTAGAGAAGCAGAAGACAAGCAGCGCTGCAGGTGTAGCTACACCAATACGGAGGATGGAGAAAGCCCGCAGCTTGAGCAGATCTCTCGCAGCTTTGCAGTGAACCAGTTCAAGTTTAGGCCTACAGATGGAGAGACAAACACAATGTTATTGCAATTCTGGATTAGCCCGGTCATCCTATGACCACTTTAACCCATTTTGGGTTCATGTTGCCATTTATTTTTTAAATCGGCCTTGGTCTAAATGGGTTAAGCGCCATGTGGCAGCATGTTAGCAATTAGCATCATAGCGGTTGATGCAGAAAGAATATGGTATACAAGCTTAAATTATAGCTTGCAGAGCTTGACGCAGATTATTAGACATGTGACATGTGAATAATATTAACTAACGCCGATATCCCTCTCCATCCATAGCCTAATAGATTTAGCACGAAATGCCATCTGTTGCAAGTCTGAATCGGCCCAACAGAGCCAGACGCCAGAGGGTTGGCAGAATTGATTTAGCAGAGTTTAGCAGCGAGGCTAGGCAGCTCAGTAGATGATGCAGCATAGGTGCCGAGAAGACATGAGAAGCCCACATCTCAAGCAGCTCTCTCAACGCTGCCTTGAGAGCCTTGAGCTGGCCCGCACAGTAGATGATGCAGCATAGTGCTGAGAACACTGAGAAGCCCACATCTCGAGCAGCTCTCTCCGCTGCCTTGAGAGCTCACAGCCGCCAAGAGCGTAGGTAGTTCAACCTGGAATCTAGAACCAGAAGCAGAATTATTCTTGCAATTACCATGGTAAGCCACCCTGGACGAGATGACGCCGTTATAGACCGCTGGGACAGGAATTTACTTCCTGAAGCCACTCACACATCCACAGTGAAAAGCATGCTGCACGCCAATGCGCGAGTGTGGCCTCAATCCTGACACAGTCAGTTGCACACCGCAAGCTGCTGGTTGCGCTGCAACACTCGTCACCAGTGATGAACACACCGTGATGTGGTGCCAAATATGCCGTGAGCATCCCAATCTGGCGGATAAAGCAGCGCCTTTTATACGGGGACAAAGACTTCCAGTCACCCAGCTTTTGATAAGCATGAGAAAAGCAAAGAGCCCATCAACATAGTGTAACTATTGATAACAGGAGCAGCCAGGATCGGAGTCCCTCTTTATCCGTCCTGCGAGATATTTTGCGGATTGGTGCGCACCAGCCAACATTGACAAATGACTGATATCTTGACTCTACTAAAGCCCCACCATCTATCCTGCTTGTTGCTCATAACATGACAACATCACTTGGCAACCAACTTTTCTATATACTGTACCATATACCTTCCACATGGAAGCAAGCATGCCATGATAGCTTGTGCTACCACAATCCAGAGCTATCCCCATAAGCAAGCCATGCTGAGTTAGCTTGTGCTACGATCAATTTGATAGCTTTACGCATGGGAAGTAAAACATGCTGTGTTTAGCTTGTGCTACCGACCATCCAAGCTTCCACATAAGAAGCAAAACAACTGAATTAGCTTGTGCTACGAACAATCCGAGCTCCCACGTGGGAAGCAAAACATGCTGTGCTAGCCTATGCTACAAACAATCCAGAGCTATCCATATAAGAAGCAACACATGCTGTGATAGCTTGTGCTAAACAATTCGCCTCCACATAGGCAAAACATGCTGTGCTAGCCTGTGCTACAACAATCTAATCTTCCACATAGAAGCAAACATGCTGAGCTAGCCTGTGCTACAAACAATCTAAAGCTTCCACATAAGCAAACATGCTGTGCTACGACAATCTAAAGCTTCTACAAAGAAGCAAACGTACTGTGTTAGCCTGTGCTACAACGTCTCTACCATCTCTTATCCAAGTGTATGCAGCAAAATGAGAATCCCTTTAGCTCATCCTGATCCTTAACAAGTGTAATTTAGCAATACAAGAGCATGCAACGGTAGAATGCAACCAATAACGTCTAATCTGCGCTGCAAGTTCATTTGATTATTTAATCGTAATATGAAACGGCCTACTTTACCTCCACCACATATTAGAGCAATTGAACTGCTACATGATTTGACACTGACACTGTCACTGTTGAAGACACGAGGCCTGCAAACCTGACTTCCCCAGTATCCAAGGTGAACAGCACTCATCCCCATCGGCATTAGGCATCCCATCACCATGCATTAAGCCGGACATGGAAAAAGAAGCACAAAGCAGAATATCAATGAATGCTGATAAATGACTTTGCGTGATATTGCTTTCAATTGCTAAATGTGAGGTAGATGAATGCAGTATTAATGAGGTAGTGGCCATAGCACTAGTAGTAACTTAGCATGTTCATGATCGGCACGTTTGCAGCAATTTTAGTACTAGCAGCATTAGTCGATTATAGCAGTGGTAGCAATGTAGTCCACATCATTAGCATAATCATGATTAGCAGACATTTTGCCAGCAATTGCAGAATGAGTAGCATTAATGCAGTAGCCTAGGAATGCAGTCAACATAATTAGCATGATCACCATGATGGCACTAGTATGAGTAGCATGCATTGACTGCAGAAACAATGTCAGCAGTTTTTGCCTAATCATGATCAGCAGTCAGTTAGTAGCAGTTGAAGAACGACTAGCATTATCTGAACAGTAGAAGCATGCCGTGAGGAGCTTTAGCATAATGGAGACCATCGTGTTAATGGCAGCAATCTAGTACAATTTAGTACAGCAACTTCAGCACTAACATGAACATGGAGATGATGGCAGCAATTTAGTGCTGCAACTTTAGAATCAACATGAACAGTGAGTTTTCCTACTCTGCAAATAGATGCCAGACATAGCTACACGAGAGATAACTCATTTCAATGATTCTAGCAGCATTAACATTTAAACTGCAGTGCAACTACTTCTTGAACACTACTCACAAGTTAGCTTCCCCTCTCTCCTTTGCATGGTAGAGAAGTGTTCGGTCATCAACTATAAGCCTCAAACAACATCCGGTGGATGAGCTCTTCAGAATAAGAGTACCGTCTAAAGCCACTGAACTATCCATGAATACAATAACTATAAATTAGCAAGATGCAGCCAACTGAGCATATCCGTGTTTTAACCAGTAGCCTACATAAAGATATTAATCTGAACATTAGAGCCAGAACAAGCAAAGCGACTCACAAAGTGACGCCATGCCCTCTCTCTCTATCTACCATGGCAGTAGCACTTACCAGCCATGTCAGCGCGCATCCGTTCCTCTGAGAACGATAGATCGGTGATGTCATCTTTTGAGAGAGAAGCAAGCAACTAGGTCTAGAAACCCAATCTTGAGATAAGTGAACTACTTTGAACAAATGCACGCTAAACCGGGGACCATAACAGAACCCCAAGCCCATCGTTGCTTACGATAAGGAAACAGAAACTTAAGCAACACTGTTGGTGAACTACCGTTAACCCAGTGCCATAAAGAGAGTTCTGACACTAGCGTCGACTCCCATTGTAAGAATGGAATGCGGAAGTGCTCCGTCTATCTCAATGAGGCAGGCAGTCCCAATGTTTGGAACTATACCCAAGGAGCCCGTTTGCGGCGGGATCAAGCGTGTCGTTACTCTATTTCTACACTCTCTAGTTGACCATACTGAGATCGATCAATGACGAACGCTACTGCTTTTGAGCTGAGCGTTTAGCAAGCGATTTTTAACTTAAGTAAAGAAAGTAATACCACGTTTAGAACCAGTAGCACACAGCTGAGTAGCTATGATTAGCGCAGCATGGACAATGCGGCACGCAAATAACCATCAACCAAGGAACAATATGAGACTATTCATGGTCAGCAGCATACGTAGGCAAGGCAAGCAAGGGCAGCAGATCCGGCAGGATCTCGGCAGCAGCAGCAGCAGCGTCGCACGTCAGAGCAGCAGAAGAGCGCAACCAGACTGAGCAGGTAGGCAGAGCATTACTTATAACCCACCGACCAGGAGAAGAGTGCATGTGACTTAGTCACCTGGTCGGTTAGCCCAATCCCTTGAGTTGCCTGGCCTGAACTAGCTCCGTAAACTGCGCCTCATTTGGTTGCAAGTTACAATGAGTTGCAACTTGCAAATATTTAAGGCCAGACAGCAGCAATACAACTAGAGACAACTACCATTGGGGATAACGGTTGCAAGGAGTTGCATTGGTATGGACTGGCCTTTAGTGTGGGTCAGTGGAAGTGAGTTTAATTATGAGTATCATACAGACGTCTAATGAACATATAAATATCACTCACCAGGAAGACCCAATGCTCTCCTTTCATTTGCAGTGATGCCAATATCCTCGTATTCAACACCTTCATCCACTTCGTCTTCTTGTGAAGATGTTCTTACTAGATAACAACAGAGTTAGAAAATGACTGGTGCAAGAATGTTTAAAAAAGAAAGAAAGAAGAAACATATAAACTGCCCACATAAAGTTGGGAAACTTAACTTTTGTCGATTATTTCTCCCCTTCAATAATACCAGTTGGTATTGTATTTTATGTCCTTTTTTATCGTTGATTAGTCACCTTTATAACGAGGTATAACTTGTAAGGATCGTGCAATCGGGAAACGAGCAACACAGCTAAACGTATGGGTAGCGCCCCCCAGAAATGTAGCAAAAGTCCCCAATATGCTTCTGTTGGTAATCACTGTCGTTTAGAGAGACCTGCCAGAACACACCTGCTGGCATAGAACCTATTGTTGCTGTCGGGTGGAAACCTTGTACGTTCGTTCCTTTTTTATTCTTTAAAATAGTGAAAAAAGCAGATCTACAAGCTCACAACGCATAACCGTTGTGAGCTTGTAGATCTGCTATTTTCCCTACTTTTGGTCAACACTCTTGTATGATGAAGTAAAGCATTCATTTAAGAACAATTTGAAACATGGAGATACAAGGTTTCTGCCCGACAGCAACAACATTATAATATAAAGTTACTCACAGTGAACAGTGAGGAGTTTTCTCAGGAAGAAGCAGAAGAGAATCATGGTCAGAACAACCACAATGACAGTGGTGATCCTAGGGAGATCCTCAGATGTGGGAGGAGCTGAAATCAGGTGATTAACAACATGGAACTTAAGAGTCTGTATTTAGGTATATCATAGTAGACAAACATTCTGCAAAAATAGCTGATCTACAAGCTCACAAGTCGCAAGTTTTTAACAACTTCAAGCCCTATAAATGACAGATAGTGGCAAACAGACAATCTACAAGCTTGTGACACATTGCATTTCTGCTATTGTTGAAAATGATTAAAGACATTGTTTGAATATCTTCACCTACAATGACATGACAAAAACTAATCTATGCCAGGGTTAATGTAGTTCATGTGTAGTTGATTTGTATTGCCATCAACATCAAACATATTGATTAATAATTGTTTAACTCATAAGCGATTAGATAAAATAGCAATTGAAGAGCAAGGGGAAATTACAAATATAGTTTAACAGGATTAATTGTTTGCATACTGTTTATATGAAAGTATGTTTGGTACCTTCACAATAGATTTCAGCTGGTTTGACATTCTTACAAGACTGCAGGCTGACACAATCTCTGATGTCTGACTGATTGTTTGTGCAATCCAGGGTCGTTTCCAGATCCTACAATCAAAATAAAAACTTATTTTAGTGTTTTTGTTTTCCTATTCCTCAGTGTCAAGAAACTTTAAATACTTAGAGAAGTGCTATGTTAATCTGAGGTAATATTCATATTATTAAAGCAAACAGGAAAGTTGTTTACCTCCTCTGTGTGATTCAGGTCTGTCTTAAAGTCCTCCATGACGTCACCACATCCAAGCTGCTTGCACACGAGGTTGTTGAAATGCTTTGTTAAATTTAGAGGACACACATGATGCTCCCACTGATCTCCATGTTGGACCTTAAGTGTTCCTCTGCACTTCTCTGTGGTGTTGAACTCAATGCCACCTGTAACAAGTTACAATAAACAGACTTTTGAATGGATATAGTTTAGTAACAAGTACAGGAAAACCACAGGAAACATCTGTGTGTTACAATAATTAAAAGATGTAATTTGCCAATTAGAACAACAGCAACACATACAACTAAATGTAGTAAAAAAAAAAGCGTAATTCCTGAATATTCTAATATATGGTCCTTGTTGAGAATGCAAATGTGCAGATTCAAAACAGCTCAAAGAATCATACAGTATCCACTTAAACAGACCCTTTTCCTCTGCAGATCTTTATCAAAGCTATCAGAACAGTGACAGTAATCACACATATTCACCTGTACAGTAGACAGACACCAGTCCACCATCACACCGGCCTCTCTCCGTCTCACACTGCATAAGGTTGGACTCAAAGCCGTGGCAACGGACGAGGTAAACATCTGACCCAGTTCCTCCATGTGTCTTAAAGTGGAAGGCGTTGCCACAGCCCAGCTCTTCACAAACTATCTGTGAGTGTTTGTTGTCCCAGTGATCGCTGCACACTGTGAGACCATCCACCTTCACCTCACCAGAGCAGTTCCCTGATAGGGTCACCACAGGGGATTCTGGGAAAACATATAAAATCTCAACAAATCAACCAAAATGAAAAGGGAAACAGCATATCCCACAACCACACAGATCTGGTGAGTCTGAAATAATCATGTTACCCGGGGGGTCTCATAAAATGTCATTCAAATCATGTACTTAAAGGGCAAGACCACTTTGGTAGAGGTTTGGGTTGTGTAGTTACCTCGCCATGATGTAACTCCAAAGGTGGTCAAGAAATAAAAAATAATTACTGCTTTGATTAGAAATTGATAATTCAAAATATGCTCCCCATTGACTTACATTGTACGGTAAAACAGCTCTCAAAGTCGATCTTTTTGCATGTAAACGAATGTAAACAAAGTCGATTCAGACAATATAGAACATCACCATACCCAGTACTGTTTTTTAATAAAAAAAACCACTTACTGTTGATTTAGCTATTTTTATTAGAAAGAAAACCTGGACTGGATCGGCGGATCCGGTTCCGGATCTTCAAATAGTAAAATCTTCAGGAAGTTGACATTTTTATTTAAAAAATAAACAGTACTGGGTTTGGTGATGTTCTATCTATATTGTCTGAATCAGCTTAGTTTGTGTTCGTTTATGGGCTAAAAGAGTGACTTTGAGAGCTGTTTCAGCTGTAAACAATGTAAGTCAATGGGGAGCAGATTTTTTATTATCAATTTCTAATTAATAGAGCAATTATTTTTCAATTCTTGTCCACCTATGGAGTTACATCATGGCAAGGTAACTACACAACCCAAACCTCTACCAAAGTGGTCTTGCCCTTTAAAACAGCACTGAGATGTTTATGGACTGTGACTGATAAGGAATAAGTAGAGGTCACTGTAAATGGTGCAGAGGTTTTTAATCCCAAAAAACGTTGCGTGTGAACATGCCTATAAATGTGGAACATATGACTCAATCCTCTGTATAATGTAGCCTACTGACGAACCCTAAACATAACCCGAAACCTAACCATAAACCTAACCATAAACCTAACCCTAAACCTAACCCGAATCCTAAACCTAACCCTAAACCTAACCCTAAACCTAAACCTAAACCTAACCCTAAACCTAACCCTAAACCTAACCCTAAACCTAACCCGAATCCTAAACCTAACCCTAAACCTAACCCTAAACCTAACCATAAACCTAACCCTAAACCTAACCCTAACCCTAAACCTAACCCTAACCCTAAACCTAACCCTAAACCTAACCATAAACCTAACCATAAACCTAACCATAAACCTAAACCTAACCCTAAACCTAACCATAAACCTAACCATAAACCTAACCCTAAACCTAACCCTAAACCTAACCCTAAACCTAACCATAAACCTAACCCTAACCCGAACCCTAACCCTAAACCTAACCATAAACCTAACCATAAACCTAACCCTAACCCTAAATCTAACCCTAAACCTAACCATAAACCTAACCCTAACCCTAAACCTAAACCTAACCCTAAACCTAACCCTAAACCTAACCCTAACCCTAACCCTAACCCTAACCCTAAACCTAAACCTAACCCTAAACCTAACCCTAAACCCAACCATAAACCTAACCCTAAACCTAACCATAAACCTAACCCTAAACCTAAACGTTGAAATGTAACACGACTGAAATGTAACAATGATGTTGTCCAGAAACGTTGATGTTAAACGTTTCTACAAAAACAGGTACTGACAACGTTTCCTCTGCCGATTGGGTTGTAATAATTGGTATTACCTTTGCATTGGAGATAAACTCCTTGGTTCCCGGAGGTTCTCTTGTGACGCTCACAGTCCCAGATCCTCTTTGGTTCCTTCACATCAGTACAGTTGAAGCTCTTCTCCCACATATCAGAAGAACCTGCTGATGCTGTATGGTTTTCATATCCACCAAGGTTGAGATCATGACACAGTTTCTGTCCCTCTGTTTCTGTCCAGCCGTGGTTAGAGACCATCCTGGAACCATTCTTACTGTAAACAAACACATCTCCTCCAGAGGCTCTTCCAGGCTCTTTTGAACGTTGTAGTCTGATCTTCTGCCAGTCTAAGAAGAGAAGGAGCAGGGACAGAGCATAGTTAATGAAATATCCATGATTGTCTCAGTTGAAGAGATAGTAACCTACAACAGTCCACGTTCACAATGTAGCTGTATTTAATGAGCTGTTACACTAATGTTACACAGTATTTCTACAATACAAATTTAGTTAAATACATTTGAATCAGAACAAAGCATTTTAGACATACCAGAACACTGGAGTCCACCAAGAGAACAATGTCCTTTGTCCTGCAGAGTAATGTTACGGTCTATCAGTCCTGATATGACTTTACTTTGCGGCAAAGGTCCAAAAAATCCAAGAGTCTCTCCAGTCTCTCCACATTGCAGATCCTTACAGATGGTGTTTCGGACATCAGTGTTGATCAGGGATTCTTTACAGACAGGGTAACGTTGGCCTCGATAGAGTATCTTCAGATTCCCAGAACAATGATCTCTGGAATCCTTGAAATCAGCCTTGACACTGTCTGCATGGAAAAAAGTATCAATTATCAAAATTATTTAAAAAAATTAATAAAATAAAAAACAACATCAGATGTTGTATGCATGTACAGCACAGTGATAACAATGTCACTATTACCATTGATATTTGATTATTAAAGACAAGTTATATGAAGGTGTGAAGTACAAGTGGATAAAAACAACATAGCTTAAAACAATCTGATAACTAAAAAATGTACATATTCTAAATGTAGTGTGGGTATTTCTATGTAGTGTAAAATGTATTTTTACCCGAGCAAACCACAATGGCCGGTTTGTTGGAGCAGGGAGGGTTGACGTCCCGAGAGATTGCAACATTTTCAATGATGCTTTCAGTCAGGTTGGTGGTGTGTTTGGTCGGGTACATTGCCAGGATGGTCACTGTCCCCTCACTGTTCTGGTCGATGCCGGTGAAGGCGTGTCCACAGCCCAGGTCTTTACACAGCATTTCAGAATTGGCATCAGTCCAGGTGTGTGCACACACCCCCCCACAGCCTGCATGGGTGCACACCTGCACTGTCCCCCAACACTGCTCTGTCAGGGTTGCAGTTATAGTACCTGTTGAAATGCAACATGTTGAAATCAAATACCAAGGACATCACACAGGTGTTACCAAGCCATGTTCTGTGTCATTGTGAATGTGTTGGGAGGAAAATGAAGTTATGATGATAAACAGGAAAATATAATGTGATCTAAACATGATTAAATAGCTCACATCACCTAAATCAGAAAAACACTTTTTTATTTTTAGCTGAAGGTTATTTAAGGTACAAATACCCAGCAGCAACATTTAAAACACATTACCTGAACATTCCACCAAAGCAAGGCTCTGATTGGATGACGTTGTGTTGTCCTTTGGACAGTCAAAGAGTGACCTCTCTGTGGGGTCTGTGTAGTCTGTGTAGTCATAGAGTGAAGTCTCTGTGGAGGAACAGTTGTAGGACTCACTCCAAGTTTCATTCTCCATTCCTTCTCCAGGTTCTCCAGAAGGAACATGAGGGAACAGGGTGACGTCAGTGGCTTTCCCACAATGCATCTGTTGACACACCACATCAGCAGTGTGGTTCCACGTCTCATTGGCTCCTGAGAGCCAGTAGTCCTTCCCAGCATGCTCTACTGCCACCAGGCCAGAACAGGACGTTCCATTCTTCATGAACACTACCTTGGGCTCTGAGGGGGGGGGGGGGTGGGGGTTTAAATGAACTACAGTATTAGGATAACATTCACCTCCGCCTTTATGTCTTCTTTATATACGGTACTAGACCCATTACGAACCTCTCACTCCGCTATACAGCTCAGAGATGAGGTCCTACTGCCAGGTCTCCCAGAGTCGGTTGAACGGCTGCAAAGCCTCCGCTGTTTAGTGTTTACCTTTTCACCACATCGTATCCAACAACTAATGGTATATTCCAAACTGTACAGATGTTTAAGGTATGGTCCGGCATCACAAATATTAGGTCGGGGACGAAACAACCCTTTTAAATGTCTTATTTAGTCAGCCTGTGGCCATGTTTCACATTGTAGCTGAACCGGGAGCAGTACTGGCACCGGACATAGGGGGGTTTTCCGGGTTGAATGTGAAACATGGCCACAGGCTGACTAAATAAGACATTTAAAAGGGTTGTTTCGTCCCCAACCTAAAATGTGTGATGCCGGACCATACCTTAAACATCTGTACAGTTTGGAATCTACCATTAGTTTTTGGATACAATGTGGTGAAAAGGGTAAACACTAAACAGCCTTTGCGGCCGTTCAACCGATTCTGGGAGACCTGGCAGTAGGACCTCATCTCTGAGCTGTATAGCGGAGTGAGAGGTTCGTAATGGGGCTAATATGGTACCAGACACAACTTGCAACAAATGTCCATCTGAGTCTGAAGGGTTCAAATGAAAATCATAATTGATCTCACAATGTCAACCCATTACCTATTACGTCTGGGAACTAGGAAATAAGTTCATGGTTTATCATTTATTCATTGATTCATTGATTCATTATTGAAGGTAGTGTAATTGATTTTCTTTGGTTAAAACGAAAAAGAAAAGAAAAAAACGCTCCATTTGGTTCCATTTTACACTCAGAGTTAAATTAACACTGAAGATCCCCCTGGGATTTGTGACACCTGGTGGCAGAAAGGGGAACTACCTATTTTAATTAAAATGAAAAACGTGTTCTAGCTGCTGAATCCCTGCTGCTTCCCTTGATGTAGTCTCACAGTAATCCCACAGGGAAACTCTGACATTTAATTTGTCCACGACTGTATGCAATGCAAAAGTAAAAGACCATTTGGGGTTAATTTTTGCCGATTATCTGTGGTAAAATGCAACAGGCTGGCAGATGTATATTATTATTATTATTATTATTATTATTATATCATTGTTTAATGAGCGCTTGTTGACCAACCTACTTTTCATGTTAAGTCACATGAGGAAACAATATAATAAAAAGCACATTGTGTTGCAAGTAGACTATAGTATCCACCGTGTCATCACCTCTGAAACTGAGTGAGTGTGTGTGTGTGTGTGTGTGTGTGTGTGTGTGTGTGTGAGTGTGTGTGTGTGTGTGTGTGTGTGTGTGTGTGTGTGTGTGTGTGTGTGTGTGTGTGTGTGATGGGGTGGGGGGGGGGGGGCAGTGCGAGCAGCAGCAACTGAAAGGTGAAAGGTCAGCCACTGTGCTTCACTTTAGACTATTAACAAACACATCATTAATGTGTCATAATCAGCCTGAGGCCTTTTTATACCAGAAACAAATACCACACTATTATATTATATCTACCAGAAGAGAGACTGTTATCAAAAGCATTCACCTCTACAGTAGACAATCACCATCAGGTCATCATCACACCAGTCCTCCTCTGTCTCACAGTGTCCCAGTGTGGACTCAGAGCCGTGGCAACGGACGTGGTACCTATATGACCAATATGACCAATCTGACTTCTCTCTCTGAAAGTAGAGACCGTCACCACAGCCCAGCTCTTGGCAAACTATTTGTGAGTGTTTGTTGTCCCAATGATCACTGCACACCGGTCTGTCATTGATCCTCACCACACCAGAGCATCTCCCTGATGACCTCAGGGTAACCACACGGTTTCCTGGGAAAACAGAAATAAAATCTCCAAAAATCAACAAAAACAAACAAACAAACAAACAAACAAACAAACAAACAAACAAACAAACAAACACAATCTCTAATCCCACAACCACACAGATCTGATGAGTCTGAAATAAACATGTTATCTGGAGTCATATAGAGATGTCATTCAAATCATCTACTTTAAATAACAGCCCTGAGGCTGATAAGGCCTAAATAACCATCATCCCTCAACTGGTTAATATGAAGGGGAAAATACTGTCCTTTTTCCCACTTCAGTCTTTATATTAAATCTGCTTTTTGAATATGTAAACATGGATAGACTCATTTAGGAGTCTTTTGGTATTTTGGATTTGACTGTGTAGTAATAACCCATTAAAACTGACTGTGTAGTAATAACCCATTCAAACTGGGAAAGCATCATTTTAGGTTTTAGTTTTTCAGAAAAAAAAAGGATTTAGAACAGTGGTTCTCAAAAAATAGCAGATCTACAAGCTCACAGTGCGTCACGCTGTGCCACGGTGCGAGCTTGTAGATCTGCTATTTTTTTTTAAATATTTAAAGTGTTTAAAATGTTTGAATCTTTTGGCATTTTTTAACACAAATCTTCTCTTCTGGGGGTCCCCGGCACAAAACATTTTCAGATGGGGGTCCTCGGCCAAATTCATATAATTTTGGGGGTCCTTGGCACGAAAAAGTTAGAAAGCTACTGATTTAGAAGGTATTTGTAGAATGGGCCTCAGGTCTTAATGGGTTAATTGGTATTACCCCAGCATTGGAGATAGACTCCTTGGTTCCCGGAGGGTCTCTTGTCACGCTCACAGTCCCAGATCCTCTTTGGTTCCTTCACATCAGAACAGTTGAAGCTCTTCTCCCACATATCAGAAGAACCTGCTGATGCTGTATGGTTTTTATATCCATAAAGGTTGAGATCACGACACAGTTTCTCTCCCTCTGTTTCTGTCCAGCCGTGGTTAGAGACCATCCTGGAACCATTCTTACTGTAAACAAACACATCTCCTCCAGAGGCTCTTCCAGGCTCTTTTGAACGTTGTAGTCTGATCTTCTGCCAGTCTAAGAAGAGAAGGAGCAGACAGAGCATAGTTAATGAAAACCAAGACTTATTCATGATTGTCTCAGTTCAAGCGTCGATAACCTACAACATTTCACATTCACAAGTGAGCTGTATTTAATGGAATGTTATGTTATACAGTATCTATATAATATACATTTGGTTAAATAAATAAATCTGAACAAAGCATTCTAGACATACCAGAACACTGGAGTCCACCAAGAGAACAATGTCCTTTGTCCTGCAAAGTAATGTTACGGTCTATCAGTCCTGACATGACTTTACTTTGTGGCAAAGGTCCAAAGAATCCAAGAGTCTCTCCAGTCTCTCCACATTGCAGCTCCTTACAGATGGTGTTTCGGACATCAGTGTTGATCAGGGATTCTTTACAGACAGGGTAACGTTGGCCTCGATAGAGAATCTTCAGATTCCCAGAACAATGATCTCTGGAATCCTTGAAATCAGCCTTGACACTGTCTGCATGGAAACAGTATCAAACTGTAAAAACGTAATAAGAAGTATTTCCTATGCATGCAGGACAGTGTTAACATATGTCACAAGTAACATTGAAATTAATATTATTAGGGCGCGGTCACACCGCACTTTTATTTTACCTCTGGGGCGGAATCTGCCAATGCTTTGTCAATGTAAATGTGTGGATTCGAGTGAAAGATGCACAAGACCACGAATATGGTAGGTAAAATAAAAGTGCGGTGTGACCGCGCCCTTATAGACAATTTTGTGAATTTACCAAGGTCAAGGTTGTACTTTATTGTTACATCTTCTGTACAGGTACATAAGAGTAAAACCTATTTTGGTTTGGCTTCCTTCAGACAATGCAGAAGCATAAGTAATAACAATAGAATAAAGAAAAACGTAAAAAGAGATGTATCAACTTAAGGAGAAGTGAAAAACACAACATGCTTATAACAAGCTGCAAACAAACAAATCTGTACATATATTCTAAATGTAATGTGGGTATTTCTTATCTTTTACCCGAGCAAACCACAACGACCGGTTTGTCATTGCAGTAAATGTCTCTGTCATTTTCCACAATGATGCTTTCAGTCAGGTTGGTGGTGTGTTTGGTCGGGTACATTGCCAGGATGGTTACATTCCCCTTTATGTTCTGGTCGATGCCGGTGAAGGCGTGTCCACAGCCCAGGTCTTTACACAGCATTTCAGAATTGGCATCAGTCCAGGTGTGTGCACACACCCCCCCACAGCCTGCATGGGTGCACACCTGCACTGTCCCCCAACACTGTTCTGTCAGGGTTGCATTGATAGTACCTGTTGAAATGAACATGAAATCAAATGACAAATAACAAGGACATTACACAGGCGTTACCAAACTATGTTCTGTGGATTAGGATGCCATTGTGAATGATTTTTTGGCATTGAAATTAAGTTATGATGATAAACAGGAAAATCCAGTTTGATCTTAACATGAAGTAAGAGCTTAGAGCTCATATCACTTAAATCAGAAAAACGTGTTTCTTTTTAGCTGCAGGTTACTTTCGTTAAAAGAAAAAAGAAAATACCCAGCAGCAACATTTAAAACACATTACCTGAACATTCCACCAAAGCAATGCTCTGATTGGATGACGTTGTGTTGTCCTTTGGACAGTCAAAGAGTGACCTCTCTGTGGAGGAACAGTTGTAGGACTCACTCCAAGTTTCATTCTCCATTCCTTCTCCAGGTTCTCCAGAAGGAACATGAGGGAACAGGGTGACGTCAGTGGCTTTCCCACAATGCATCTGTTGACACACCACATCAGCAGTGTGGTTCCACGTCTCATTGGCTCCTGAGAGCCAGTAGTCCTTCCCAGCATGCTCTACTGCCACCAGGCCAGAACAGGACGTTCCATTCTTCATGAACACTACCTTGGGTTCTGAAGGAGGGGGGGGGATTTAAAACCTTTTTTATACCATCTTTATTCAAATGGTCCTCAGTAATGCTCATTATAAGATGGCATAATTACCATCTATTAACTTCAATGGTGGGATATGTGACAGTTCAGAAACCTGCCTACCAATGACATCATTGATAGGGATTCCAGGAAAATCTAAACAATTATCTTCCTGGAATGTGAAACATCTTGTTTGAAATGACAAAACCTGCCCGACAATGATGTCACTGGTAGGCAGGTTTCTGGACTGTCCAAAGCCCTTCTCTGATACAGACTGAGTAGACAGAAACAGCAGTGGCGGCAACAATGGGACTGGCGGGGCTGCAGCCCCCCTTTGACTTAAAGTTACAATTATTTACATATGGACCGACTATGTAGCGACAGGTTTCTGAACTGTCCACAGCCCTGGTGCAACGACTGTACTGGCTTCACCTCCTGAAGAGGTTTGGAGTAGAACCCCACATCCTCAGGCTGTACTACAACAGCTCAGTTGAAGGCGTTCTATCAGGTACAAAAATGTTACTGCCCGAGAAAAGAAAAAACTACAGCGGGTGGTGCGCTCAGCCGAGTGCATAATGGAAGGAGAGCTCCCCGCGCTCCAGGAACTGTACAAGAAGCGATGTGTAGTCAAAGCCCAGCTCATCATCAAGGACAAGCACCATCCCAGCCACAAACTGTTCACACCCCTACAACGACCGCGGCCGGACAAGGAGGCCTACCACAGTATCAAGAGCAACACCACCAGGTTCATGAATTAAAAATGTAATTCAGTTTTATTAAAGTACCAAATCACAACGTTGTCTCAAGACACTTTAGAAGGAGAGCAGAGACCCTGAGCAATTTATTTTGCGACAGTGAACAGCTTCCACCAGGCTGCTATTGACTGCTGAACAAGAGAGTCTGACAGTGTTTTTATACCTGTAAACCTGTGATGTGACAATAAAGTTGATTCTGACTAGTGACAGTGAGCAAAAGATATTTGGCACTGATCTGCCCAGTGATTTGAGAGATAGCTCAGGATAGACACACAGACAACAGCTACGTGTTTCAGAGCTAAGCCCTAATAACTTCCTCCAACGCCTGCAATAATATACAATAATGACATAAAGCATTATTATCTTACTTTCACAGGTGACATGAGCGTTGGAAGTGCATGGGACAGAGTCATTGTACTTGGCCATGCAGAGCCACAGTGACTCCTCAGTGCCTTTACAGTTCATGTTGTCCAGTATTCCATGTTGTTGAGTCCTTGTGGTGCTGTTGAAAATCACCTAGAGAGAGAGAGAGAGAGAGAGAGAGAGAGAGAGAGAGAGAGAGAGAGAGAGAGAGAGAGAGAGAGAGAATATCATAAGAGTATAACATTGATATTTTTATAGCACAAAGGCAAAAACATAATGGTGACTGGTCATGCCATTACACAATAAAATGTAATATAAATGTGGGCTTAAAGTGTAAAAAGGACTTGTAAGGTCTGTGTAACACAGATAAGTGATCATTCATATATTAACCATATAGAATAAGATCTCACCTTGCCACAGCCCAACTCTCTACAAACCACTTCTCCATCCTTTCTGTCCCAATCTGAGCCACACACAGGCTGCAGACCCATAGAACTACTGACATGAACTGTACCAGAGCAATCACTGACACTTCCATTGTCCATGAGAGTTATGTTGATCCTTTCTGTTAGAAGATAAAGGTTAGGACCAAGTTAAAAGATCATTTAAAGATATAATGAGCAAAATAATGTAAACATGCTCTATTTTATCTGTTTCAAATGATCTTTGAAAACTTCTTTAATGTGCACCATTTTGTATTCCAAAGAAGACTGCCATCAAATAGATCTTATGGCTTTTATATATAACTAGAGGTTCAGGCCACTACACAGGCCTCACATCTATGTCGATCCCATCGATATGCCCATATATGGGCGTATCAGAGGCACCCAGGGGACACGTAATGACTATGTTTTCGCCCCTGTCTGTCCGTACGTTTGTCCGTCCGTGTGTCTGTGAGGCCGATTGAGACACCAGGAGGCCATTTAAAATATATTACTCCTACAGATTTTGTCCAAACATCACGCATATCAGTACACATTATCTATACAGTCATGTGATCAAGACGTATGTGTCCGATTTCTCACATCTTATCCTGATTGGCTAAGATTGGCTTCCAAAGTTTGCAGGAGTGGTCTGTTTTGAACAAAATGCCTCAAATCATGAACGCAGCACCCGATTACTGTGAAACTTTGCACGCAAATTCCCACCAGGCCAAGGAAGAATATCCACACATTTATTTTTTATCGTCTCATGGTGGCGCTACAACGGCCCACTTCACGTTTTGGCCTATATCTCACTGTTAGATTAGTGCTGAAACTACCAGTTCTCTACATTAGTGTTAGCCTACCTGAACATGTCATTGTCGGTGGAAGTGATTGATTCCTGTCACAGTTAAAGTGGTGTGTGACACTGGTTCCACATCTCAGCTGTTTGCACATCATATCAGCACTTATTCTGGTGCTTTCATTACAGGTGATCTTCCACATGTCACCATCCTCCACCTCCATGTTTCCAGAACAGACATTATCCCCGTCTACCAGCCGGAAGATGGGATGATCTGTAACATAAATCCTTATGTTTAAACAGTGTGTGTGTGTGTGTGTGTGTGTGTGTGTGTGTGTGTGTGTGTGTGTGTGTGTGTGTGTGTGTGTGTGTGTGTGTCTGTGTGTGTGTGTGTGTCTGTGTGTGTGTGTGTGTGTGTGTGTGTGTGTGTGTGTGTGTGTGTGCGTGCGTGCGTGCGTGCGTGCGTGCGCGCGTGCGTGCGTGTGTGTGTACACGCGCACGTGTGTGCGTGCGTGTAAATAATATATTGATGAGACCACAGAGGTAAACAATCCTACCTGAACATGTGATGAAAGCAGGTTTAGAACAGTTAGCAGGCTGAGGGTCACAATGCCACAGATGATCCTCATTCCTGGTTCCTGTACAATGAATTCTCTTGCTGTTGGATTTGAATCCCTCTGGTGATGTCATTTTCATGGGGTCAGGCACATCTCGTGCAGTGCCACATTTGAGATCTTTGCACACGAGGTCAGCTTGTTCCTTTGCTTTATACCAGAGGAACCAACAATACAGATGTTTTATTATTTTATTTTATTTTATTGGAATCATATGAAATTCTACAGACAGAAAAATCAGAGACCAGACAGAAAAATCCACCAAAAAGGTGGGAGAGGGAGTCATTCATGCTGTTCAAACTACTGGTAAAGACCCTTTTTTTAATAAGAGCATCACAGGAATGTATGATGATAAATGGGATCATTTAAGTTCAAGGAAACATTGTACAGTAGAAATAAATTAAAGCATACATACAGGCAGTGTAACTCTTACCAAAGTAGTCAGAACAAACATAGTATGTTGAATTGCTCCCATTTGAGGTTGTGTTGAACTGGACAGCTCCGGCACATTTAAAACCATCCAAACTCATTTCAATCTTATCTACAAAAAATGTAACATATCATTTTAACAGTGACTGGGAAATTAAACAAAACAATGTGTCAGTCAATCACCTCAGATACATCACATGCATTCATTATACATATACAGTATGTTACAGTTCATGTGGGAAACCAGTTCATGTGGAAAAGGAGAACAAGGAATGCTCCTTTTTCCAGCACGGGGGACCGGGGTCGGGCCGAGGCCGAGTGTCTTTGAGACCACGCCCCTCGAAGGAAATGAAACACTGGGGGAAAACGTGGCAATTAGCCGATTTGTCGCCGTTTGTCGTCGATATATATATTTTTCCTCGTCTCTTCATATATATATATACACAGTATATAAATAATTGTGTGTGTGACTATGTGTACGTGCGACCGTGTGTGCGCACGTACACACGGTCGCACGGTGTACGGTAGCACGTTGGCCGTTTGTCGTCGTTATTGTTTTTTTTCTCGTCTCTTCATATGTATATATATATACAGTATATAAATGAATGTGTGTTTGACCATGTGTGCGTGCGACCGTGTGTGCTCACACAGCGTTATGGTCTTACCTGAACATGTAATCCATCTCACTGAGTCCTGGTTGGAGACATTGACCCCCCAACCACTGAAGTTCTGACATTTCCACAACTGGTCCTCAGACCCGTCACATCTCACCTCATTGATCCAGACCTTATCAGATATACTGGCTTTATCAGGTTTCATTGTGTAGGACTGTCCTCTCACAGCCTGTCCACAGCCAATGCTCCTACACACCACATCTTCATTGTTCTGGTTCCAGTTATCGTCTCCAACGATGCCCCATTCACTGTTATGAAATATGTGAATGTAGCCTTCACATGGGTTGGAACCACCTTTAAGGATCAGCCTGTCAACTGCATGATTACACTTTATGTTAATATAGATACTTAAAGTAATACAATGCAGGTCCACAAATAACGATTTTTAGCAACCTCTGCTGGTCACTACCGTCACTGCATAATATAGCGTTGTCCTGCATTACCCAGAATTCAGAATTTGTTTTCACCGGAAGACGGAAGCGTTTCAAAAAGCGTTCTTTTAATTGTTTTATACTATCTGTGGATCGTTTCTCTTAGCCAGTGAAGCTTTAGTTACCGTGAGCTGTGTTTTCTTTTGCTGTTGTTTTTCCATCTTCTAATCCTATAATGTCTTAAAAACAGCATGAGATTCCTTTTTGTTATTCGCGCGGTAGTTCCTGGCCAAACAGGAAACCGGTGCGGTAGTTCCTGGCCAAACAGGAAACCGGTGCGGTAGTTCCTGGCCAAACAGGAAACCGGTGCATTTCCGTTCCCGTTTCCGGCCAGATGACGTCATTTTCGCGGGAAACACGTCCCAGTCCACTTTCAATAGAAAATATATTTATAAAAGGCTTTCGGGGGTGAAATTCATGCAGTGGGCGTTGTGAAACATTTGCCACTCACAAAAGATATACAATTCTAACCCTGACCCTCTCCCTAACCCTAGTTTTTTGGAAAAGGTTACCTAGTATAACTTTAATTATTTATATTACTTATTACCATTTTAAAATAATAAATCTTGTTACATATTACTGTCTGAAGAGTGCAATATATTACTTATCCTATATTAAAATTGTCTAGAGGGTTGGTGGGTGTAAAATAACTCCAGTCCAATTCTAGATTAAAAGCTTCCAATATATTAACAATGCCCCAAATATGTGTTGTAATTTAGCCAGACATCCCCCTACACGTGCCCGCGGCACGGGAGTGCCACGCCCCTCCCTTCCCTCTCAACGTGAATGTGCAGCGCAGCGCGGAAAGGGGGCGGGGCTACAGAGGTGCTACAGCAGCCACACACACACACACACACACACACACCCACACACACACACACACACACACACACCCACACACACACACACACACACACACACACACACACACACACACACACATATCTCCTCTCCTTCCCGGCCCGCATAAACTCAAAAGAGTATAAACGACTCATCTGTGTTTACATGAGACTGCTTCTCTGTGTAGTCCTACACCTGTATTATGGCTCAATGGGCTGACATCTGTCATCTCCATGACAACAGCTCGTTGAGGAGTCGGCAGGTTGTTGATTGGGGTCATTGAGAGTTCAGAGTGCCCACTTTTACTTTAGCTTTTGACCAGTGTGCTAGTGTTTAGAACCAGTAGCCTACTTTGTAGGTTTTTGCAGCAGTTTTAGCAACAGTAGAACCCTGGATTCCCAACGTGAATGAAAATAAAAGTTTGTCAGTAAAAGAAAGATGGACGTTGAAAATGGGCAACAATATGCATTCATCCTATTATGCCAAGAGGCATGTAGCTCTGGTGGAGAGACAGTGACCACATTGAACTGAAGCCAAACAAAAAGACACATTGACTCTGATTCCAGCAGCCAGTAGAACTTAAATACTGGATGATGATGATGATGATGATGATGATGATGATGATGATGATGATGATGATGATGATGATGATGATGATGATGATAAAAACAGGTGTCACCGTTGAGCCCTGTGGAGGTGTCGTGGGCCTATCAACGAAACACCAATGAAGGAGGGTGCCCACCTGAAGACCCCAGTGAAGCGTTGACCCCTATACCCCACTCAATACCAAGTGCTGATTCATTTAAGGGATTGTACTATCTAGTCCTATGAGCTCAACATTGGGCGTAGCTGCATTGGGAACTCCTTATATGGTTATGGCTGAGTCATGGTGACATGAGCGTGATGTCAGAGGTCTGCCCCCCCGTCCTCCCTTTAGACAATTTTTATATAGGATAGGATGAAAACACACATACAAACATCATTATTATTTGCAATAAAATTCATATTTACCTGAACAAACAACACCAGCATCTTCACTGTGGTCACAGTCGTGGTTTCCAATCCCCTCATGGCTGCACTGTGAAAGCTGTGACTCACTGCCTGAACACCTGACATCATCCAACCAGATGTCTCCGTCACCCTGTCCGAAGTGGGCTCCCCCTGGTGCTGACAGAGCTGTTCCACAGCCTAACTGTCTGCACACAACCTGGGCATCATCCAGATCCCACTCATCATGACACACCGTCCCCCATCTGCCATTGTAGAACATCTCCACTCTGCCTGAACAGGAGTCTGAACCACTGACCAGCCTCACTGAAAGACCAGAATCACCTGAATGAGAAGAAAAACATTCAAACATGACAATGATCATCCTGAAAGAAAGCTTACCTACATGCAGGAGTGTCCTCATAATAAGGATTTAACACTTAGACTGTACACCATGTATACTGAATGATACACAGTGCATTTAGCTGTGACAGTGGATGAGTCACTGACTGACACCACTGATAGTGAATAAGCTCAGTTCCAGGTGGTATCTGTACAGTTACATTAAGAATAGTAGTATCCTACTTATTTATGTAGTATTGAATTGTTACAGTAATTTAGCAGAAACCAACCTGTTGAATATTATTAAACGTCTGCATCAGACAGCATATGGCTATTTAAATAAATACATATGCAAAAACTACGACGTACAGGATGTGCCTGTAATAAATCTCACTCTACTAGGGGACCAGTCGAAATTTACATAAGGGGGGGCATGGAGGAAATGTATGTGCCCTGATCTAAAATGCCATGACCCTCCCTTTGACAAAAAAAAAAAATCAATGACCCTCCCCAAGTGATTACAAAAAAAAGAGTAACCCTCCCCGCCTAGAAGTGTCACGATATATTGTGTCACGATATAGCCTATCGTGGTATTAAAATGTGATGATAGGTATTGTCATGATGTCATACTGTATCGTAATATTTTTTTAATTGTTTTTTTAATACAAAAAAAACACTTTCTTTTTTTTTGCCGGTGAAAGTTAGGAGTTTTTACTGTATGATATGAAATGTAAAGCTTATCATAATCATAGTAATTATTAATCATGTCCTCCATCATATTCAAGGTATTTTGGAGAGAAATGAAACAGACTCCAGTCAGTCACTTTCAGTTTAAAGCACTGCAGAGGGGAGGTGTTGTGTGTCAGCTGATGCTCATTGACGCTCGTTAATGTGACATGCATCTGCACTCTCAAATAGGCCTACATCTAATCTAAGATTGTATTATACTGTATCTGGTATTATAGATTTTTTTTAGCTGTTGGAAATAACTAGGCTGCACTTGGTTGGTAAAGTCCAGATGACAAAAATATGAGGTTTGTGGAATTTATAGTTATGCAGTCTTATATTATATTATATTTGTTATATTAGTGTCTATCTGTCCTCTGAAACAATGGGTTTATAGTTAGTGAGAACTTCACTTCTCCATTAAGCTTGCACAAATGTATTTATTTGTGTGTACAAATCACTTTGTAATTGTTTCTAACTTGCTTTATAACGTTATTTATAAGATGATGGCCAATGTTGATGATACATGAGAAAAGAACATTAATATATCATATCGATATCATGCCCAACATCATGTATCGTATTGTGAAATTCTTGACACCCCTAACCCTCCCCATCAAATACAACATGACATTTAAAACTGATATGTCCAATGTTTTGCTTTCCACATTGATTAGAACATTGCTGTAGTGTAGTCAGTCTTGCTAAATGCACAGTGTATCTGTAGTAGTGGTAGCAGAATGGATAGTGTTCTCATCTTACATGTGGGAAACCCATTGAATCCTGGTCAGATTGAAGAAAGTTGAATATTTGGTAACCAGTAGTTTAAAACTTTTGTCACTCTGCCCTTTTAATTATCAACTACAGTGACTACAACTACACTGTTGCCTACATAAAACAAATTAGGCTATCAATTATGGCCTGATGCTTCTGGTTTTACTTGTGGAGCTAGGCATCTACACAGCAAAAAGACGGGTGTTGAATTGATTCTCTCAGAGTCAATTTCAACTCTTTTTCAGGGTTTATATAGGTCCACACTTTCTAGAGTTAAATTAACACTTTGGAAATAGTTAACATTTAACACTATACCAAGAGTTCCTTCTTTAACTCCTTACCAGAGTTAAAGTAATTAGACAAATAACACTGCTCAGAGTTAAATGTTTACTCTTTACCAGAGTTAGATAAATAACACTGCTCTGAGTTAAATGTTTACTCTTTACCAGAGTTCAATAAATAACACTGCTCTGAGTTAAATGTTTACTCTTTACCAGAGTTCAATAAATAACACTGCTCTGAGTTAAATGTTTACTCTTTACCAGAGTTCAATAAATAACACTGCTCTGAGTTAAATGTTTACTCTTCACCAGAGTTCAATAAATAACACTGCTCTGAGTTAAATGTTTACTCTTCACCAGAGTTCAATAAATAACACTATGCTCTGAGTTAAAGTAACACTAAAGGGATTAGACAAATAAGACTTTATAACAGTTTAAAACATTTATTTTGGCAATAATATCCCAGTCCAGTCCGTCACAGTCCAATCCGTCATTCATTCCAACATTATGAATGAAGGTATAACATACAAACTTTCATCTGAAACACTGGCATTGGTTTGAATTCTATTCAGACATTGTGTCTTGTGAAAAACATCCCACTGTTGTTTGGTGACATTATTCCTGCAGGGAACCAAAACTGGAATTTGTTACTGTTGTTACTTCAAATAATGAACATAGTGTTTTCACCTTCTCTCACTCTAGGCATGACAACATATTTAAAGCATTTGATTTTGGAGCACCACACACTATTTAAGCACTTGTATCCACACAGAAATGTAATACCGAAGCATCACTTTATGATCCATTATCCATCTGCTATTAGGAAAATTGGCCCATTACTACATATGTGGTGTATGAGGTTTAAAGATTATTTAAAAAATTTCAAAAACATAACAAAATCACTGGCTAAAAAGCATCAGATGGCCATTGCTCATCACTGGGAAACCTCCATTCTCAAACACAATGAGTATGGCCAACCAAACCTTTTTCCCTCAGTTGTGAGAATGTGGTTAACAATTCTAATCTTGAAATGATCTTGTCAAAAGAGGTTCTCTCAACCACATGGGTTAAAGTAGATGGTGTTGAGTATAAAGCTGGACTTGTTGTTTGCAGTGCAATAGAAGAAGACATGCCAGTCTTTTGTCAAATAAGTGACATACTTAGTTGAGGACCACATTTTGTTTTTTTCAAGCAAGCTATTTACATAGGAGTTTGATGAGCATCATCATGCATTCATATATCACAAAGTGAGGCAAGGTGTATAATTAAACTGTCTGAACTTAAATTGTATACACCATTTGATATTCAGAGCTCATAGGATAGCCTTTCTGACACATGAAACAGCTCAGCATTGCTTTAGCCACTTACTCAAAAAATGCCAATATGGTCTGGTTCAGCAGCCTGGATCTCAGTTCCCTAACTCTGGGTGTCTCCTTCATTTTCCCCACATCAATGTTATACACTGTTGTCTGCAGGAATGTGTAGAAGCTTACAAGTGCAGCATCGTAAGACACATTAAACACAAAATGTGCTTTGAAAAGTTCATCAAATGCCCCGAGCGAGCGGTTTGCCTGGCATGGGATGAGATGCTGATCCATGACGATGTAGAAGCTGTCGATCTTGCTCTTCTGACGCCCAACAGCAAGGAGGTACGGCTGCGGATTCTTCTGGTTGCGTAGATGCTCTTCCAAACTGCAGCATGACTAGGGTTGAGATAAGAAAACTGAACATTAGACAAGAATAATGTGCAGCTGTGAAGATCTTGCCACGCTCTCTACAGTACATCACACTCTGCAAATGGACATGCTACCAACTGTGCCCAGAGAGCTAGATAGATCCCTTGGTGGAGCGTAGTAATGGGTGTTTCTTTCTGAGGAGTGAGATCATGTTCTATTCAGTTACACAGCCACAGAGAAAACTACATAATAGAAGTGATCATTCAAACATTGCCTCACTGGCTAGTGCAAGATGGGATACCAAGACTGGATGGAGTGCTACAGTGATGGTCAGGTCTACATCTATACCATTACAGGAACACTGAACTTCTTGTGAAAATTTAGTTGCCCAATACCTCACTGACGATAGAGCATAACAGGGCTGTTATAAAACAAGAATAAAACACAATGAGTAGGAATTACTGTTACATTAAAGGGCAAGACCACTTTGGTAGAGGTTTGGGTTGTGTAGTTACCTTGCCATGATGTAACTCTAAGGTGGACAAGAAATCAAAAATAATTGTTCCATTGTTTAGAAATTGATAATTCAAAATATGCTCCTCATTGACTTATATTATACGGTCAAACAGCTCTCAAAGTCAAAAACGAACACAAACAAAGTTGATTCAGACAATATAGAACATCACCAAACCCAGTACTGTTTTTTTTTAAATAAAAATGTTAACTTCCTGTTGATTTGTTGATTTAGCTATTTTTATTAAGAAGAAAACCCGGACTGGATCCACGGATCCGGATCCGGATCTTCAAATAGTAAAATCAACAGGAAGTTGTCATTTTTATTTAAAAAAACAAACAGTACTGGGTTTGGTGATGTTCTATATTGTCAGAATCAGCTTTGTTTGTGTTCGTTTATGTGCTAAAAGAGTGACTTTGAGTGCTGTTTCATTGTACAATGTAAGTCAATGAGGAGCGTATTTTGAATTATCAATTTCTAAACAATGGAGCAATTATTTTTGATTTCTAGTCCACCTTTGAAGTTACATCATGGCAAGGTAACTACACAACCCAAACCTCTACCAAAGTGGTCTTGCCCTTTAAGGAACATCACATCACTGAATACATTTTTTTTTAACTACTTAATATTATTACCTTATGAAAGACTACAAGTCTCTCAACTGCATCACAGGCACTGACTTTTGGAGACTTCGGTCCACCAGGTGGTGGTGGAAGGAGATGCAACAGCAACAACAGGGAGGCCATTTCTGGGTCGTAGGCTGAGGACAGTCACAACAACAGAGAAAACAGGGAGTCATTTATAGTTGGGGGCGAGAGGTAATGCTTTTGGTTCCGTCCGTTCATCCGTCGCATCGCAAGATTACGTGAAAAATACCAAACCTATTTTCATGATGGAGGGGTATCGCATGGGCCACATAAGAGCCCATGACATTTTGGAGCGGATCCGACAGGTCCACACGTGGCCAAATTAATCATGATGAAAATTAATGATGCAACTGTACCTGCAATTATTGTAAATAAGTTAAAACAAATACAACTCACTTGTTGCATCATCAGGATCACTTCCTGGGGGACTTTCTGCTGACTGCACCAAGCGAAGCAACAGTGGTGTTGAAGTGAGCTGCGAGGCCTCTTTTATGATATTTGCCTTGAAGATCAGATCCCATTTCTGAAGCAGCTGGGAGGAGGTGTCATCATTAAATAGGAGAGTGAAGTCTTGCTCCACCTTTAAAGGAAGACAATATTACTGTACATTACTACAACAGGAAATAATGTACTTTCAAAATTCAAGCCATTCTAAACATCTCATTCCAACTTACCAGTCCTTTTGTATCCATGAATCTTGGGAAGGCGGCAAGGACATCAACCTCTTTGCTGGGGTCATTAACAAGCTTCTGGCGGTGCTGAAAGGTCTGTCTCATCTTCTGGAAGATCTGGGAGTTGTCAGTAGTATGGTTGAGCAAAGACATGGCCTCTTTGCAAGCATCCCCATCAAGCTGCTCTTCCCTAATAACAACCCTCTGAGAAGTTGGGCCTCCAGGAGAATGACCAGTAGAGCTGCTTGGTGGCAGTGCAGATCCTTGACTTCGTTTGGACTTCCTTTTGACTGTTTTCAGACGCCAAGCGATGTATCCTGTGTTGCTGGGAGCATCATAGAAGTGTTCCTGAAAATAAACAAATACATATGTTGTCATACTTAGCTCATAGGAAATCTCATAATTCAACTGTCAATGTCATGCACACAGCTTTATGTCACATCATGCAAGAAGGACATGATAGTGTCATGCAAACAATAATAATGACTATTACATAGCCTTTCTTGGAATATGGATCCTTGAGGGAAGGGAACAGCATCACTATCCCAAGAGCATACTCTTCTCTGGTTGCTTTAGTGGGGAGGTACCTGAGAGGATATATTAGATTAGTTAATCTAAATGTATGCAATGAACATGCAGTTACTTGACACAAATAAAATAACATGAAACGCATACCCATGATTATCCACCATGTGAGATACCAGGATGTTAACCATTTCTCGTCTTGTGCCATCAGTTAGGGTTCCTGCTGTTTGGTACTGCTGTAGTACGTCTTCACCACCAGACTTGCCTCGCAACACAGCTTCTATCAACTAATAAAAAGAAAACACATGAGAAAGCAACACATGGTGATAAATCACCTTTCCAGAGACTGAGGGTCAAAACATTTGAAGCAACACATGAGAATAAAACTGATACCTGTTTAGCAGACACTGCACCAGTTGTTTCCTCAATTCTTGGTCTCTTGCTAGGGACCACATCTAGTATTATAGTTGATGCATTTGAGCTGAAGCTTGAGTCAGACAACTCAGAAGCGGAGGTGGAGCAATCAGAGAATTCTAAAGGAAAAGAAAAAAAGTAGGCTAAATAATTGTAGGGTGTGTAGAGTGCTTGTTTAAATGCCTGTCTTTAGACCTCACCATCATTTGAGAAAACTGTCAGCACCACATTGCCCTGTCCAACGAGGTCACTGAATATCTCAGCATCAACATCTGTCCCTGTTGCATCCTTGTATGCAACTTCTGCATCAGGTGGCAGGCAAAATCTCTCTATGACTGGAAAAGATAGTACAGTGAGAATAAACTGAATGTGCTTTTCAACGCATAGTCAGGGGATATTAGCAGAATATTTTCCAATCTTGGAATAGATTCCTTACCAAAAAAAATCTTCGCCAATGTGTTTGTAAAGGTGTCTAGTAACACATCTCACAAAGACTGAAATGCAGTTTCCCTAGGAGAATTTTTGACAGCTCCTTAAAGTTGGGGTACCCACCATAACCTTGGTTAAAAAAAATCAAAAAAAAAATCCAAATTTAATTCTGTTTTAAGTAGCATGTGAGGGGTCAAACTAGGGTGTTTTTATGATTCTGAATCCATTGCAAGCATTTGTTTTGCACCAAAACCACTCCTTGGGCTAAAAACGGCCATAGCCATCCTTTTCCAGGTATACTTTTTGTGTAAAAAGCCCATTGAGATTGGGACGTTTTTAGCCCAAGGAGTGGTTTTGGTGCAAAACAAATGCTTGCAATGGATTTAGAATCATAAAAACACCCTAGTTTGACACCTCACATGCTACTTAAAACAGAATTAAATTTAGATTTTTTTTTAACCAAGGTTATGGTGGGTACCCCAACTTTAAAGAGCTGTCAAATTCTCCTAGGGGGACTGCATTTCAGTCTTTGTGAGATGTGTTACTAGACACCTTTACAAACACATTGGTGAAGATTTTTTTTGGTAAGGAATTTATTCCAAGATTTCTTTAATATCCCCTGACTAGCAGCACTGTTTGTCTCACAGCAAATTACTTCACATTAAATGCATTCATCCACCACTGTATAATAATTAAATAAACCTAGAACATGTTCCCTTACAAAACCCATCCCCACTAGGAGTTCAAATTTGATGTGCCATGATATATGCTTAATGTTACCTTTTTCATGGAACTGCATAAAGTCAAACCGTCCATCAACTTCATCCAACTTCACATACTTCTGCAGTTGTTTGTACTTCACCTGGACCAGCATTTTTACTCAGAACTGCAAAAAGATAACAAAATAAATTAACACAAATAACTACAAATGAAGCTTAAGTTACTATATGCAGTAGTTATAGTAGGCTACAAACAAAACAAAGCTTTGTTTTCATCCTTGGGAATTACAAAATTGTCATAAAGTTGGAGACTTTTTTTACCACAGTTATTTTGTTAGAAAACAATGCTAGACAAGCTCCCTTATCTTAAAGTAGCAACAACATCCTACTGTACCTTCATTGACACCACACTAACAGGATCGGTCATAATCTAATTTTAATGTTCTGTGATTCTTCTACACATAGAAGTAATGCAGCCATCCTCTTTAAATCATGCCTCCATCAGAGCTTTTGCAACAGGTGGTGGTTGCTGATTAATTAATGGCAAGTAGGCTACACACAGAGCACAATGAATTAGAATGCTATGGAGGTGAATAAGAATAATGTTCACTGTTTGTAGCCTTTACAGAATAAACTTGTGAGCATTTGGCTTAGTCTATTTTCAGTGCAAATGGCCATGCAAGACCACAGACTGCATGGTTTATGTTGTAACCTGTTCACCATTACTAGTCTTGACAAACATTTTGTAAAGCATAATAGGCCTACATCTCCGTGGATGTTAATTTGTAGCTACATACTGCAGTTTGCAGCACATATTTACAATTATTTCAATAAGTATGCACTTACCATGAAATGATGTTGTTAGAAGAACACACATTGAAGAACATCCACCATCCACCGTCAGTTGTGCTCATCAATTCAAAATGAATTGCAGGTGGGGGCGGGAGGAGCTTAATTACATCTCTGCAGAGTTGGGTTAACACTGATGTGAACACCATTTAAATCAGAAAGTGTTAAAATTACACTTTGGGAGTGAAAATCAACTCTAGGCGGAGTTGGGTAACACTGATTTTAATCAACTATTTAAAACAACTCCAAACACTTAACCATTACATCAGAAAGTGTTAAAATTACACTTTGGGAGTGGAATTAACTCCGGGCTGAGTTGGTTGCTCATCAATTCAAAATTAATTGCAGGTGCGGGCGGGAGGAGCTTAATTACATCTCTGCAGAGTTGGTTTAACACTGATGTGAACACCATTTAAATCAGAAAGTGTTAAAATTACACTTTGGGAGTGGAATTAACTCCGGGCTGAGTTGGGTAACACTGAAGTGATCAACTCTTTCAAATAACTCCAACATTGAACCCAAATTAAATATGAAGGTGTTAAAATGACACTTTGGGAGTTGAAATCAACTCTGCAATGTTTAACCCTGAAATTTCAACTCTTGAATTTTTGCTGTGTATACACAACTGTCCATATAGATCCACATTAATCACATGCACAGAATTACTTCAAATGATTATGAATATCCAGTTATAGTAGGCCTATTTATAATGCATCTCTCCAATAACGCCTGTTGAAGTTTTGCTTAATTGTTCAACCACCATCGTTAAGACGCTGAATAGATTTGACTGGGTCGTTCACACTCGCTGTGCGTTGATGGCTTGTTAACGACCGTCATTGATTCTAAATAGACAAGGTGTTACTTGATTTGAATTCTTTGTATCCTTTGAAATGGAGAGGGGTCATTGACCACTGTTCTGCTGTACTAAAAAGGTATATAAAAAACGGACTATTTTATCAATTCAAAATTGCATGACCCTCCCTTGGATTCAAAGTAAAATTAGCTGACCCTCCCTTGGACCAAAATTAGAAAGGCATGACCCTCCCCTATTTTCCTCCATGCCCCCCCTTATGTAAATTTCGACTGGTCCCTTGACAGTCTGTGGTTCCACACGCTGCACAAGATGCCCTTTTTTTCACTTGATTACCTGCCCCTCAAAATGTCTGTGCACGCCCCTAAGACACAATGTATCTGGTTTCTATTCTGATGGTTTTATTTGGCATGTCTGAGACAGATATACTGTAGGTTATATAAGATATATTAAGTGGTCCCTGCACCAGGTGCCGAGAGAGAGAGAGAGAGAGAGAGAGAGAGAGAGAGAGAGAGAGAGAGAGAGAGAGAGAAAGAGAAAGAGAGAGAGAGAGAGAGAGCGAGAGAGAGAAAGAGAGAGAGAGAGCGAGCGAGAGAGAGAGCTCCGCGGCGAGAGAAGAGAAACAGACTTTAGCGATCTTTTTTTCTTTTCTTTCTACTTGTTTCCTGTGTGGTTCTGTGTAATGTAAGGTTATTTAAATCAATGAGAAAACTTATTTATGTCTTCTTCACTGTGAAGTAAATAGTTGTCTTTCTTGTGTATATTAGCCTTCAGAGGCTGTTGTGTTGTTAAATCAATGAATAGGAAAAACTAAATGATAACCTATTGTTTTACTATATAAACATGATGTGCCTCCTCACTCATTTCATCCTATAAATGATTATATTATAAAACAAGAAAAAGAAGGAGGAAGTCCGCACACTGTTCTCAAGCTCCAAGAAACTCACTTTTTTTATATTTATGCAACGTTTCGACCTTCTAGGTCTTCATCAGGCAAATATTATAATGACAGACAAAAGCATCATATATATACACAAACATTGACTAATGATGATGTACAACACCTGGGAGTAAGGAGGAGCAAAAAAACACCCTACTCCAGTTAAAAGTCATAAATGGTGATATAGTTCTCACAGTTTAGAGGTGCCATTCAAAAACACTGGCACATTATCCAGTCTGATCCAAGGTTGAAAAAAGCTTTTCCAGAAAAACCAAGACTTGTGTTTAAACGCTCTCCCAACTTGAGGGACAGCCTGGTGAAATCAGATCTGGGTACTCAGAGTGTTTCTAATTTCCCAGTAGTACCAGAGGTACTATAGGTGTGGTAACTGTATGCAATGTACATACACAAAAAAATGCAAGGTTTTTAGTCATCCTCACACCGGCCGGGATATATCCATACGTGGTGCGATTACATGTAGCACAACGCATGTGGTATATCTTATCCGGTGCCCCTGTGGGTTGGCATATGTAGGCAAGACATCCCGGGCTCTGCGCACCAGGATTACTGAACACAGGAGTAGTATAAGAACAGGTGATGAACGTAATCCTGTTGCTGCTCATTTTAAAAAGGCTGGTCATAATCTTAATAATTTGCGATATGTTGGTGTTGAGAAGGTTGAAAAGCCACCCAGAGGTGGAGATCTCGAAAGGTTACTTCTCCAACGTGAGACCTATTGGATCTATCTCCTCAATACCATGTCTCCTGATGGTCTAAATGAGGAATTTGATATTAAACCTTTCCTCTAGTTTGTTGTTTAGCTTATACACTATATCACCATTTATGACTTTTAACTGTTCTTATTGTTGGTTTTTCAGAAATGTATTGACTGGCTATTAGTGTCTAATATGTTTAATTAAATGTGAAAAGTCTATTTTCTGCCCATGCATTGAACACTCCCCAAGTTTTTTGTCCCTGGGATTGGAGTAGGGTGTTTTTTTGCTCCTCCTTACTCCCAGGTGTTGTACATCATCATTAGTCAATGTTTGTGTATATATATGATGCTTTTGTCTGTCATTATAATATTTGCCTGATGAAGACCTAGAAGAAGGTCGAAACGTTGCATAAATATAAAAAAAGGTGAGTTTCTTGGAGCTTGAGAACAGTGTGCGGACTTCCTCCTTCTTTTTCTTGATTCTTCCTTGATGTCCAGCATGGCCTAAATACAGGCGTGGGATGTGCACACAACCTTCTCTTTGAACTGTTCCTTTATTCTGTGTGGCACTCCCTTTTGACTCCTACCTGAAACTACTACTTTTTTGGCAACATGACAGACGAAGGCATTCCTACAAGTCAATATGGAAGGTTTGAATACAGCGAGGAAGATTACTCCCGCATAACACACACACACACACACACACACACACACACACACACACACACACACACACACACACACACACACACACACACACACACACACACACACACACACACACACACACACACACACACACTCTCCTCTCCTTCCCGGCCCGCGTGAACTCAAAAGAGTTGAACAGACTCATTTCTGTTTACATGAGACTGCTTCTCTGTGTAGTCCTACACCTGTATTATGGCTCAATGAGCTGACATCTGTCATCTCCATGACAACAGCTCGTTGAGGAGTCGGCAGGTTGTTGATTGGGGTCATTGAGAGTTCAGAGTGCCCACTTTTACTATAGCTTTTGACCAGTGTGCTAGTGGTTAGATCCAGTAGCCTACTTTACTTTTTTTTGCAGCAGTTTTAGCAACAGTAGAAGCCTGGATTCCCAACGTGAATGAAAATAACATGTTCAAAGTTTGTCAGTAAAAGAAAGATGGACACTGAAAATGGGCAACAATATGCATTCATCCTATTATGCCAAGAGGCATGTAGCTCTGGTGGAGAGACAGTGACCACATTGAACTGAAGCCAAACAAAAAGACACATTGACTCTCTGATTCCAGCAGCCAGTAGAACTTAAATACTGGCTGATGATGATGATGATGATGATGATGATGATGATGATGATAAAAACAGGTGTCACCGTTGAGCCCTGGAGGTGTCGTGGGCCTATCAACGAAACACCAATGAAGGAGAGTGCCCACCTGAAGCGTTGACCCCTATACCCCACTCAATACCAAGTGCTGAGTCATCTAAGGGATTGTACTATCTAGTCCTATGAGCTCAACATTGGGCGTAGCTGCATTGGGAACTCCTTATATGGTTATGGCTGAGTCATGGTGACATGAGCGTGATGTCAGAGGTCTGCCCCCCGTCCTCTCTTTAGACAATTTTTTATAGGATAGGATGACAACACACATACAAACATCATTATTATTTGCAATAAAATTCATATTTACCTGAACAAACAACACCAGCATCTTCACTGTGGTCACAGTCGTGGTTTCCAATCCCCTCATGGCTGCACTGTGAAAGCTGTGACTCACTGCCTGAACACCTGACATCATCCAACCAGATGTCTCCGTCACCCTGTCCGAAGTGGGCTTCCCCTGGTGTTGACAGAGCTGTTCCACAGCCTAACTGTCTGCACACAACCTGGGCATCATCCAGATCCCACTCATCCTCACACACCGTCCCCCATCTGCCATTGTAGAACACCTCCACTCTGCCTGAACAGGAGTCTGAACCACTGACCAGCCTCACTGAAAGACCAGAATCACCTGAATGAGAAGAAAAACATTCAAACATGACAATGATCATCCTGAAAGAAAGCTTACCTACATGCAGGAGTGTCCTCATAATAAGGATTTAACACTTAGACTGTACACCATGTATACTGAATGATACACAGTGCATTTAGCTGTGACAGTGGATGAGTCACTGACTGACACCACTGATAGTGAATAAAGCTCAGTTCAAGGTGGTATTTCAATCTTCTGTTCAGTTACATTAATAATAGTAGTATCCTACTTATTTATGTTGTATTGAATTGTTACAGTAATTTAGCAGAAACCAACCTGTTGAATATTATTAAACATCTGCATCAGACAGCATATGGCTATTTAAATAAATACATATGCAAAAACTACGACGTACAGGATGTGCCTGTAATAAATCTCACTCTACTAGACAGTCTGTGGTTCCACACGCTGCACAAGCTGCCCTTTTTTTCACTTGAGCACCTGCCCCTCAAAATGTCTGTGCACGCCCCTAAGACACAATGTAGCTGCTTTCTATTCTGATGGTTTTATTTGACATGTCTGAGACAGATATAGGTTATATAAGATATATTAAGTGGTATATATTAACTGCACCAGGTGCCGAGAGAGAGAGAGAGACACAGAGAGAGAGAGAGAAAAAGAGAGCGGGCGGGTGAGAGAGCGAGCGAGCGAGAGCTCCGTGGCATGAGAAGAGAAACAGACTTTAGCGATCTTTTTTTTCTTTCTTTCTACTTGCTTCCTGTGTGGTTCTGTGTAATGTAAGGTTATTTAAATACATGAGAAAACTCAGATTTATGTCTTCTTCACTGTGAAATAAATAGTTGTCTTTCTTGTGTTGTATATTAGCCTTTCAGGGGATGTTGTGTTGTTAAATCAATGAATAGGAATAACAAAATGATAACATATTGTTTTACTATATAAACATGATGTGCCTCCTCACTCATTTCACCCTATAAATGATTATATTATAAAACACACATTAACCACTTCAGCCCTCTTTTATACATAGGCTATTTGAAAATAGCAGATCGATCTACAAGTTCGCGACGCGTTGTGAGCTTGTAGATCTGCTATTTTCTTACTTTGGTACTTTAAGTATATTTTGAAGCCAAAACTTTTGTACTTTTACTCAAGTAACATTTTGAACACAGGCCTTTCACTTGTAACAGAGAACTTTACATCGTGGTATTGATACCTTTACTTAAGTAAAAAACATTTCAGTACTTTTCCCACCACTGAGTATAAGTATAAAGTTGTATAAATGTCACTTGCCTTGTGATGTCACTGGTGGGACGGTAGCTGCTGTGTAGAGCAGCAACAGGAGGGGGAGGGGCCACATGGTCACTGTGGCTCCTGACTGCAGAATGACTCACAGGAGTCTGTGCTCTGCTTTATATGATGGAGGCTCCACCCACTAATCACCACCTGATTGGTTGATTTAAATCACTGCTTCTCAACAGCAGGTGAACGTATGGTTGTTGCCGGGCAGAAACCACTCATCTCCATGTTCTAACTTTTTGTGTTTTCTTTTTTTCATAAATAAACTCCCTACTTGATCACATTACAGTCACACAAAAGCATTAAAAGTAACAGATCTACAAGATCGTTTTGAGCTTGTAGATCTGTTACTTTTACTATTTTTCAATTTGAATCCTGAAAAGTTTTGGACGTAAGAGGTTTCCACCTTCAAGCATTATTATTGGAGCTTTATTTAAACCAATAATAACCAATAGTAATTATATAAATCTTATTATATATAATATGTTTCTACCAATCTGTAATACAATCCTTAATGTGCTTTAACTCATAACATCACTTATAAACATAGTAACACTCATAGATTAATGTGCTTTAACTCATAACATCACTTATAAACATAGTAACACTCATAGATTAATGTGTTTTAACTCATAACATCACTTATAAACATAGTAACACTCATAGATTAATGTGCTTTAACTCATAACATCACTTATAAACATAGTAACACTCATAGATTAATGTGTTTTAACTCATAACATCACTTATAAACATAGTAACACTCATAGATTAATGTGTTTTAACTCATAACATCACTTATAAACATAGTAACACTCATAGAACGCCCAAATTCACACTTGTGTTCTCAAAAGGATGAACTTTCTGCAAAAACAGTGTGTGTGTGTGTGTGTGTGTGTGTGTGTGTGTGTGTGTGTGTGTGTGTATATATATATATATATATATATATATATATATATATATATATATATATATATATATATATATATATATATATATATATATATATATATATATATATATATATGCACACACACAGTTTTAAGTGGTTAAAGTTACATGTAACATTGTAAAATGAAGTGCGTCAGACCTAGTCATGTGACCATGTGAGAGTAGCTCAGTGTCTAGTCATGTGACCATGTGAGAGTAGCTCAGTGTCTAGTCATGTGACCATGTGAGAGTAGCTCAGTGTCTAGTCATGTGACCATGTGAGAGTAGCTCAGTGTCTAGTCATGTGACCATGTGAGAGTAGCTCAGTGTCTAGTCATGTGACCATGTGAGAGTAGCTCAGTGTGTTTTCTTCCTGTGAAGCAGGGCCTGGATGTGGGTTTGGTGGTGAACACAGGTGGAAAAAGTACTCAAATGTTTTACTTAAGTAAAAGTATCAATGCTGCAATCTAGAAATACTCGATCCTTCTACTTACAAGTAGAAGTCCGCTATTTATAATTACAAAAGTATTGGCGTCAAAATGTACCAGAGTACCAAAAGTAAGAGTAGTCATTATGCAGAATGTCCCATTTCACAAGTTCAATATGTATACAATTTTTTTTTGAAAATATCAGATCTACAAGCTCACAACGCGTCGCATCGCGACGCGTTGTGAACTTATAAGGCTAAAATGTATAATGCATGTTTTGTAATAATAATCAAAATCTACAAAATAACTAGAAACTAAAGTTTTCAAATAATTGTAGTGGAGTAAAAGTAATGTGTTTACCTCTGAGATGTAATGGAGTAGATGTAAAAGTACCGCAAACTGGAAATACTCCAGTAAAGTCAAAGTACTTCAAAATTGTAATTAAGTACAGTACTTGAGTAAAGGTACTTAGTTACTTTACACCACTGGTGGTGAAGCCGTTTCCACTCCTGGCCGTGCCGTGGGTTGGCTCCTCCCACCGTATCAGTTCAGGCTTCCTGACACGGCGCCCAGCCAGCCTTATCGTTCATCAGATAACAGTGGTGTAAAGTAACTAAGTACATTTACTCAAGTACTGTACTTAAGTACAATTTTGAAGTATTTTTTTCTTTACTAGAGTATTTATATTGTACCTTTACTCCACTACAATTATTTGAAAACTTTAGTTACTAGTTACTTTGAGCGTGCCCCACCGCCCTGCGACGAGCGTGCCCCACCACCTGACGACCAGCGTGTACCACCACATAACGACCAGCGTGTACCACCACATAACGACCAGCGTGTACCACCACATAACGACCAGCGTGTACCACCACATAACGACCAGCGTGTACCACCACATAACGACCAGCGTGTACCACCACATAACGACCAGCGTGTACCACCACATAACGACCAACGTGCACCACCACATAACGACCAACGTGCACCACCACATAACGACCAGCGTGCACCACCACATAACGACCAGCGTGCACCACCACATAACGACCAACGTGTACCACCACATAACGACCAACGTGCACCACCACATAACGACCAACGTGCACCACCACATAACGACCAGCGTGCACCACCACATAACGACCAACGTGTACCACCACATAACGACCAACGTGCACCACCACATAACGACCAACGTGCACCACCACATAACGACCAGCGTGCACCACCACATAACGACCAGCGTGCACCACCACATAACGACCAACGTGCACCACCACATAACGACCAGCGTGCACCACCACATAACGACCAGCGTGCACCACCACATAACGACCAACGTGTACCACCACATAACGACCAGCGTGTACCACCACATAACGACCAACGTGCACCACCACATAACGACCAGCGTGCACCACCACATAACGACCAACGTGCACCACCACATAACGACCAGCGTGCACCACCACATAACGACCAGCGTGCACCACCACATAACGACCAACGTGTACCACCACATAACGACCAACGTGCACCACCACATAACGACCAGCGTGTACCACCACATAACGACCAACGTGCACCACCACATAACGACCAACGTGCACCACCACATAACGACCAGCGTGTACCACCACATAACGACCAGCGTGCACCACCACATAACGACCAGCGTGTACCACCACATAACGACCAACGTGTACCACCACATAACGACCAGCGTGTACCACCACATAACGACCAGCGTGTACCACCACATAACGACCAGCGTGTACCACCACATAACGACCAACGTGCACCACCACCTGACGACCAGCGTGTACCACCACATAACGACCAACGTGCACCACCACATAACGACCAGCGTGTACCACCACATAACAACCAACGTGCACCACCACATAACGACCAGCGTGTACCACCACATAACGACCAACGTGCACCACCACATAACGACCAGCGTGTACCACCACATAACGACCAACGTGCACCACCACATAACGACCAGCGTGTACCACCACATAACGACCAACGTGCACCACCACATAACGACCAGCGTGTACCACCACATAACGACCAGCGTGTACCACCACATAACGACCAACGTGCACCACCACATAACGACCAGCGTGTACCACCACATAACGACCAACGTGCACCACCACCTGACGACCAGCGTGTACCACCACATAACGACCAACGTGCACCACCACATAACGACCAACGTGCACCACCACATAACGACCAGCGTGTACCACCACATAACGACCAACGTGCACCACCACATAACGACCAGCGTGTACCACCACATAACGACCAACGTGCACCACCACCTGACGACCAGCATGCACCACCACCTGACGACCAGCGTGCACCACCACCTGACGACCAGCGTGCACCTGACGACCAGCATGCACCACCACCTGACGACCAGCGTGCACCACCACCTGACGACCAGCGTGCACCACCACCTGACGACCAGCATGCACCTGACGACCAGCATGCACCACCACCTGACGACCAGCATGCACCACCACCTGACGACCAGCGTGCACCACCACCTGACGACCAGCGTGCACCGCCACCTGACGACCAGCATGCACCTGACGACCAGCATGCACCACCACCTGATGACCAAAGTGCACCACCACCCTATAGCCAGTGTGCACCACCACCTGAAAACCAGTGTGCACTACCGCCTGACGACCAGCGTGCACCACCCCCAGCAACCAGTGTGCACCCCTACCCGGCCCCTGCTCTGCACCGTTGAGGCCGGTGTCCGTCTCTGACCCACAGCCAAGCATGCTGGTGCTGAGCCCGACGGCCGCTCTCGAGGCCGCCAGAGTCTGACACTGCCCAGCGATGATGAGCCTCCACTGTAGCTCAGCAACGGAGGCGGCGAGCCGTCAATGCTGCCCAGCGACGTGGAAGCTCCACTGCTGTCCAGCTGCGTCAACGGCGACTCTCCGCTACTGTCCAGTGACGGTGAATCTCCACCACCGCCTGACGACTTTCTGTCAGTTTCTGTGTTGCCCTGCCCTAAGCCCAGTCCAGTTGTTTTCCGCCCTGCCCTGTCCCTATCAGTCTAGTTCCTTGCCCTGTCCCTACCAGTAGTTTGTTCAGTCCTGTGCCCCAGTTTTGTTTTGTTTATTTCCTTCTGGAGCCATTAAAACATGCCAGCACTTTTTTCACCACTGTGTGAAACTTAGATTTCTCCTCACACTTCCCTCACTCACTGCCTTCCTCCATGTGTGGACACACCCCCGGCTTCTGGTCAAACTATTGGACAATGGACATAGGGTAGTTTTAACCCTTTGTGCTAATGCATTTTGGAGTCATTCAGTTTTACATTGGTTTTATAATGAAGAACTATATTTCTAACCTGATGACCTTTCCTTGCTGTTTTAAGTGATTAAAGTACTAAAGTATCTGTCCTGAGCCTAAATAAAATGATTATATGTTTGTACTGGAAACACACGTCTCTGCTCCTCTCTCCTTATTAAAGCTGTTGTTGGGTATTCTGAACTGTGAATGTATGTAGTATTCTCTGGGTGAAACTCCCTCGGTGGCGTATAGTCTGGTATTCTGTTTCCGGTCCTAAGTGCCCTGGTTACACTTACACGTAATAGTGGAAAATAAAGTGCGTCAGACCTCTAGTCATGTGACACAGTACCTCAGTCTATTTGTGATGTGTTTACTTCCTGTGAAGATGAATATGTGCTGTGGTTACATGTGGTCTCACCTCTCACGTAGAGACACTCTGCTGACACAGAGAAATCACACTAACTCATCTAGCAGGTAGGCCTACTCCCCCCCCCCCCCCCCCCCCTTTAAAAAATAAATAATCAACTCATATTTGAATTGTGGACCCCCCCCCGAGCCTGTCAAGCACTTGGAATTGTAGGCACCACATTTAGTTCCACTCGGTTCCACGGATCAAATACTCGGACGACAGTTCAAATATTGTGAAAATACCCAATCTACAAGCTCACAACGGCGTTGTGAGCTTGTAGATCAGGTATTTTCACAATTTTTGCCTTTTTCTTACATAATATTTCACTATTTGGTATTAAAAAGTTCCTTGTGCCTCTTCTTTACTTCCTTCACAGGTGTTGCCAATGATACTAATGAAGGCTCTGTTCCATTTAGTGTAACACAGTGGTTCTCAAACCTTTTAATTTCAAGGACCTCCACAACTCTGAGAGTGTACACATGGAACCAAATGGACCCTTACAGGTCTGTAACTCTGAGAGTGTACACATGGAACCAAATGGACCCTTACAGGTCTGTAACTCTGAGAGTGTACACATGGAACCAAATGGACCCTTACAGGTCTGTAACTCTGAGAGTGTACACATGGAACCAAATGGACCCTTACAGGTCTGTAACTCTGAGAGTGTACACATGGAACCAAATGGACCCTTACAGGTCTGTAACTCTGAGAGTGTACACATGGATTACGGGTCTATTTGGTTCCATTTCTATACATTAATGATGTGGTGTCTATAATTCAAAGCTTTAAAAAACAGAATACTTAAATATTTGTGTTAAATATTGGAGGATAAAATGGTGTCATGTTGATATAAATCAAACATTAATTAATACCTGCAGCAGTGTGGCGGCACGTTTGAAGCTGAACAAACCGAACATTACTATTTAAATGTGTATAAATCTGTTTAAAATCCTCTTAACAGACCTTGTATTGAACTGTACTTCCCTGTAAACTGACTGTTAATAAGAATTCAATCAGTACATACTGGATCCAGTATGCTAAACACACAAATAAATGAAACATTTCTGTTTCCGTTTTAGTTTCCTGACTTGATCTTCATCCTGCAGAATGAATTGATACCACACTTTGTTTTCAATCAACACACACCTGACCTGATCATCCACACCTGTGTGGAGTCCCCCCCCTCCCACCCCCAACACACACACACGCGCGCAAGCACACGTGCACACACACACACACACACACACACACACACACACACACACACACACACACACACACACACACACACACACACACACACACACACACAAGCAATGATACATGCGTGTTTTCTTCATGTGATTAGTGTAAAGTAAAGTAAAGTAAAAAAGGGGAGTGGTGGAAGAAATACTCAAACTCTATATTAGATTAAATTATTATCATTATTATAATTAAATTAGAAACGTGAAAGTAGCGATAATATAAAAAAGTATTCTCATTTTTGCTTCAGTAACATAATAGTAATAATAAAAAAATACTGTTTTGGACACAGCAATTCACAAAGAATAGCAGACCTACACAGGTAGATCGGCTATTTTCGGCAAAGAGGTTTGGTGTAGAGGGGGAAAAAAGAGCAGACCAAGTACAGAGCCAAAGGTCAACAAAGTATTGAGGGTGGCTAAATGTCTGTGTTGGAGAGGATTGGACCAAACCTCAGAAAACACCCTAGAACTTACTGTATACCAGGTACCCACCCATACCCTTAGAACACACTCACTGTATACCAGGTACCCCCCCATACCCTTAGAACACACTCACTGTATACCAGGTACCCACCCATACCCGGGGCCGTCTGAGATCCCTATACGTGGAGCAGGCTTGGCCTGATATAGATCACCCCAGACCAGTGGTGCATTGGTCATGGGACGCGGTAACATGCCGTCCCACCAGTCTTTTGAGCAGGCGCACGCACACACACACACGCACACACACACGCACACGCACACGCACACGCGTCGATTAAAACAACCCTTAAGTTCACACCTCAACAAAGGCTGCCGACTGCCAAGTGTCACACCAGGTTAGGGTTAGGAATGAGCCTAGATGCATATCAATGGTCCATTGTGTGGCCTGTAGTGTAGGTGTTCAGATACGTCTTTAGAATAGTGTCCCACCAGAGAAAGATAGATTCACCAAATCGACACTGGCCGAGACTGTACGTCATGGACAGCGTGCGGACACCCACATCACCACAGCTGATGTCAGGGACAGAACAGGAGAAAAGATTTGAGTTTCAAATGTTCGCTTGAAAAAAAATATATATACATGCACACATTTTCACACTTTTTCTAAAATAGAAGATCTATGGGTTTGAACAGCCAAAGAAATCTGAAATGACAGACATGTGTTCCCGGGTTGAATGGTGTGACGCCCTCCCTCTCTGTCTATCAGTGCTAGTCTGTTGAATGCCTGGTAGGTGGAGCTGGAAGGCCATCAGCTCTGATCTGGAGCACCTGAGCCTATTGCTCTGAGGGCTTTAAAATCAGTCCTCTTTCTGTCAGATTCTCTCTTCTCCTCTCTCCCCAGGTTGTTTGTTAACATACCTTGGTTTATACCTTACAACATTCACACTGCACATACACTCGCACCCATACACTGCCTTCACACTGATGCTCATTCATATTTACTGACGTGTTATGTTTGTTGTTTAGTTAGTTTATCTTTAAATAAAGACCTCTTTTCTGTGCCTGTGTCTCCCTTTTGTTGCAACCTTGAGTCAGGTCGTAACAATGGGATAACAGAGCTTGTATTGAACTGACAAGCACCAAGCACTCCCTGCTTGTCTTTGCAAACTGTTAAAGTATACAATCAATCAAGTAGCGATACCCTTCTAGCATCATTGGCTACAGGAGAACATCACCACAACGGCTACTTAAGCTCTTAGCTGAAGACCACAGAGTAGATTACAAAGTAGCGACTCTAGCTGTGTTACAACCCGGCCTAGGGCAGCCTAAGTTGCAACAAAAAAGCTAACCCAGTCACCAAACAGCCAGACCACACAGGTTCAAAATCCCAAGCATTAAGGATTTATTTAATAAATTAAACTAAAAGTCATACACTTTATCTCAGGGTGGGATCATACAAACAGCTACTAATACACAAGAGATCCCCCACCCCTACACACACAGATCTTTAACACATTTAAAGAAGTTATACATGTTATAATTAAAACATTATACCAGAACACTGGTGTTTGGAGGCTGGCTAGGAGGAAGACAGCAGAGCCACCACACTGCTGCAGGTATTAATTAATGTTTGATTTATATCAACATGACATCATTTATCCACCAATATTTAACACAAATATTTAAGTATTCAGGTTTTTAGAGCTTTGAATTATAGACACCACATCATTAATGTATAGAAATGGAACCAAATGGACCCTTAATCCATGTGTACACTCTCAGAGTTACAGACGGGTCCATTTGGTTCCATGTGTACACTCTCAGTTACACACCTGTAAGCGTCCATTTGGTTCCATGTGTACACTCTCAGAGTTACAGACCTGTAAGGGTCCATTTGGTTCCATGTGTACACTCTCAGAGTTACAGACCTGTAAGGGTCCATTTGGTTCCATGTGTACACTCTCAGAGTTACAGACCTGTAAGGGTCCATTTGGTTCCATGTGTACACTCTCAGAGTTACAGACCTGTAAGGGTCCATTTGGTTCCATGTGTACACTCTCAGAGTTACAGACCCGTAAGGGTCCATTTGGTTCCATGTGTACACTCTCAGAGTTACAGACCCGTAAGGGTCCATTTGGTTCCATGTGTACACTCTCAGAGTTACAGACCTGTAAGGGTCCATTTGGTTCCATGTGTACACTCTCAGAGTTACAGACCTGTAAGGGTCCATTTGGTTCCATGTGTCCACTCTCAGAGTTACAGACCCGTAAGGGTCCATTTGGTTCCATGTGTACACTCTCAGAGTTACAGACCCGTAAGGGTCCATTTGGTTCCATGTGTCCACTCTCAGAGTTACAGACCCGTAAGGGTCCATTTGTTTTCCATGTGTACACTCTCAGAGTTACAGCCCTGTAAGGGTCCATTTGGTTCCATGTGTACACTCTCAGAGTCACAGACCTGTAAGGGTCCATTTGGTTCCATGTGTACACTCTCAGAGTTACAGACCTGTAAGGGTCCATTTGGTTCCATGTGTACACTCTCAGAGTCACAGACCTGTAAGGGTCCATTTGGTTCCATGTGTACACTCTCAGAGTCACAGACCTGTAAGGGTCCATTTGGTTCCATGTGTACACTCTCAGAGTTGACCTGTAAGGGTCCATTTGGTTCCATTTGTACACTCTCAGAGTTACAGACCTGTAAGGGTCCATTTGGTTCCATGTGTACACTCTCAGAGTTACAGCCCTAAGCGTCCCATTTGGTTCCATTAGTACACTCTCAGAGTTACAGACCTGTAAGGGTCCATTTGGTTCCATGTGTACACTCTCAGAGTTACAGACCTGTAAGGGTCCATTTGGTTCCATTTGTACACTCTCAGAGTTACAGACCTGTAAGGGTCCATTTGGTTCCATGTGTACACTCTCAGAGTTACAGACCTGTAAGGGTCCATTTGGTTCCATCTGTACACTCTCAGAGTTACAGACCTGTAAGGGTCCATTTGGTTCCAAGTGTACACTCTCAGAGTTACAGACCTGTAAGGGTCCATTTGGTTCCAAGTGTACACTCTCAGAGTTACAGACCTGTAAGGGTCCATTTGGTTCCAAGTGTACACTCTCAGAGTTACAGACCTGTAAGGGTCCATATGGTTCCATGTGTACACTCTCATAGGCGGCGGGTAATGAAGGCTAGGGTAGTAGGCTAAGCCTTCACAAATGTTATGCTGAGGATTGTGCAAATTATTCATAATATATGTGACCAGCATTATATAGACCAGTTATTTGTTTACAAACATTGAGACTGGACGCACAGGTGACTGTTTCATGTAATCAATTGAGCTGGTTTCAGTTCATTCAACCTCCTCTGTGTGTTGGCTAGTGAGGTGCGAGTCGAGAATAGCTGACATACAAGCTCACAACCACGTCACAGATGCTTGGAGGTCTGCTATGATATGCGCGCACTTTGTAGATTTTGATTTTTATTACAAAACATACAGTAACCACTTCAGCCCTATAGAAAAATTCGGCCATTTGAAAATAGCCATTCTACAAGTGCGTCGCGATGCGACGCATTGAGAGCTTGTAGATCTGCTATTTTCAAAAGATTTGTATACATTTGAAAACTTGAAATGGGACATTTTGCATGATGAGTACTTTTACTTTTGGTACTTTAAGTACATTTTGATGCCAATACTGTTATACTTTTACTCAAGTACATTTTGAATTTTACTTGTAAGAGAGTATATCTCTACATTGCAGAATTGATACTTGTACTAAAGTCAAACATTTGAGTACTTTTCCCACCACTGTACAACAGCAATGTCAAGCCTGTTCTGCTGTATGGTTCAGAGAGCATGGTGAGTGGTCTGCTGTATGGTTCAGAGAGCATGGTGAGTGGTCTGCTGTATGGTTCAGAGAGCATGGTGAGTGGTCTGCTGTATGGTTCAGAGAGCATGGTGAGTGGTCTGCTGTATGGTTCAGAGAGCATGGTGAGTGGTCTGCTGTATGGTTCAGAGAGCATGGTGAGTGGTCTGCTGTATGGTTCAGAGAGCATGGTGAGTGGTCTGCCGTATGGTTCAGAGAACATGGTGAGTGGTCTGCCGTATGGTTCAGAGAGCATGGTGAGTGGTCTGCTGTATGGTTCAGAGAGCATGGTGAGTGGTCTGCTGTATGGTTCAGAGAGCATGGTGAGTGGTCTGCTGTATGGTTCAGAGAACATGGTGAGTGGTCTGCTGTATGGTTCAGAGAGCATGGTGAGTGGTCTGCTGTGTGGTTCAGAGAACATGGTGAGTGGTCTGCTGTATGGTTCAGAGAACATGGTGAGTGGTCTGCTGTATGGTTCAGAGAGCATGGTGAGTGGTCTGTATGGTTCAGAGAGCATGGTGAGTGGTCTGTATGGTTCTGAGAGCATGGTGAGTGGTCTGCCGTATGGTTCAGAGAGCATGGTGAGTGGTCTGCTGTATGGTTCAGAGAGCATGGTGAGTGGTCTGCTGTATGGTTCAGAGAACATGGTGAGTGGTCTGCTGTATGGTTCAGAGAGCATGGTGAGTGGTCCACACAGACATGAGGAGAATGGAAGTGTTCCACAACAGATGCTTCAGACCAATATGACACATCTTTAGGCCTGATAAGATCTACAATAATGACCTGAACAAACAGACAAGGAGCCAGAGCATCACCATGGAGATTACACACAGACAGACGGACGGACGGACGGACGGACGGACGGACGGACGCCTGAGATGGCTTTAGGACATGTGCTGAGGACATTTGATGCGCCCTGCGTGGGACCCTTGCGCGCGAAATTTTTCGCAGTTCTGGGCGGATTATGATACTTTTTTTTGTGTCTTTGGTTACTTTATTTTGGTTTTAGGGTTAAGGTCAGGGTTAGGTTAGGGTTGTGTTATTTAATTCAGATTTTACTGATTTATTATCATTATTATTATTTTTTCTCGACCTGTTTTTCCGCCTCTCCAAACTGCCGTTCTAGGCAGTTTGTAGAATGTTTAACACAAATATTTAAGCATTCAGGTTTTTAGAGCTTTGAATTATAGACACCACATCATTAATGTATAGAAATGGAAAGAAAAATAAAAATAAAAAGCTCACAACGCCGTTGTGAGCTTGTAGATCGGCTATTTTCCATAATATTTGTCTGTGGAACCGAGTGAAACTAAATGTGGTGCCTATAATTCCAAGTGCTTGTCAGGGTGGAGGGTCCACAGTTCAAAACAGGCAACCAGTCAGGCCGCTGTTTGTCTGTGAGTGTTGCCAGATTTTGCAAGAGAAATAAAAATCGATATATATTTTTTGGTGTGGGGGGTCGCGGCCTGACTGGTTGCCTGAAAAGTACCTGTTAGATGAGTTAGTGTGATTTCTCTGTGTCAGCAGAGTGTCTCTACGTGAGAGGTGAGACCACATGTAACCACAGCACATATTCAGCTTCACAGGAAGTAAACACATCACAAATAGACTGAGGTACTGTGTCACATGACTAGAGGTCTGACGCACTTTATTTTCCACTGTTATTTACGTGTAAGTGTAACCAGGGCAACCAGGGACCGGAAACAGAATACCAGACTATACGCTATTAGGGTGGTGGTGCATGCTGGTAGTAGGGTGGTATATTTGTATACATATTGAACATGTGAAATGGGACATTCTGCATAATGACCACTTTTACTTTTGGTACTCTAAGTACATTTTGACGCCAATACATTTGTACTTTTACTCAAGTAAATTATAAATACCGGACTTCTACTTGTAAGTAGAAGGATGGAGTATTTCTAGTTTGCAGCGTTGATACTTTTACTTAAGTAAAACATTTGAGTACTTTTTCCACCAGTGTTCACCACCAAACCCACATCCAGGCCCTGCTTCACATAGACATATAAAGGTAGACGCCTCCTCTGGCTCTGAAGCGTCGGCACGGCGGGCGCGCTTCCGCTTCCTGGGCAAGGAAGATTTTGTTCCTGGGGGGGGCAGCTGGAAATTTCCGCGTGCGTCACATAAGGGGGCGTTCATTAGGCCAATGAGAGGCAGGTGGGGGCGGGTCAACTAGATTCTGACAAGTCCTGGAAAAGACGCGCTGTGATTGGCCAGTGCCCGTTCCCCCCATTTCCGGGGGGGACGGGCACTGGCCAATCACAGCGCGTATGGCGGCCACCATACCAAACAGGTCGCTCCAACGAACTGCAGAGACCAATGAGGTATCTAGGTTTCTATATCTATGCTGCTTCACAGGAAGAAAACACACTGAGCTACTCTCACATGGTCACATGACTAGGTCTGACGCACTTCATTTTACAATGTTACATGTAACTTTAACTATATTTATTTATATAATTAGTATTGGTTATTATTTGTTTAAATAAAACACCAATAGAACCTTTAATGCTTGAAGGTGGAAACCTCTTACGTCCAAAACTGTTACTTTTCAGGATTCAAATAAAAAAATAGTAAAAGTAACAGATCTACAAGTTCAAAACGATGTTGTAGATCTGCTACTTTTGATGCTTTTATGTGACGCTGTAGTATGATCAAGTAGGGAGTTCATTTATGAAAAAAAAAAGCACAAAAAGTTAGAACATGGAGATGAGAGGTTTCTGCCCGGCAACAACCATACGTTCACCTGCTGTTGAGAAGCAGTGATTTAAATCAACCAATCAGGTGGTGATTAGTGGGCGGAGCCTCCATCATATAAAGCAGAGCACAGACTCCTGTGAGTCATTCTGCAGTCAGGAGCCACAGTGACCATGTGGCCCCTCCCCCTCCTGTTGCTGCTCTACACAGCAGCCACCGTCCCACCAGTGACATCACAAGGCAAGTGACATTCATACAACTTTATACTTATACTCAGTGGTGGAGAAAGTACTGACATTTCTTTACTTAAGTAAAAGTATCAATACTGCATTGCAGAAGTACTCTGTTACAATTGAAAAGGCCTGTGTTCAAAATGTTACTTGAGTAAAAGTACAAAAGTGTTCAAAGTGCATCAAAATATACTTACAGTAACAAAGTAAATGTAACCATTTTTTGAAAATAGCAGATCTACAAGCTCACAACGCAATCATTTTGTTATTCCTATTCATTGATTTAACAACACAACAGCCCCTGAAAGGCTAATATACAACACAAGAAAGACAACTATTTATTTCACAGTGAAGAAGACATAAATAAGTTTTCTCATGTATTTAAATAACCTTACATTACACAGAACCACACAGGAAACAAGTAGAAAGAAAAGAAAAAAAGATCGCTAGTGTCTGTTTCTCTTCTCTCGCCGCGGAGCTCTCTCTCGCGCTCGCTCTCGCTCGCTCTCTCTCTCTCTCTCTCTCTCTCTCTCTCGGCACCTGGTGCAGGGACCACTTAATATATCTTATATAATCTATATCTGTCTCAGACATGCCAAATAAAACCATCAGAATATAAAGCAGATACATTGTGTCTTAGGGGCGTAAACAGACATTTTGAGGGGCAGGTGCTCAAGTGAAAAAGAAAGGGCACCTTGTGCAGCGCGTGGAACCACAGACTGCCTAGTAGAGTGAGATTTATTACAGGCACATCCTGTACGTCGTAGTTTTTGCATATGTATTTATTTAAATAGCCATATGCTGTCTGATGCAGATGTTTAATAATATTCAACAGGTTGGTTTCTGCTAAATTACTGTAACAATTCAATACAACATAAATAAGTAGGATACTACTATTCTTAATGTAACTGTACAGATACCACCTTGAACTGAGCTTTATTCACTATCAGTGGTGTCAGTCAGTGACTCATCCACTGTCACAGCTAAATGCACTGTGTATCATTCAGCATACATGGTGTACAGTCTAAGTGTTAAATCTCTATTATGAGGACACTCCTGCATGTAGGTAAGCTTACTTTCAGGATGAACATTGTCATGTTTGAATGTTTTTCTTCTCATTCAGGTGATTATTCAGTGAGGCTGGTCGGTGGTTCAGACTCCTGTTCAGGCAGAGTGGAGATGTTCTACGGTGACAGCTGGGGGACGGTGTGTGATGATGACTGGGATCTGAGAGATGCCCAGGTTGTGTGTAGACAGTTAGACTGTCCACCAGCTCTGTCAGCACCAGGGGAAAGGGAGAGCCCACTTCGGACAGGGTGATGGAGACATCTGGTTGGATGATGTCAGGTGTTCAGGCAGTGAGTCACAGCTTTCACAGTGCAGACATCGGAGGATTGGAAACCACGACTGTGACCACAGTGAAGATGCTGGTGTTGTTTGTTCAGGTAAATATGAATTTTATTGCAAATAATAATGATGTTTGTATGTGTGTTGTCATCATATCCTATATAAAAATTGTCTAAAGGGAGGACGGGGGGGCAGACCTCTGACATCACGCTCATGTCACCATGACTCAGCCATAACCATATAAGGAGTTCCCAATGCAGCTACGCCCAATGTTGAGCTCATAGGACTAGATAGTACAATCCCTTAAATGAATCAGCACTTGGTATTGAGTGGGGTATAGGGGTCAATGCTTCACTGGGGTCTTCAGGTGGGCACCCTCCTTCATTGGTGTTTTGTTGATAGGCCCACGACACCTCCACAGGGCTCAACAGCAACACCTGTTATCATCATCATCATCATCATCATCATCATCATCAGCCAGTATTTAAGTTCTACTGGCTGCTGGAATCAGAGTCAATGTGTCTTTTTGTTTGGCTTCAGTTCAATGTGGTCACTGTCTCTCCACCAGAGCTACATGCCTCTTGGCATAATAGGATGAATGCATATTGTTGCCCATTTTCAGCGTCCATCTTTCTTTTACTGACAAACTTTGAACATGTTATTTTCATTCACGTTGGGAATCCAGGCGTCTACTGTTGCTAAAACTGCTGCAAAAAAAAGTAAAGTAGTCTACTGGTTCTAACCACTAGCACACTGGTCAAAAGCTAAAGTAAAAGTGTGCACTCTGAACTCTCAATGACCCCAATCAACAACCTGCTGACTCCTCAACGAGCTGTTGTCATGGAGATGACAGATGTCAGCCCATTGAGCCATAATACAGGTGTAGGACTACACAGAGAAGCAGTCTCATGTAAACACAGATGAGTCTGTTCAACTCTTTTGAGTTCACGCGGGCCGGGGAGGAGAGTGTGTGTGTGTGTGTGTGTGTGTGTGTGTGTGTGTGTGTGTGTGTGTGTGTGGCTGCTGTAGCACCTCTGTAGACCCGCCCCCTTTCCGCGCTGCGCTGCACGTTCACGTTGAGAGGGAAGGGAGGGGCATGGCACTCCTGTGTCGCGGGCACTTGTAGGGGGATGACTGGCAAAATTACAACGCATATTTACAACGCACATAATCCAGAATTGGACTGGAGTTATTTTACACCCGCCAACCCTCTAAACAATTTTAATATAGGATAAGTAATATATTGCACTCTTCAGACAGTATTATGTAACAAGATTTATTATTTTAAAATGGTAATAAGTAATAAATAAAAATAAAATAAAAAACTAGAAAAAGTGCTCCTCGGAGCACAGGTCTCCGCCAGGTCAGGTAGGTTATTGTGGCCTACTGTTGGCGCTATAATAGGCCAATGTGAAAAGGGTGCCATTTCTTCTTAGGCCTTGCAATAGGACACTGCATTAATGATTTGAGGCATTTTGTTTTGCTAAATCAGACCTGCTGGTGGCGCTATAACAGGCCAATGTTAAAAGGGCGGCATTTGCTCCTCAACATAGTGTGATGTGCTTGCAAAGTTTTACCGCAATCGGATGCTGCATTCATGATTTGCGGCATTTTGTTCAAAACAAGCCACTACTGCAAACTTTAGATGTCAATCTTAGCCAATCAGGATGGAATGTGAAAAATCAAACACATCCGTCTTGATCACATTATTATTCATTATTATTATGTGTACCGATTTGCGTGAAATTTGGATCAAATCGGAAGGAGTAATATACAAAAATGTGTTTTACATAAGTCGGCCTCCTGGTGGCGCTCTAAAAGATGTGAAAAATGCAGGGCAAGGGTTTTTCCTTTCACTGCGAGCAAGCCAACGGTGCCGGAGATTAGCTGTCCACAGACAGAATGACGGACACACACACGGACGGACGGACGGACGGACGGACAGGGGGCAAAACATACTCTCTCGCCATGCCTTTCGGCCTGGCGGAGACAATAAAGTAACTTGCCCAACACTATTATAATGCAAGGATTTAGGATTAGTGAATGTAAAAACTAAACAGTAGGATGAACACTGATCATAGATCTCCCCTTGAAACCTCCTCAAAGACCTCACTTTGAAGACCATTGTGTTAAGTATCTATATTAACATGAAGTATCCCTGCAGGTAACAGGCTGATCCTTAAAGGTGGTTCCAACCCATGTGAAGGCTACATTCACATATTTTATAACAGTGAATGGGGCATCGTTGGAGACGATAACTGGAAGCAGAACAATGAAGATGTGGTGTGTAGGAGCATTGGCTGTGGACAGGCTGTGAGTGGACAGTCCTTCACAATGAAACCTGATAAAGCCAGTATATCTGATAAGGTCTGGATCAATGAGGTGAGATGTGACGGGTCTGAGGATCAGCTGTGGAAATGTCAGAACTTCAGTGGTTGGGGGGTCAATGTCTCCAACCAGGACTCAGTGAGATGGATTACATGTTCAGGTAAGACCATAACGCTGTGTGAGCACACACACGCACACGCATGGCCACACACACATTTATTTATATACTGTGTGTGTGTATGTGTATATATATATATATATATATATATATATATATATATATATATATATATGAAGAGACGAGGAAAAATATATATATCGACGACAAACGGCCAACGTGCTAACCGGCTAATCACCACGTTTTCTCCAGTGTTTCATTTCCTTCGAGGGGCGTGGTCTCAAAGACACCCCGGTCCCCTGTGCTGGAAAAAGGAGCATTCCTTGTTCTGCTTTCCCACATGAACTGTAACATACTGTTTATGTATAATGAATGCATGTATCTGAGGTGATTGACTGACATCTTGTTTTTGTTTAATTTCCCAGTCACTGTTAAAATTGTATTTTTTTTGTAGATAAGATTGAAATGAGTTTGGATGGTTTTAAATGTGCCGGAGCTGTCCAGTTCAACATAACCTCAAATGAAAGCAATTCAAAATACTATGTTTGTTCTGACAACTTTGGTAAGAGTTACACTGCCTGTATGTATGCTTTGATTTATTTCTACTGTACAATATACCTTGAATTTAAAATGTTCCCATTTGTCATCATATATTCCTGTGATAATCTTATTAAATTAAGGTCTCTGCCTGTAGTTTGAACAGCATATAATGATTCCCTCTTCCACTTTTTCGGTGGATTTCTGTCTGGTCTCTGTTGTCAGTAGAACTTCATATTATTCCAATAAAATAAAATAAAATAAAATAAAATAAAATAATAAAACATCTGTATTGTTGGTTCCTCTGGCATAAAGCAAAGGAACAAGCTGACCTCGTGTGCAAAGATCTCAAATGTGGAACCGCACGAGATGTGCCTGAGCCCATGAAAATGACATCACCAGAGGGATTCAAATCCAACGGCAAGAGAATTCATTGTACAGGAACCAGGAATGAGGATCATCTGTGGCAGTGTGACCCTCAGCCTGCTAACTGTTCTAAACCTGCTTTCATCACATGTTCAGGTAGGATTGTTTACCTCTGTGGTCTTCATCAATATATTATTTACACACACACACACACACACACACACACACACACACACACACACACACACACACACACACACACACACACACACACACACACACACACACACACACACACACACACACACACATACACAGTTGAAACATAAGGATTTATGTTACAGATCATCCCATCTTCCGGCTGGTAGACGGGGATAATGTCTGTTCTGGAAACATGGAGGTGGAGGATGGTGACATGTGGAAGATCACCTGTAATGAAAGCACCAGAATAAGTGCTGATATGATGTGCAAACAGCTGAGATGTGGAACCAGTGTCACACACCACTTTAACTGTGACAGGAATCAATCACTTCCACCGACACTGATATGTTCAGGTAGGCTAACACTAATGTGTAGAACTGGTAGTTTCAGCACTCATCTATCAAGACATATTCTGCTAACAGTGAGTTATAGGACATAACGTGAAGTGAGCCGTTGTAGCGATGAGACGATAAAAAAATAAAAATAAATTGGTGTGGAGGCATTTTGTTCAAAACAGACTGCTCCTGCAAACTTTGGAAGCCAATCTTAGCCAATCAGGATGAAATGAGAAATCGGACAGATATTCAATTAAATTCAAACTTTATTCCAGACACACAGGGGGTCCATAGTTACATACAGATAAAAACAAACAAATAGAAAAAAAAATAATAATACATCTTGATCACATGACTATAGAGATAATGTGTACTGATTTGCGTGATGTTTGGACAAAATCTGTAGGAGTAATATAAATACATGTTTTCGCAAAAAATGGCCTCCTGGTGGTCTCAATCGGCCTCACAGACACACAGACGGACGGAAGGACGGACGGACGGACAGGGGCAAAAACATAGTCATTGCATGTCCCCTGGGTGCCTCTGATACGCCCATATATGGGCATATCGGTCAGATCGGCAGTGAGACATAGTGTGAGGGTCACGTGGCGACCCCGAACTATAGATGTGAGGCCCGTGTAGTGGCCTGAACCTCTAGTTATATAAAAGCCATAAGATCTATTTGATGGCAGTCCTCTTTGGAATACAAAATGGTGTACATTAAAGACGTTTTCAAAGATCATTTGAAACAGATAAAACAGATCATGTTTACATGATTTTATTCATTATATCTTTAAATGATCTTTTAACTTGGTCCTCACCTTTATCTTCTAACAGAAAGGATCAACATAACTCTCATGGACAATGGAAGTGTCAGTGATTGCTCTGGTACAGTTCATGTCAGTAGTTCTATGGGTCTGCAGCCTGTGTGTGGCTCAGATTGGGACAGAAAGGATGGAGAAGTGCTTTGTAGAGAGTTGGGCTGTGGCAAGGTGAGATCTTATTCTTTATGGTTAATATATGAATGATCACTTATCTGTGTTACACAGACCTTACAGGTCCTTCTTTACACTTGAAGCCCACATTTACATTACATTTTATTGTGTAATGGCATGACCAGTCACCATTATGTGTTTGCCTTGGTTCTATTAAAATACCAATGTTATACTATCTCTCTCTCTCTCTCTCTCTCTCTCTCTCTCTCTCTCTCTCTCTCTCTCTCTCTCTCTCTCTAGGTGATGTTCACCAGCACCACAAGGACTCAACAACATGGAATACTGGACAACATGAACTGTAAAGGCACTGAGGAGTCACTGTGGCTCTGCATGGCCAAGTACAATGACTCTGTCCCATGCACTTCCGACGCTCATGTCACCTGTGGCGGTAAGAAAGATAATGATGCCTTATTTCATTAGTGTAAAATAAATAAATGGTAAATGGTGCATTTATATAACGCTTTTATCCAAAGCGCTTTACATAGATTTTGCATTACATTCACCCATTCACACACACATTCACACACCGATGGTGGAGGAAACCATGCAAGGCACCAACCTGCTCATCAGGAGCAATTAGGGGTTCAGTGTCTTGCTCAAGGACACTTCAACACTAACTCTGGGGGAGCCCCCCAGCCCGGAATTGAACTTAGGACCTTGCGGTTTTCAGTTCACTCTACCAGGCCACTCTACCCCTGAGCCACAGCCGTATTGCAGGCGTATTGCAGGCGTTGGAGGAAGTTATTCGGGCATACTGTAGCTCTGAAAGAGGTAGCTGTTGTCTGTGTGTCTATCCCGAGCTATCTCTCAAATCACTGGGCAGATCAGTGGCAAATATCAGTAAAACAACACGTTTTATTTCTTTCGCGGGGCGTGGTCTCAAAGACACTCGGCCATGGCCGGACCCTGGTCTTCCGTGCCGGAAAAACAAGTACTCCTTGTTCCACTTTTCCCAAATGAACTGTGACATACTGTATATGTATAATGTATGCATGTGATGTATCTGAGGTGATTGACTGACAGAGTTTTTTGTTTAATTTCACTGTTAAAATTGTATTTGTATTATTATTTTTTTGTAGATAAGATTGAAATGAGTTTGGATGGTTTTAAATGTGCCGGAGCTGTCCAGTTCAACATAACCTCAAATGGAAGAAATTCAAAATACTATGTTTGTTCTGACAACTTTGGTAAGAGTTACACTGTCTGTATGTATGCTTTGATTTATTTCTACTGTACAATATACCTTGAACTTAAATGATCCCATTTATCATCATACATTCCTGTGATGCTCTTATTAAAAAAAAGGGTCTTTACCTGTAGTTTTAACAGCATTAATGATTCCCTCTCCCACCTTTTTGGTGGATGTTTCTGTCTGGTCTCTGTTGTCAGTAGAATTTCATATGATTCCAAAAAAATAAAATGATAAAATATCTGTATTGTTGGTTCCTCTGGTATAAAGCAAAGGAACAAGCTGACCTTGTGTGCAAAGATCTCAAATGTGGAACCGCACGAGATGTGCCTGACCCCATGAAAATGACATCACCAGAGGGATTCAAATCCAATGGCAAGAGAATTCATTGTACAGGAACCAGGAATGAGGATCATCTGTGGCAGTGTGACCCTCAGCCTGCTAACTGTTCTAAACCTGCTTTCATCACATGTTCAGGTAGGATTGTTTACCTCTGTGGTCTTCATCAGTATATTATTGTCTCCGCCAGGCCGAAAGGCATGGCGAGAGAGTATGTTTTACCCCCTGTCCGTCCGTCCGTCCGTCCGTCCGTCCGTCCGTCCGTCCGTCCGTCCGTCCGTCGGTCCGTGTGTGTGTGTCGGCCGTGTGTTACCAGCTAATCTCCGGCACCGTTGGCCCGGTTGCTGCGAAACTGTGCACACACACTCCATGGATGCCAATTCAGAACCTCTGCCTCAAATTTTTCACATGGGCCTGTTATAGCGCCACCTGGAGGCCAATTTGTGCAAAACCCATATTTTTTTATTACTCCTACAGTTTTATCCAAACGTCATGCAAATCGGTACACAGTATCTCTATAGTCATGTGATCAACACGGTTCTGTTCGATTTCCCATATTCCATCCTCATTGGCTAAGGTTGCCTTCCAAAATTTGCAGGATTGGTCCGTTTTGAACAAAATGCCTCAAATCATGAACGCAGCTTGTGATTTCCGTGAAATTTCACAAACTCATTCCCACTAGGCCGAGGAAGAAATGCCACTTGACATTTTTCACATCAGCCTAATAACATTGACATCTAAAGTTTGCAGAAGTGGCCCGTTTTGAACAAAATGCCACAAATCATGAACGCAGCGTCCGATTGAGGTGACACTTTGCAAGCACATTCGCACTAAGTTGAAGAACAAAATGCCTGGAGAGCAGACTTACAGGAGGACCTAACAGTGGAGCAATGGAGTACAGCTTGTAAACTGGCTCAATCCCAGACTGGGAATACATGCCTAAAACTCCTTCAATATAATTGGCTCATGAGAGTGTACATCACACCTGTGAAGCTTAATAAGTTTAATAACAATATTCCGGACCTATGCACCAGATGCGGTGAAGATAGAGGCACATTGTTCCACTGTTTATGGTCATGCCCAAGATTGATGGACTTTTGGAGGGAGATTGGGCAGGAAATACAAAGGATACTTTCAATTAACATTGTACCAGAACCTAAGTTCTTTCTGCTAGGCCTCTATCCAGTTGGACAAAGAATAAAGCGCAGTGATAGAATATTCATAGATATTTGTCTTTTACAAGCTAAAAGAGTAATTGCATTGACCTGGAAGAGGCCGGATAGACCAAGCATTGCACAGTGGTTCAGGGAATTGTCTTTATGCCTACCTCTAGAAAAAATCACATACATACTTAAGGACAAACAAGAGATGTTTCAGGAGGTGTGGGGTTGCTATATACAATATATGGAAAACAATAATCTGCCACATTTAATGGAAGAATCTGGAGAGGAGTAGTGTTGATGTCTATGTAAGTTTTTCTTTTGTTTTTGTTTTTGCTTTTTGTCATTTCAATGATTGTCTTGTATGATTTAATGTAATTGTCTAATTTTGTTTTCTGTTTTCTTTGTATTATAATGTTGATATATTTTGTGTAAAGAAAGAAAAAATAAATAAACATATTGTTGAAAAAAAAAAGTTGAATAACAAATGCCACCCTTTAACATTGCCCTATTATAGCGCCACTAGGAGGCCGATTTTTTCAACACTTTTCTTTTTTGTATTACTCCTACAAATGTTGTCCAATCATCATGCAAATCGGTACCCATTATCTCTTTAGTCAAGTGATCAAGATGGTTCTGTCCGATCTTTGGACAGAGAGTTGTCCCTAGGAATCGATTTTGTCCCTAGGGACCTTAGCCCCGCCCACCTATTTATATGAAAGGGAGTGAACGCCCACAATTCAGCGTCACAGGCCCATTTCTTCCTGAGGCAGTGAGACAGGCGGTCGCATGTTCCTAGCAGAGAGGCGAACAGCCTTTTCCTCAGGAGTTTTGCCCAAGGAGGCGGGGGGGAGAGAGCCTGGCGACTGCAGTCAGAGCACAGAAGTCAAGCCACAGACGGCTGTAGAGGAATATCTTGTGGAGTTTCAATGTTACTATGCATCCCAGAAATATATAGCTTACATGGATTCAAGTTCTCCATAGTGGCGACGGATCCGTAGTGAGGATTATTTATGAGGCTATTTATGAGATCAGTGCAGATATGCAAAATAAATAAATAATGGGGGTGGGGGGGGGTATGTGGATAGCCGCGGTGTGAATGACATGACCGAAGTCGTCAAAACGCAGCATATACTTGCTAGTCAAAATGATCTCCAAACTACAACGCATCCATCCCCAGTTAAATCATATAAAGATCGTAACCCGACACCCAAGTGCTGGGTATTTGACAATAAACGTATGCTCAGGTTCTTTTGCATTAAAATAAGCAGCGGAACACTTGCTCTGTTTGCCAATTGGAGATTCGAGAGGATTATTTGTCAGTCAAAAAAGTCGTAGTACATTTTATCGAGTTGTGACTTTTATCTACGAGAGTCTTAGCGACCACCCCTCCAGTTCGCCCTGGATTGTCACCAGTAAAGCCCGTATTCCTCCAAACATGTACAAATGCAAAATATAAGGTGCTTACCCGCTTGCCTCAAATGTTAAAGGGATATTTCACTTTCAAAAAAACTTTGGGTCATTTTATTGTCTACTCAGGCTTTTGTGAGCCCCTAGACCGTTTTTAAGTTGCTTGATTTAGTATTTAGATATTTGATAATCATTTTATCAGACACGCCCCCTTCCTATACAAACCCATTATAACTTCAAACTCAATTTTTAACCTGTTAGATTCATCAAAAACACCCGTCCTTGGTTCTGCTGACTCACCCTGCCCTCCTAATACGTGAGGGGGCCGTGTTTTTTCGATAACTTTTTTCATTTATTTAATTTATCTTTTTTATTGTATTAAATTGTTTTCATTTTCCAAAAAAAAAAAAAAAAAAAAAATGAAAAAAGTTTTCGAAAAAACACGGCCCCCTCGTGTATTAGGAGGGCAGGGTGAGTCACCAGAACCAAGGACGGGTGTTTTTGATGAATCTAACATGTTAAAAATGGAGTTTGAAGTTATAATGGGTTTGTATAGGAAGGGGGCGTGTCTGATAAAATGATTATCAAATATCTGAATACTGAATCAAGCAACTTAAAAACTGTCTGGGGGGCTCACAAAAGCCTGAGTAGACGATAAAATGACCAAAAGTTTTTTTGAAAGTGAAATATCCCTTTAACTAAGTGTACGGAGTATTTGTGCAATATATTAGTACATATTTTTCAATTAAGAAGTGTTTTAATCCCGTCTGTGACCGACTCTGTCGGAAGTTTCTAATGGGTGGTAGTGACGGGGCGCATCCGGTGAAAGCCGGAATTACACTCAATGTAAACAGGAATTAAACTTGGGGGGAAAATGGCGTTCGGCCACAGACGGGATTAAAACACTTCTTTATTGAAAAATATGGACTAATACATTGCACAAATACTCCAGACACCTAGTTAACATTTGAGCCAAGTGACCTTATATTTTGCATTTGTACATACGTTTGGAGAAATACGGCCTTTACTGGTGACATTCCAGGGCGAACTAGGGGGGTGGTCGATCTACGAGAGTCTGGATCTAAGGCTAACAGGTGCCAATGCAAATACTCCGCTGCGGTGTTTCATTTGGGACAGTATCATGACAGGTTTTCAAAGCAGTAGGCGGAGGTTTATTGAGAGAAAATGATTTACATTGCCTACTCCCGCGTGTGGTCGCGGTCCAGTCGAGTGATAAAAGAAAGGTTCGGACGTGACTGCCATTGAGAGCAGTGAGCACAGTCAAAAATAAATGGATATGTGCTTGGCTGAATGAAAAAGTTGAAAAGGGAAAGCCGTTCAGGTCATGTTGCAAAAAAGCTCAGAGAACCGGGAGCATGTTTTTGTTGTCTGAGTTCTTTATTCTTAATGGATAAAATTGGTATCCTGACCTGAAAATGCCTTTTCTGGTAATTAAAGAGCTGGAGATACATGGAGATTCCTGTTACTGAACAAACACTATAGCAATGAGTAATATCAGAATATAGAGCTATCTAACACTTATTTTAATCAAAGAAAATCACTTACCCTACCTTTAATACAAAGAATATGTATAAACAAAAACAAACAAAAATGAATTGTCTCAAAACTGATGATGATAATGCTGTCAAACAAGTCCTTGAATCTATATATGAAAAAGTTCTGCAACACATACTGGGGGTCCCTGCTTCATCTCTCTCTCTCTCTCAGCTAAGGGGTCCTTGGCCTGAAAAACGTTGAAGACCCCTGTTTTAGAGTTTTGTTTACACGTGACACGTGCATCCTCACATCGCGAACGGCAGCTTTGTGAGCCGGTTCATTATTATGGCGGAATTTAAAAGCACTTTTTGTTGCGCACACGCACACACACACACACACACACACACACACACACACACACACACACACACACACACACACACACACACACACACACACACACACACACACACACAATGAATGGTCAAATGTTTTATGCCAAAGTGTTGAAACATAAGGGTTTATGTTACAGATCATCCCATCTTCCGGCTGGTAGACGGGGATAATGTCTGTTCTGGAAACATGGAGGTGGAGGATGGTGACATGTGGAAGATCACCTGTAATGAAAGCACCAGAATAAGTGCTGATATGATGTGCAAACAGCTGAGATGTGGAACCAGTGTCACACACCACTTTAACTGTGACAGGAATCAATCACTTCCACCGACACTGACATGTTCAGGTAGGCTAACACTAATGTGTAGAACTGGTAGTTTCAGCACTAATCTAACAGTGAGTTATAGTCTAACAGTGAGTTATAGTCCAAAACGTGAAGTGTGCCGTTGTAGCGCCACCATGAGACGATAAAAAATAAATGTGTGGATGTTCTTCCTTGGCCTGGTGGGAATTTGCGTGCAAAGTTTCACAGTAATCGGGTGCTGCGTTCATGATTTGAGGCATTTTGTTTGTACTGATTTGAATGATGTTTGGACGAAATCTGTAGGAGTAATATTTTTTATTTTAAATGTCCTCCTGGTGGTCTCAATCAGACACAGACACACACAGACACACGGACGGACGGACGGACGGACAGGGGCGAAAACATAGTCATTGCACGTGTCGCCTGGGTGCCTCTGATACGCCCATAAAGGCATATCGATTGGATTGGCAGTGTGACATAGATGTGAGGCCTGTGTAGTGGCCTGAACCTCTAGTTATATAAAAGCCATAAGATCTATTTGATGGCAGTCTTCTTTGGAATACAAAATGGTGCACATTAAAGACGCTTCCAAAGATAATTTACTACACAGTCAGTTTGAAAAAACAGATAAAACAGAGCATGTTTACATTATTTTGCTTTAAATTATCTTTTAACTTGGTCCTAACCTTTATCTTCTAACAGAAAGGATCAACATAACTCTCATGGACAATGGAAGTGTCAGTGATTGCTCTGGTACAGTTCATGTCAGTAGTTCTATGGGTCTGCAGCCTGTGTGTGGCTCAGATTGGGACAGAAAGGATGGAGAAGTGCTTTGTAGAGAGTTGGGCTGTGGCAAGGTGAGATCTTATTCTTTATGGTTAATATATGACTGATAACTTATCTGTGTTACAGGTCCTTTTATACACTTTTTTAAGACCACATATACATTACATGTTATTGTGTAATGACATGTCCAGTCACCATATGTTTTTGCCTTGGTTCTATTAACATACCAATGTTATACTATATTATGTATATTGCTCTCTCTCTCTCTCTCTCTCTCTCTCTCTCTCTCTCTCTCTCTCTCTCTCTCTCTCTCTCTCTCTCTCTCTCTCTCTCTCTCTCTCTCTCTCTCTCTAGGTGATGTTCACCAGCCCCACAAGGACTCAACAACATGGAATACTGGACAACATGAACTGTAAAGGCACTGAGGAGTCACTGTGGCACTGCATGGCCAAGTACAATGACTCTGTCCCATGCACTTCCAACGCTCATGTCACCTGTGGCGGTAAGATAATGATACATTATGTCATTATTGTATATTATTGCAGGCGTTGGAGGAAGTTATTAGGGCATAGCTCTGAAAGAGGTATCTGTTGTCTGTGTGTCTATCCTGAGCTATCTCTCAAATCACTGGGCAGATCAGTGCCAAATATCTTGTGCTCAATGTGACTAGTCAGAATCAACTTTATTGTCACATCACAGGTTTACAGGTGTAAAAACAGTGAATGCTTTGTTCAGCAGTCATTAGCAGCCTGGTGGAAGCTGTTCATGAACCTGGTGGTGTTGCTCTTGTTACTGTGGTAGGCCTCCTTGTTCGGCCGTGGTCGTTGTAGGGGTTTGAACAGTTTGTGGCTGGGATGGTGCTTGTCCTTTATGATGAGCTGGGCTTTGACTACACATCGCTTCTTGTACAGTTCCTGGAGCGCTGGGAGCTCTCCTTCCATTATGCATTCGGCTGAGCGCACCACCCGCTGTAGGTTTTTCTTTTCTCGGGCAGTAACATTTTTGTACCTGATAGAACGCCTTCAACTGAGCTGTTGTAGTACAGCCTGAGGATGTGGGGTCCTACTCCCAACTTCTTCAGGAGGTGAAGCCAGTACAATCGTTGCACCAGGGCTGTGGACAGTTCAGAAACCTGTCGCTACATAGTCGGTCCATATGTTAATATTTGTAACTTTAAGTCAAAGGGGGGCTGCAGCCCCGCCAGCCCCATTGTTGCCGCCACTGCTGTTTCTGTCTACTCAGTCTGTATATCAGAGAAGGGCTTTGGACAGTCCAGAAACCTGCCTACCAGTGACATCATCGTCGGGCAGGTTTTGTCATTTCAAACAAGATGTTTCACTTTCCAGGAAGATAATTGTTTAGATTTTCCTGGAATCCCTATCAATGTCATTGGTAGGCAGGTTTCTGAACTGTCACATATCCCACCATTGAAGTTAATAGATGGTAATTATGCCATCTTATAATGAGCATTACTGAGGACCATTTGTATAAAGATGGTATAAAGAAGGTTTTAAATCCCCCCCCCCTCCCCCCCCCTCCTTCAGACCACAAGGTAGTGTTCATGAAGAATGGAACGTCCTGTTCTGGCCTGGTGGCAGTAGAGCATGCTGGGAAGGACTACTGGCTCTCAGGAGCCAATGAGACGTGGAACCACACTGCTGATGTGGTGTGTCAACAGATGCATTGTGGGAAAGCCACTGACGTCACCCTGTTCCCTCATGTTCCTTCTGGAGAACCTGGAGAAGGAATGGAGAATGAAACTTGGAGTGAGTCCTACAACTGTTCCTCCACAGAGAGGTCACTCTTTGACTGTCCAAAGGACAACACAACGTCATCCAATCAGAGCATTGCTTTGGTGGAATGTTCAGGTAATGTGTTTTAAATGTTACTGCTGGGTATTTTCTTTTTTCTTTTAACGAAAGTAACCTGCAGCTAAAAAGAAACACGTTTTTCTGATTGAAGTGATATGAGCTCTAAGCTCTTCCTTCATGTTAAGATCAAACTGGATTTTCCTGTTTATCGTCATAACTTCATTTCAATGCCAAAAAAAACCTTCACAATGGCATCCTAATCGACAGAACATGGCTTGGTAACGCCTGTGTAATGTCCTTGTTATTTGTCATTTGATTTCATGTTCATTTCAACAGGTACTATAACTGCCACCCTGACAGAGCAGTGTTGGGGGACAGTGCAGGTGTGCACCCATGCAGGCTGTGGGGGGGTGTGTGCACACACCTGGACTGATGCCAATTCTGAAATGCTGTGTAAAGACCTGGGCTGTGGACACGCCTTCACCGGCATCGACCAGAACAGCGAGGGGACAGTGACCATCCTGGCAATGTACCCGACCAAACACACCACCAACCTGACTGAAAGCATCATTGTGGAAAATGACAGAGACATTTACTGCAATGGCAAACCGGTCGTTGTGGTTTGCTCAGGTAAAAGATAAGAAATACCCACATTACATTTAGAATATATGTACAGATTTGTTTGTTTGCAGCTTGTTATAAGCATGTTGTTTTTTTCACTTCTCCTTAAGTTAATACATCTCTTTTTACATTTTTCTTTATTCTATTGTTATTACTTATGCTGCTGCATTGTCTGAAGGAAGCCAAACCAAAATAGGTTTTACTCTTATGTACCTGTACAGAAGATGTAACAATAAAGTACAACCTTGACCTTGGTAAATTCACAAAATTGTCTATAAGGGCGCGGTCACACCGCACTTTTATTTTACCTACCATATTCATGGTCTTGTGCATCTTTCACTCGAATCCATGCATTTACATTGACAAAGCATTGGCAGATTCCACCCCATAGGTAAAATAAAAGTGCGGTGTGACCGCGCCCTAATAATATTAATTTCAATGTTACTTGTGACATATGTTAACACTGTCCTGCATGCATAGGAAATACTTCTTATTACGTTTTTACAGTTTGATACTGTTTCCATGCAGACAGTGTCAGGGCTGATTTCAAGGATTCCAGAGATCATTGTTCTGGGAATCTGAAGATACTCTATCGAGGCCAACGTTACCCTGTCTGTAAAGAATCCCTGATCAACACTGATGTCCGAAACACCATCTGTAAGGAGCTGCAATGTGGAGAGACTGGAGAGACTCTTGGATTCTTTGGACCTTTGCCACAAAGTAAAGTCATATCAGGACTGATAGACCGTAACATTACTTTGCAGGACAAAGAACATTGTTCTCTTGGTGGCCTCCAGTGTTCTGGTATGTCTAGAATGCTTTGTTTGGATTTATTGATTTAACCAAATTTGTATTATATAGATACTGTATAACATAACATTCCATTAAATACGTATCACTTGTGAATGTGAAATGTTGTAGGTTATCAACTCTTGAACTGAGACAATCATGAATATGTCTTGGTTTTCATTAACTCTGCTCTGTCCCTGCTCCTTCTCTTGTTAGAGTGGCAGAAGATCAGACTACAACGTTCAAAAGAGCCTGGAAGAGCCTCTGGAGGAGATGTGTTTGTTTACAGTAAGAATGGTTCCAGGATGGTCTCTAACCACGGCTGGACAGAAACAGAGGGACAGAAACTGTGTCTTCATCTCAACCTTGGTGGATATAAAAACCATACAGCATCAGCAGGTTCTTCTGATATGTGGGAGAAGAGCTTCAACTGTTCTGATGTGAAGGAACCAAAGAGGATTTGGGACTGTGAGCGAGACAAGAGACCCTCCGGGAACCAAGGAGTCTATCTCCAATGCATGAGTATTACCAATTAACCCATTAAGACCTGAGGCCCATTCTACAAATACCTTCTAAATCAGTAGTTTTCTAACTTTTTTGTGCCAAGGACCCCCACAATTATATGTATTTGGCCGCGGACCCCCATCTGAAAATGTTTTGTGCCAGGGACCCCCAGAAGAGAAGATTTGTGTTTTAAAAAAAAAGCCAAATGATTCAAACATTTTCAAACACTTTAAAGATTTTTCAAAAGTGTTCAAAAATAGCAGATGTAAAAGCACACAGCGCAGCACAAAGTGACACACTGTGAGCTTGTAGATCTGCTATTTTTCAGAACCACAGTTCTAAATCCTAAGAGTTTTCTGAAAATGATGCTTTCCCAGTTTTAATGGGTTATTACTACACAGTCAAATCCAAAATTCCAAAATACTCCTAAATGAGTATATCCATGTTTACACATTCAAAAAGCAGATTTAATATAAAGACTGAAGTGAGGAAAAGGACAGTATTTTCCCTTCATATCAACCAGTTGAGGGATGATGGTTATTTAGGCCTTATCAGCCTCAGGGCTGTTATTTAAAGTAGATGATTTGAATCTCTATGTGACTCCAGATAACATGTTTATTTCAGACTCATCAGATCTGTATGGTTGTGGGATTAGAGATTGTGTTTGTTTGTTTGTTTGTTTGTTTGTTTGTTTGTTTGTTTTTGTTGATTTTATTTCTGTTTTCCCAGGAAACCCTGTGGTTACCCTGAGGTCATCAGAGAGATGCTCTGGTGAGGTGAGGATCAATAACAGTCCGGTGTGCAGCAATCATTGGGACAACAAACACTCACAAATAGTTTGCCAAGAGCTGGACTGTGGTGATGCTCTCTACTTTCAGAGAGAGAAGTCATATGGGTCATATGGGTCATACCACTTCCGTTGCCACGGCTCTGAGTCCACACTGGGACACTGTGAGACAGAGAGGGGCCGGTTTGATGGTGATGTGTGTGATATGGTGTATGTCTACTGTAGAGGTGAATGCTTTTGATAACAGTCTCTCTTCTGCTATAATATAATAGTGTGGTATTTGTTTCTGGTATAAAAAGGTCTCAGGCTGATTATGACACATTAATGATGTGTTTGTTAATAGTCTAAAGTGAAGCACAGTGGCTGACCTTTCACCTTTCAGTTGCTGCTGCTCGCACTGCCCCCCCCCCCATCACACACACACACACACACACACACACACACACACACACACACACACACACACACACACACACACACACACACTGTTGTCATGTTTGAATTGACAAACCAACTGAAATCTGAAGAGTTGTTTGTTAATGTTAGATTAGAGAAGTGATGACACGGTGGATACTATAGTCTACTTGCAACACAATGTTATTATTATTATATTGTTTCCTCATGTGACTTATCATGACAAGTAGGTTGGTCAACAAGCGCTCATTAAACAATGATATAATAATAATAATAATAATAATAATAATAATAATAATAATAATAATAATATACATCTGCCAGCCTGTTGCATTTTACCACAGATAATCGGCAAAAATTAACCCCAAATGGTCTTTTACTTTTGCATTGCATACAGTCGTGTACAAATTAAATGTCAGAGTTTCCCTGTGGGATTACTGTGAGACTACATCAAGGGAAGCAGCAGGGATTCAGCAGCTAGAACACGTTTTTCATTTTAATTAAAATAGGTAGTTCCCCTTTCTGCCACCAGGTGTCACAAATCCCACGGCTCCCCCCTAAGGAGGGGGGCGGGGGATCTTCAGTGTTAATTTAACTCTGAGTGTAAAATGGAACCAAATGGAGCGTTTTTTTTTCTTTTTTCGTTTTAACCAAAGAAATCAATTACACTACCTTCAATAATGAATCAATGAATCAATGAATAAATGATAAACCATGAACTTATTTCCTAGTTCCCAGACGTAATGGTAATGGGTTGACATTGTGAGATCAATTATGATTTTCATTTGAACCCTTCAGACTCAGATGGACATTTGTTGCAAGTTGTGTCTGGTACCATATTAGCCCCATTACGAACCTCTCACTCCGCTATACAGCTCAGAGATGAGGTCCTACTGCCAGGTCTCCCAGAATCGGTTGAACGGCCTCAAAGGCTCCGCTGTTTAGTGTTTACCCTTTTCACCACATCGTATCCAAAAACTAATGGTAGATTCCAAACTGTACAGATGTTTAAGGTATGGTCCGGCATCACACATTTTAGGTCGGGGACGAAACAACCCTTTTAAATGTCTTATTTAGTCAGCCTGTGGCCATGTTTCACATTCAACCCGGAAAACCCCCCTATGTCCGGTGCCAGTACTGCTCCCGGTTCGGCTACAATGTGAAACATGGACACAGGCTGACTAAATAAGACATTTAAAAGGGTTGTTTCGTCCCCGACCTAATATTTGTGATGCCGGACCATACCTTAAACATCTGTACAGTTTGGAATCTACCATTAGTTTTTGGATACGATACGATGTGGTGAAAAGGTAAACACTAAACAGCGGAGTCTTTGCAGCCGTTCAACCGATTCTGGGAGACCTGGCAGTAGGACCTCATCTCTGGTTCATAATGGGTCTAGTACCGTATATAAAGGAGACATAAAGGCGGAGGTGAATGTTATCCTAATACTGTAGTTCATTTAAACTTTACACCCCCCCCCCCCACCCCCTCAGAGCCCAAGGTAGTGTTCATGAAGAATGGAACGTCCTGTTCTGGCCTGGTGGCAGTAGAGCATGCTGGGAAGGACTACTGGCTCTCAGGAGCCAATGAGACGTGGAACCACACTGCTGATGTGGTGTGTCAACAGATGCATTGTGGGAAAGCCACTGACATCACCCTGTTCCCTCATGTTCCTTCTGGAGAACCTGGAGAAGGAATGGAGAATGAAACTTGGAGTGAGTCCTACAACTGTTCCTCCACAGAGACGTCACTCTTTGACTGTCCAAAGGACACCACAACGTCATCCAATCAGAGCATTGCTTTGGTGGAATGTTCAGGTAATGTTTTAAATGTTGCTCCTAGGTATTTGTACCGAAAATAACCTTCAGCTAATAATACATTTTCTTTTTCTGATTTAAGTGATGTAGGCTCTTAGCTTTCATCATGTTTAGATTAGATGTTCCTGTTCATCTTCACAACTTAATTTATCTCCCAACACATTCACAATGACATCCAGTAATCCACAGAACACCTGTGTGATATCCTTGGTATTTGTCATTTGATTTCAACATGTTTCAACAGGTACTATAACTGCCACCCTGACAGAGCAGTGTTGGGGGACAGTGCAGGTGTGCACCCATGCAGGCTGTGGGGGGGTGTGTGCACACACCTGGACTGATGCCAATTCTGAAATGCTGTGTAAAGACCTGGGCTGTGGACACGCCTTCACCAGCATCGACCAGAACAGCGAGGGGAGAGTGACCATCCTGGCAATGTACCCGACCAAACACACCACCAACCTGACTGAAAGCATCATTGTGGAAAATGTTGCAATCTCTCCAGATGATGAGATTCCCTGCTCCAACAAACCGGCCGTTGTGGTTTGCTCGGGTAAAGGATTCTTTGAAGAAAAACCCACAATACATTTAAAATATTTACTTATGTTTTTGTTAGCAGATTGTTTTAAGCTATGTTATTTTTATCCACTTGTACTGCACACCTTCATAACTTGGATGGATTTATTTTTCTGAAATTCAATGAACTGTCTTTAATAATCAAATATCAATGGTACTAGTAACATTGTTATCACTGTGCTGTGAATGCATTAAAAATATATATAATAATCTGATAATTGATACTGTTTCCATGCAGCCAGTTTCAAGGCTGATTTCAAGGATTCCAGAGATCGTTGTTCTGGGAATCCGAAGATACTTTATCGAGACCAACGTTACCCTGTCTGTAAAGAATCCCTGATCAACATTGATGTCCGAAACACCATCTGTAAGGAGCTGCAATGTGGAGAGACTGGAGAGACTCTTGGATTCTTTGGACCTTTGCCACAAAGTAAAGTCATGTCAGGACTGATAGACCGTAACATTACTTTGCAGGACAAAGGACATTGTTCTCTTGGTGGCCTCCAGTGTTCTGGTATGTCTAAAATGTTTTGTTTTTATTCCAATTGATTTAATCATATGACATATAGAGATACTGTGTAACAGTTTAGCAACTGATTAAATACAGCTACATTGTGAACGTGGACTGTTGCAGGTTATGGTCTCTTTATGAATAGTTTGTTTTTCATTAACTATGCTATGTCCCTGCTCCTTCTCTTCTTAGACTGGCAGAAGATCAGACTACAACGTTCAAAAGAGCCTGGAAGAGCCTCTGGAGGAGATGTGTTTGTTTACAGTAAGAATGGTTCCAGGATGGTCTCTAACCACGGCTGGACAGAAACAGAGGGAGAGAAACTGTGTCGTGATCTCAACCTGGATATAAAAACCATACAGCATCAGCAGGTTCTTCTGATATGTGGGAGAAGAGCTTCAACTGTACTGATGTGAAGGAACCAAAGAGGATCTGGGACTGTGAGCGTGACAAGAGACCCTCCGGGAACCAAGGAGTCTATCTCCAATGCAAAGGTAATACCAATTATTACAACCCAATCGGCAGAGGAAACGCTGTCGCTGTACATGTTTTACAGAAACGTTTAACATCAACGTTTCTGAACCACAAAAATGTTACATTTATGTCATTTTACATTTCAACGTTTAGGTTTATGGTTAAGTTTAGGATTCAGGTTAGGTTTAAGGTTCGTTAGTAGGCTACATTATACCGAGGGATTGTCTCAACATGGTCCACATAATATTCACACGCAATGTTTTTTGGGATTAAAAACAATTTACAGTGACAACGTTTGCTCTGGCAACCAGGCTGATTATTACTACACAGTCAAATTCAAAATTTCAAAATACTACATTTTACACTTTTGGAGATAAAGTAATGCGCATGATTGTACAAACATTTAATATAAAGACTGATCGATGTTGAATTGAGGAAAAGGACTTGCAGTTTCCCCTTTCTCTTTTCTCCATATTAATGAGTTGAACATTATTTGATGAGGGTTACTTAGGCCTTCAGTCACAGTCGATAAACACACTAAGTGCTGTTTTAAGTAGGGGAGGGCGGAGACAAACGACGCACCCTTTTCTATTTCCCTCCCTGCATAGAGATTCATTAATTTCATGTAACCATACTTTTTTTGTGAACAAGAGACACTTGTCCTCTCCCATTACCCGCAGTCCGTTTTCATTTTAGTGAAACGAGTCGAAAGCAATCGGTAAGTAAAGTGACGTTGCGCTACTCTCCGCACACGGCCGCCAGTCGGGACGAACGGTGCATACACGGGGGGCTGACGGCGAGGTCGGATGAAATGTCCTATAACAAGCACATACGTTACATTTCTAACTCTCATTGATGCTTCAGTAGAATCCTATGAGCAAATGACCATGCTGATAGTCAAATAAATGTATCATGTTAATGTCGCCTCTGTCTGTTTCCTCAACTTTGTGTTACACATCCACCGTTTGTCCCTCCCTGTCCGTAATGCACCGAGTGGCGTAATGCGCCGTTCGTCCCTCCCTGCCCTCCCCGCATGTTTTGCTTGCTAGCACAAAAGCTAATGAATATTTTTCAATGGAACCTTCACTGAGAGTTAGCCCACAGATTAGCCTAACAGACAAAATCCATTTACAATCGGCACCAAATAAACACAGCAGTACAAATGGAAAACACTCAAATAGGGTATGTTTTACTACAGTGTGGAAATACACAAAAGTGGCTTCAACTCTGCCAATTTTGATCAGAACTGGGAAGACGAAGAGGGTGACGTCGCCGGATGTGACGAATTTTAAGTGTAGCATGAAAAAAGGTCCGACTTGCAACCGTCCCTCCGCGTCATTCGTCCCGGTTTTCCCCTACTTGATTTGAATGACAATTATATGAGACCCCAGATAACATATTTATTTCAGACTCACCAGATCTGTATGGTTGTGGGATTTGTTGATTATTTTTCATTTTGGTTGATTTGTTGAGCTTTCATATTTGTTTTCCCAGAATCCCCTGTGGTGACCCTATCAGGGAACTGCTCTGGTGAGGTGAAGATGGATGGTCTCACAGTGTGCAGCGATCACTGGGACAACAAACACTCACAGATAGTTTGTGAAGAGCTGGGCTGTGGCAACGCCTTCCACTTTAAGACACATGGAGGAACTGGGTCAGATGTTTACCTCGTCCGTTGCCACGGCTTTGAGTCCAACCTTATGCAGTGTGAGACGGAGAGAGGCCGGTGTGATGGTGGACTGGTGTCTGTCTACTGTACAGGTGAATATGTGTGATTACTGTCACTATTCTGATAGCTTTGATAAAGATCTGCAGAGGAAAAGAGTCTGTTTGAGTTAATACTGTATGATTCTTTGAGCTGTTTTGACTCTGAACTTTTGCATCTAAGAACTGTATATTAGAATGTTCAGGAATTGAAAAATAATAATGTTCAGGAATTACTCTGTATTTTATTCTAGTTTTATTTGTTACTGTTGTTTTATTTAGCAAATTACATCTGTTCTTTATTGTATAACACATACGTTTGATGGGGATAAGGACTTGATATGAATCAATTGGATCTCTTTGTTAGGAACTTGATCTTATAATCTAAACCATGAATGTACTGTATTTCCTAGTTCCAAGACATAATGTGTAATGGGTTGTATGATCAATTATGATTTTCATTTGCAACATCAATGGATTTCAATACATTTTCTTCTTTTAGTGCAGCATGGATTATTGTAACTTGTTACAGGTGAATAAAGCAGGTGTTTATTGTAACTTGTTACAGGTGAATAAAGCAGGTGTTCATTGTAACTTGTTACAGGTGGCATTGAGTTCAACACCACAGAGAAGTGCAGAGGAACACTTAAGGTCCAACATGGAGATCAGTGGGAGCATCATGTGTGTCCTCTAAATTTAACAAAGCATTTCAACAACCTCGTGTGCAAGCAGCTTGGATGTGGTGACGTCATGGAGGACTTTAAGACAGACCTGAATCACACAGAGGAGGTAGACTACTGTTTACTCTTTGCTTTAAGAAGATCAAGATTTATATAATGGTTGTATAAGTATTTTAGACACTTTAAGACAAGTTTTGATTTTAATTTTAGGATCTGGAAACGACCCTGGATTGCACAAACAATCAGTCAGACATCAGAGATTGTGTCAGCCTGCAGTCTTGTAAGAAAGTCAAACCAGCTGAAATCTATTGTGAAGGTACCAAACCTACTTTCATATAAACAGTATACAAACAATTAATCCTGTTAAACTACATTTGTAATTTCCCCTTGCTATTCAATTGTTATCTTATATTATGAGTCAAACAATTATGAATTCATATGTTTGATGTTGATGGCAATACAAATCAACTACACATGAACTACATTAACCCTGGCATAGATTATTTTTTGTCATGTCATTGTTGGTGAAGATATTCAAACATGTAGAGGAAAAAATCATTTTCAACAATAGCAGAAATGCAATGTGTCACAAGCTTGTAGATTGTCTGTTTTCCCACTATTTGTCATTTATAGGGCTTGAAGTTGTTAAAATCTTGCGACTTGTGAGCTTGTAGATCAGCTATTTTTGCAGAATGTTTGTCTACTATGATATACCTAAATACAGACTCTAAGTTCCATGTGGTTAATCACCTGATTTCAGCTCCTCCCACATCTGAGGATCTCCCTAGGATCATCACTGTCATTGTGGTTATTCTGACCATGATTCTCATCTGCTTCTTCCTGAGAAAACTCCTCACTGTTCACTGTGAGTAACTTTATATTATAATGTTGTTGCTGTCGGGCAGAAACCTTGTATCTCCATGTTTCAAATTGTTCGTAAATGAATGCTTTACTTCATCATACAAGAGTGTTGACCAAAAGTAGGGAAAATAGCAGATCTACAAGCTCACAACGGTTATGCGTTGTGAGCTTGTAGATCTGTTTTTATAATAAAAAAGGAACGGACATACAAGGTTTCCACCCGACAGCAACAATAGGTTCTATGCCAGCAGGTGTGTTCTGGCAGGTCTCTCTAAACGACAGTGATTACCAACAGAAGCATATTGGGGACTTTTGCTACATTTGGGTGGGGGGGGGGGGGGGGGGGGGCGCTACCCATACGTTTAGCTGTGTTGCTCGTTTCCCGATTGCACGATTCTTACAAGTTATACCTCGTTATAAAGGTGAAAAATCAACGATAAAAAATGACATAAAATACAATACCAACTGGTATTATTGAAGGGGAGAAATAATCTACAAAAGTTAAGTTTCCCAACTTTATGTGGGCAGTTTATATGTTTCTTCTTTCTTTCTTTTTTATACATTCTTGCACCAGTCATATTCTAACTCTGTTGTTATCTAGTAAGAACATCTTCACAAGAAGACGAAGTGAATGAAGGTGTTGAATACGAGGATATTGGCATCACTGCAAATGAAAGGAGAGCATTGGGTCTTCCTGGTGAGTGATATTTATATGTTAATTAGACGTCTGTATGATACTCATTATTAAACTCACTTCCACTGACCCACACTAAAGGCCAGTCCATACCAATGCAACTCCTTGCAACCGTTATCCCCAATGGTAGTTGTCACTAGTTGTATTGCTGCTGTCTGGCCTTAAATATTTGCAAGTTGCAACTCATTGCAACCAGCTGCAGTTATTATGTTGTCATTTACAGACGTAATAGTCAGACGGAACCTTGGAGGAAGATCTTCCTCCTCCTCCTCCTCCTCTGATGATGATGATGATGAAGAGAGCGTCATCCACATGCCCCGTTACATCAATACTCAACTTGCAGGAAAGTTTGGAGCCTCTGTACTATCTATATGTTACACTACACAATAACAATGACATAATAACACCAACACAATACTATATGATATATCATTGTTGTAATTGTATTGTATGTATGTGTGTGTGTGTGTGTGTGTGTGTGTGTGTGTGTGTGTGTGTGTGTGTGTGTGTGTGTGTGTACAGATAGTGTGATCTATGAGGTGGAGGATCCAAAGGAGGTCTATGATGATGTGGACACAGATCTTGACAGCCTGGGTATGAATCATATTATATTTGTTACATAAACATGTATAATACATGTCCTTTGAAAGAAATTGATTGATTCTGATCAATTTCATATAGTTTATATTACAGTACTGTCCTTTGCAGCCGTAAGGCTAGGATAAAATCATCTGCAGCAGTGTTGTGATACATTTAAGTTGTTCAAGTTGTCGTTGAGTTTGACTTGTTTGCTTGTGTGTGTTGTATTTGTTTTGAGCGCAGCATCCAGACCAGAGGGGGCAGCACTCACACAGAGCGACGGAGGAGATGCGTCCTCCTTGTCTTATGATGACATCGATGAGGAAGTGAGCTTCATCCATGACTCTCAGCCCCGTTCCATCAGTCCTCAACCTGCAGCAAAGTCTGGAGACACTGGCAAAACCATCAGTCCTCAACCTGCAGCAAAGTCTGGAGACACTGGTAATACCTGTGTGAAAGAACACAATAAATAATACTAATAATACTAATAATACTAATAATACTAATAATACTAATAATACTAATAATAATGTGAAGGCAATTCTAATAAGATGTAAATACACAACAACACCAAGCAACTACTACTAAACAATAACAATGAAATAGTAACACACACACAAACATACTACTTGAATCATATTATATCTCTAACATAAAGAGTTTACATGTTTAGTGAACTGGAAGACTAACTATAAAAAAATCCGCCTAGGGTTTCAATACCCTTTAAAAATTGACCCATTCTGATAATTTAGATGTTTTATATTACAATATTGTCAGTTACAGCCGTAAGGCTAGGATAAAATGTGCAGCAGTGTTGGGATAAATGTAAGTTGTTCAAGTTGTCGTGAGTTTGACTTGTTTGCTTCTGTGTTGTATTTGTTTTGAACACAGCATCCAGACCAGAGGGGGCAGCACTCACACAGAGCGACGGAGGAGATGCGTCCTCCTTGTCTTATGATGACATCGATGAGGAAGTGAGCTTCATCCACGACTCTCAGCCCCGTTCCATCAGTCCTCAACCTGCAGCAAAGTCTGGAGACACTGGTAAAACCATCAGTCCTCAACCTGCAGCAAAGTCTGGAGACACTGGTAAAACCATCAGTCCTCAACCTGCAGCAAAGTCTGGAGACACTGGTAAAACCATCAGTCCTCAACCTGCAGCAAAGTCTGGAGACACTGGTAAAACCTGTGTGAAAGAACACAATGAATAATAATAATAATAATAATAATAATAATAATAATAATAATAATAATAATAATTATTATTATTAGAGTATATTTCTACTGATAAAATACACAATACTGAGCAACTCAAAGCAATACTATACTTTATAATATAAAATAACAATGAAATAATAAATGAACAAAATACTATATTAAATGGAATTATTGTAATTATGTGTGTGTGTGTGTGTGTGTGTGTGTGTGTGTGTGTGTGTGTGTGTGTGTGTGTGTGTGTGTGTGTGTGTGTGTGTGTGTGTGTGTGTGTGTGTGTGTGTGTGTGTGTACAGATAGTGTGATCTATGAGGTGGAGGATCCACAGGAGGTCTATGATGATGTGGACACAGATCCTGACAGACTGGGTATGAATCATATTATATCTGGTAGGCCCAGACCACTGGCGTAGCGGTCTGGGCACCTAGACTCTAAAGTAGCCTGACAGCGCGTCGCGGGTTCGAGTCCCGATCCCGGCGGCCTGCGTGTCATATTATATGACACGTATATTAATACTATGTGAAAAGGAATTATTGTATTAATAATGTGTGTGTGTGTGTGTGTGTGTGTGTGTGTGTGTGTGTGTGTGTGTGTGTGTGTGTGTGTGTGTGTGTGTGTGTGCATACAGACAGTGTGATCTATGAGGTGGAGGACCCACAGGAGGTGTATGATGACGTGGACACAGGAAGTGACATCACAGAGACGACAGTCTGAGGTGAACCAGGACCTGGAGAAACATGTAGAGGAAATGGACTCTTCGCTAAGCCCCACCCACTCCACTCTGTGACTGGTGGTGCGAAGTTAGTCACACCCAGGCCTGGCAGCGCCTGGCAAGCTCTGCTTCTCACCCATTGACTTGCATGTTAAATGATGGCTTTAAATGATGGCCCTTGAAAATAATCGATCATTTCAGGAGCAAGAGCTTCAAAATCTCTTCTAAATCTAGTCAACAAGGCCTGCAATAGGCTATGCACTGGACAAATGTGCATGACATTATTTCAATAAACTAAAAACATGGGAAATGTTAGAGGGAGTGATAGCCATGGATACACGACGGTCGACTGTCACGACCGTCATGGATGAACTTCAACCTGGTGTTTGCACTTTCTCCATTTACGGCACGTATATCTACATAAACGTTCATATTTCAAATATAAAGTGCTTATCCCATGGCCACGGATGTTACATGTATGTACGGGCTCTCAGAAGTACGCGTATCATCCGTATTGTTCAATAAAAAGCATTTTAATCTGATCGGTGGCCATTTTCTCCAAACGCTTTCAACGTGACCCTACCGGTTGGTAGGTGTATTGCACTCTGATACATTATGAGAAAATGGCCACTGATCGGATTAAAATGCTTTTTATTTAACAATACAGAATATACGGGTACTTTTGAGAGTCCCGTGCATAATTGTAACATCCGTGGCCATGGGGTAAGCACTTTATATTTGAAATCTGAACGTTTATATAGATGTACGGACCGTAAATGGAGAAAGTGCAAACACCAGGTTGAAGTTGATCCATGACTGTAACAGGAGATTTCATGTACCGCAGGGTAAGACTGCAGTAGCAGTTCATAACTAGACGAACAAATGAATTAATATACTTTAACGTGCGGAATCCGAAACAGGCAGCGCTGTGATTCTGAATTTTCTTACGATTACGGTGATTAGTAGCCTATTATTGACACCACCTGGGCGAGTGAGTCGTGTAACTTTCCCGACGTTAAGCTGTGTATGTGTTCAACAACACAGCCATGCAGCCTTGCAGTTTAAGTGCAGAATTCAGCTTGGGAAAAGCAGCTTCCAACGGGTTTGGGTACGTGGTTCATAGTCACCATTGCGTTATTGTGGTATTCCTATTCTTGCTATTATGTCGCAAATGATTGTGTGTGTGCGGGCGAAATAACATTGACAGCTATGGCAGGTGACGAAAGCTTGCCAGACCTATGCCCGGCTAACAACGGTTGCTAAGCTGGCATTGGACAATTGCTTTTGGGGTGGGGTTTAGCGAAGGGTCCATTATACATTAAAATAGTTTTTAAAGGATTTCTGTGAACGTGAACAAAAGATTAACATTGACATCGATTTGATCTTCTACTGTAACTAACAAACATAAATGTTCCCCCTTAACTATCCTCTGTCACACAACACAATAGATCAAAGACTTAACTATCCTCACACAACACAATAGATCAGATAGTATCAGCAGAAACACAATCAGGTTTATTGTCTCATCACATGTTTACAGGTGTTGATATAAGGGTGAAATTCATTTGATTAAAAGCTCATTTAATAGTTTATTCAGTAAAAGACACATACATAATAAAACAGCAGCAGCTATGTACAAGACGTTAGGCATAAGGTGCAAAAGAGTAGTAGTATATTAGTGTTGATTTTTATCTCATTATTCATGCTTATAATGCATTGAAAAGAAAAAAAACATTTGATTGTGTGATTTTGATGTATCATGACTTGTGTGCATTTTAATGTGTAAATATAGCTGGCTTTCACTGGCTATGACTTTTATATGATGTTAAAGTTAGTTTACTGTTTAGTTTTACTATGACTTTTATATGATGTTAAAGTTAGTTTACTGTTTAGTTTTACTGTATGACCTTTATATGATGTTAAAGTTAGTTTACTGTTTAGTTTTACTGTATAACTTTTACATGATGTTAAAGTTAGTTTACTGTTTAGTTTTACTTTATAACTTTTATATGATGTTAAAGTTAGTTTACTGTTTAGTTTGACTGTATGAATTTTATATGATGATAAAGTTAGTTTACTGTTTAGTTTGACTTTATGACTTTTTTATGATGATAAAGTTAGTTTAGGATAATAATCCTGATTAGTGGTTTCAAGCTTCCTGCTACTGAAACATGACAGTCATGTCAGTCAGAAAGAAAACCTGTAAACCAACAGCTTCATCTGCATCTGAAACAATATTTACACATTATGCATTATATTATTATGATCTATTTTATGTAGAGTTTTGGTGTGTTATATTATCCTCTTTCATTAACCACTATAGTTATTTCTCTATATACTTTCTGTCAGGCAGAAACCTTGTATCTCCATATTTCTTTTAATTTGCAGATTAATGACCTACTTTGTCGTAAATCAGCTATTTTCACTCCTTTTGTGTGAAATTATTTTACAAGTCCACAACGCGTCACATCATGACACGTTGTGAGCTTGGAGATCGGCTATTTTCACTATTCTAAATTATAAGGTTTTCACCCGACAGCAACGATATACCGTTTTCACAAAATCAGTTTGTATTTCTTTTAAAATTTCTTTAACAATGAAAAGTTGAACATTTGTTTTTAATCGTCGTGTTTTTAATTAACCTAATAAAAATAACTAAAGTGTTTGTTACGGTTGAGCTTCTGACTTATTTATAGCAGCCTTTGTTGTCTGTAAGCTTTGTCATTCAGTTTTTTACCTTCCTTATTTCATTCAATAACATTTTAGCTGTTCACAATGTGTTAACCATGAATGCAGCTCTACTCTGGCTTTGCTTTGCTCCCTGCAAGGATATATAAGTTCCGATAGGCAGCTCCACAGGATCTCGTAGACAGTGGTGGACGAGGAAGTGGGAAGGGAAAGTTGAAGACAGCGACCCCCTTGGCAGAGATCCAGACGAGAGGCTGAGTTCCACGGGACGTCAGAACGGATCGACGTAAAGACTCTAGCTGGCTGACCAGAAGACCAGAATCAGAAGATAAGAAGAATCAGATTAGATTTGCGACCTAACCTGAACACACGAACAGGGCTATCCACCCGATACGGGTAACCATCGTTAAAGGCTAAAGGTACCAAACCTCGCCCCCACCTGCGTCACCGCCATACCTTGAGTGACAGCCTCAACTGAACTAGCGTCCTACCTCATCAAGGACAATACAGCAACATAATATAATAATAATAATAATAATAATAATAATAGTATAATATATAATAATAACAATAACTAGAAAAGGAGCACAGGTCTCCGCCAGGTCAGGTAGGTTATTGTGGCCACCTGGTGGCGCTATAATAGGCCAATGTGAAAAGGGTGCCATTTCCTCCTCTGGCTAGTGGGAATGTGCGTGCATTCATGATTTGAAGCATTTTGTTGCAAAAATGTGTTTTGGTACATTAGACCTGCTGGTGGCGCTATAACAGGCCAATATGAAAAGGGTGGTATTTCTTCCTCTGCCTAGTGGGAATGTGCGTGCAAGTTTTCACGGAAATCGCAAGCTGTGTTCATGATTTGAGACATTTTGTTGAAAACGGACCAATCCTGCAAACTTTGGAAGCCAACCTTAGCCAATCTGGATGGAATATGAAATATCGGACAGATCCGTCTTGATCACATGACTATAGAGATACTGTGTACCGATTTGCGTGATGTTTGGATAAAATCTGTAGGAGTAAATGGGTTTTGCACAAATCGGCCTCCTGGTGGCGCTATAACAGGCCCATGTGAAAAGTTTGGGGCAGAGGTTCTGAATTGGCATCCAGGGAGTGTGTGTGCACAGTTTCGCAGCGACCGGGCCAACGGTGCCGGAGATTGGCTGCTAACACACGGACGGACGGACGGACGGACACACGGACGGACGGACAGGGGGTAAAACATACTCTCTCGCCATGCCTTTCGGCCTGGCGGAGACAATAACATAATAATAATAATAATAATAATAGTGGTAATCTCCATTATACACATGTTGATAACAGTTCTGTAATGATTTAACATAGAAAGGTGTCATCATGTCCGCAGGACTTTTCTGTGTTATTCATTTAGTCTTATAATGTCTAACTGTACCTATACTGTACCTAGTGCTGTTTACACTCCTAACTAATAAAGTATTCAATCAATATATCACACATAAGGGACCCGGAGCTGTGAAACCTTTATTTATGTTTCCACAGGTACATGATATGTATTTGTCTGCACAAAAATACAGTACTATCACACACATGACATCATCACTTAGTTTGATTACTTGTTTAGATTCTCTGTGTGTTTGTGTGTGTGTGTGTGTGTGTGTGTGTGTGTGTGTGTGTGTGTGTGTGTGTGTGTGTGTGTGTGTGTGTGTGTGTGTGTGTGTGTGTGTGTGTGTTAAAAGTGTACACACACACACACACACACACACACACACACACACACACACACACACACACACACACACACACACACACACACACACACACTTGTTGTCGATATTTCACTGCACCATTATTGCATGAATATTAATAATGAATACAGTAATAAATATGCCTTCAAACCCCTGACAAATGTGTCCAGACACTGATGTTCATATTGTTCAACCAGTAGCCTATAGAGCTGCAGGTAATAATAAAAAGATGAAAAGCAAATACAAAAAAGGAACAGAAGTATTTGAAAATATTTCAAGGTGAAAGTATGCATTCATAAAAAGCAAGTCTTTTGCAAACCTACAAAGGTGACAGGTGTGTAAAACCTGTCTACAGTACAGGTACCGAAAGAAAAACTCCCGCACGTTGTCTTAAAATGCAAGAAAAAAGGAATTCAACAACATTTCGGTCTGTTAGACCTTCATCGTGGGGAATGGAAATCATCGTATTAACATGAAATCCTAATAGCGTTTTTGCATTTGAACGTATGCTTTCAAAACCATTGACTGCCAACAAAACAAAACAAAATCCCATACGCAAGTAAATAAGAATGAACAGAAAAACAAACTGTTTACTTTTAGTCATGTTGATATCGACAGAATATTTCATATGTCTGCTTTAGTATCTATTGTCTACTCATTGTCAGCCTGGATATGAATTAATGAATGAATGCATGAACGAACAAATGGATATATTCATACAGTACAGAGATATATCACGTACCAACTCAGATATCTTCTTTGAAAGAAGAAGCATGTGTTACTGTTCATGCAACAGTTTCTCCACTGTATCGAATCCTCACGATCTTCAGCTGTGCATCTTGACCAACACGTTCGACACTAAACTACAACTAAAGCTCCCCACCGCCTGAATGGGTCCTCATGTGTGCTTTTAGGTTACCCATATGACCAAAGCCTTTGCCACAAACCGTACACGTAAAGGGTTTTTCCCGCGTGTGAGTCCTCATGTGCGACGTTAGATGAGCCATTTGACTACATCCTTTGCCGCAAACCGTACAGACGAAGGGTTTTTCCCCCGTATGCGTCCTCGCGTGCTGTTTCAGGTCGTCCATTCGACTGCAGCCTTTGCCGCAGACCGAACAGGTAAACGGCTTCTCCCCGGTGTGAGTCCTCATGTGCGTCTTTAGATTACCCATGTGACGCCAGCTTTTACCACAAACCGTACAAGTGAAGGGTTTCTCCCCCGTGTGAGTCCTCATGTGTTTGTTAAGATCTCCCATGTGAACGCAGCCTTTGCCACAAACCGTACAACTAAAGGGTTTCTCCCCCGTATGAGTCCTGGTGTGTTGTTTCAGATTACCCATCTGGCCGTAGCTTTTGCCACACACCGTACAAGTATAGGGCTTCTCCCCCGAGTGAGTCATGGCGTGCCTCTTCAGATGCCCCTGTCGTTTGAATGTTTTGCCACACTCTGTACAACCGAAGCTTTTGCCCCCGTCCACGACGCGTTGCGTTTTCAGCGTGTTTAAAGTCGACTGATCTTCACAGGTCTTCTTCTTCTTGCATGCATCACTGTCTTCAGTGTCAGAGTCAGAACAGTGTGAAGAGAGGAGATGCTCATCACTGTTTGGTTGTTGTGATGAAACCCAGTACTTTATATAAGCTTGTGTTTTCATGTGTTCAGTTGAGGTGCCGGCTAGAGGCTCTACTGTCTCTCTGTTTTCATCATCATCATCATCATCATCACCTTCACTCGTCAACGCTGACTGTTCAGCCTCCTCTGGTCTTTGAAGGAACTCCTCATGTTCCTCTTTAATCTGTGGAGGTTGTGGTTCCTCTTGGACCAGACTGGGGCTCCTTTTCTCCTCATGTTGTGGAGGTTGTGGTTCCTCCTGGACCAGACTGGGGCTCCTCTCCTGTTGTTCAGGGGAGAACTCCTCCTCACACACAGGGAGGTGCAGGAAGTCTGGACAAAAGATACAATGAGAGAAAACCATTAAATATAGAGAGACTTACCGTAATCTGAAGACCTGGTCATTGGTTCTGATGTTTTTCTTACTTAGGCTTTTGTTTTTCTCCTCCCTTGACCACAAGATTAAAATGTAATTTACATAGCATGTTATTTAGACTGATGCGGGTTCTGGGTTTACCTGTGATCCTAGTTTACTGAAGGACTACACACTGTCTCTCTGCATTTGATGTACTGCATGTGGTTACCTTGCTTATTGTGATTCTGCCTGAATTGTAAATTGTAAAATGTTAGCTTGTAGAACCGTTAAACATTTGAATGTTACATGTGTTTCCTATGTTTCATATCTGCATGTATATGTTTAATAGCTGCATGTATATGTTTTATAGCTGCATGTATATGTTTTATAGCTGCATGTATATGTTTTATAGCTGCATGTATATGTTTTATAGCTGCATGTGTATGTTTTATAGCTGCATGTATATGTTTCATAGCTGCATGTATATGTTTCATAGCTGCATGTATATGTTTAATAGCTGCATGTATATGTTTCATAGCTGCATGTATATGTTTTATAGCTGCATGTATATGTTTTATAGCTGCATGTATATGTTTTATAGCTGCATGTATATGTTTTATAGCTGCATGTATATGTTTCATAGCTGCATGTATATGTTTAATAGCTGCATGTATATGTTTTATAGCTGCATGTATATGTTTTATAGCTGCATGTATATGTTTTATAGCTGCATGTATATGTTTTATAGCTGCATGTATATGTTTTATAGCTGCATGTATATGTTTCATAGCTGCATGTATATGTTTCATAGCTGCATGTATATGTTTCATAGCTGCATGTATATGTTTCATAGCTGCATGTATATGTTTTATAGCTGCATGTATATGTTTTATAGCTGCATGTATATGTTTTATAGCTGCATGTATATGTTTTATAGCTGCATGTATATGTTTTATAGCTGCATGTATATGTTTCATAGCTGCATGTATATGTTTTATAGCTGCATGTATATGTTTCATAGCTGCATGTATATGTTTTATAGCTGCATGTATATGTTTTATAGCTGCATGTATATGTTTTATAGCTGCATGTATATGTTTCATAGCTGCATGTATATGTTTTATAGCTGCATGTATATGTTTTATAGCTGCATGTATATGTTTTATAGCTGCATGTATATGTTTTATAGCTGCATGTATATGTTTTATAGCTGCATGTATATGTTTTATAGCTGCATGTATATGTTTCATAGCTGCATGTATATGTTTAATAGCTGCATGTATATGTTTCATAGCTGCATGTATATGTTTTATAGCTGCATGTATATGTTTTATAGCTGCATGTATATGTTTTATAGCTGCATGTATATGTTTTATAGCTGCATGTATATGTTTTATAGCTGCATGTATGTTTTATAGCTGCATGTATATGTTTTATAGCTGCATGTATATGTTTCATAGCTGCATGTATATGTTTTATAGCTGCATGTATATGTTTTATAGCTGCATGTATATGTTGTATAGCTGCATGTATATGTTTTATAGCTGCATGTATATGTTTTATAGCTGCATGTATATGTTTTATAGCTGCATGTATATGTTTCATAGCTGCATGTATATGTTTTATAGCTGCATGTATATGTTTTATAGCTGCATGTATATGTTTTATAGCTGCATGTATATGTTTTATAGCTGCATGTATATGTTTTATGGTAGTTGGCGGTACTTCAGCTGCAAATAAGTGTAATAATACAGTAATATACTCCCTTTCCACCACATTAAGTCTATCCTCGTTTATCAAAGGTATTTGTTATTGGCTGCAACCATTGTGTTGAAGAAAATATCGATATGGAAATTCAGGTGTCAAATATCGAGGAGTTTTGCAATAGCAAGCGTCACAGTACGGTTATAGATTACATTATTAATGCGTTTGGAGCTTGTAGATCTGCTATTTTTTTGAATGACCAACATATTAATGGATAAAGTGGGTAACTACTTTTGCTGGGGACCCCCTGAAACCCACTTTGAGAACCAATGTGCTACAATTGGTTGCGCTTTGGATGAAAGCGCTATATAATAAGATATATATAAATGCACCTTTTACCTTTTACAATGACAATACAGGGTGGTTCTCAAACTGTTAAATTTCAAGGACCACCATATCTCTGAGAGTGAGGCTCTCGGGTGGATCAGTGGTAAAGAGCCTGCCCACCACCACTAGGTGGATCAGTGGTAAAGAGCCTGCCCACCACCACTAGGTGGATCAGTGGTAAAGAGGGTGATAATTGTCACTGTGCACACTCCTACGGGCTGGGGAGGCGGAGCCTGTCAGCAGGGAGCGTTGGGCGGGAGGAGTGTACAAATAGAACTTGGTTCTATTTGTACACTCTCAGAGTTACAGACCTGTAAGGGTCCATTTGGTTCTATTTGTACACTCTCAGAGTCACAGACCTGTAAGGGTCCATTTGGTTCTATTTGTACACTCTCAGAGTCACAGACCTGTAAGGGTCCATTTGGTTCCATGTGTACACTCTCAGAGTTACAGACCTGTAAGGGTCCATTTGGTTCTATTTGTACACTCTCAGAGTCACAGACCTGTAAGGGTCCATTTGGTTCTATTTGTACACTCTCAGAGTCACAGACCTGTAAGGGTTCATTTGGTTCTATTTGTACACTCTCAGAGTCACAGACCTGTAAGGATCCATTTGGTTCCATGTGTACACTCTCAGAGTCACAGACCTGTAAGGGTCCATTTGGTTCCATGTGTACACTCTCAGAGTCACAGACCTGTAAGGGTCCATTTGGTTCCATGTGTACACTCTCAGAGTCACAGACCTGTAAGGGTCCATTTGGAAACCCCTCAGTTAACACACCTGGACCTCAGTTTGAGAACCACTACAACAATATGTATGTAATACTGAATGAATTTGTGCCAAAATAAAAAATATATATATATTGAGGTTCAAAATTATGTTACATCGATTTTTCCAAAATATAGGAATCGTAAAGGAACCGGAATTGTTAAGATCTCTCACACACACACACACACACACACACACACACACACACACACACACACACACACACACACACACACACACACACACACACACACACACACAGCGGGTGATAGGACTTCAAAATCATCATTAATTTGGTTCTAAATGTGATTTGCATAATTGTCATAACATCGGGGTCTCTGGTTTGGAACCAGGCTACTGGGGACTGGGGACCACCTGGAACCCCCTCAAGGACCACTGGTGGTCCCCGGACCACTGGTTGAGAAGCACTGCTTTAAAGTTCTGTTAGTAAATCTCCCAGGCTCTGATGTTGTTGTATTGATGTATTAATAACCTCTTTTAGTGTTTGTATTGTATTGTATTGTATGTCATGATTATTATAAATACAGATTTGTGAAGAAAAGAAAAAAAAACTAAAAACTATGTAGAGCCCTTATTTTAGCCTCTCACTCATTAAATAACTTCTTAGCAGGTTAAATAAACTACATTAACCACAATCCCAATGGGCATCTAGACAAGTGGTAGAAAATAGCCGAAAATAGCAGATACAAGCTCACAATGCATCACAGCGCTACACGTGTTGTGAGCTTGTAGATCTGCTATTTTCGGGACGCTATTAACTAGTTTTTGTTTTCAACGTGCTCTTTAGCCTTATTTATATAACCATTGGCCAACGTGTTACTATAGTTATTATATATTAATAATAATGTCTTTCTGGTTAAAACAAAGTATTTTGAGGTTTCAATGATTTTTAAGGCCTTTATTATTTGTAAGTCAAAACCAAATAATAATAGTAATAATATCATAATAACTTACGTTCTGTCATATTGTAGTTTCAGCTCTTTCTTTGTTTCTATAAAAACACCGTGAAGAAATAAATAAATAAAAAACTACACGCACTTGGTTTACTTCCGGGTCCACGTGTCAAACGCATGCGCAGTAACGGATCCAGACCCAACGAAGCTAATGGAAGGTAACCTCGCATCACCAGTCTTTCCACCTCGGAGGAAAAATGGAAGGAAGGGACGCCGGGGATGAGTCCTCATAGATGATGTTATTTCACCGAACACCCGGTGTGAGTCTGACAGTACGTTTTAACAGCGGGCGACTCTCGGGCGATCCCGGGCGACATCGTCCAAAAGATAAAGAAAATCCATCTTTCGTCGCCCCCCCGCCCACTTCGCCCTATCGCCAGTAGTCGCCGGCTCTCATAGACATATAATGCACTTCCGGAAAATACTATCCTGATCGCCCGCTAATCGCCCGCTGTTAAAACGCACCGTGACACCCGGTGTGACCAATCTGCCGGCTGGAATTGCTGAAGAAAATGACGCCCGTGTCCCTTCCTTAAATAAGTTTCCTTGATCCAGACAAGGGCACTGTTATTGTTGTTGCCCTGGGATGCCTTTCTCGCCACCTGCTGGAGGAGGTGTGTAACTGCAGCCAGGCAGGCAGCCAGGCAGGCAGACAGACAGACAGATGTGACAAATAAAACCCATTGTGATATTCTGTATGTCGGTGGTTCTCAAATTGGGGTCCGGGGACCCCCAGGTGTCCTTGGGGCGGGTGTTCCAGGGGGTCCCCAGCAAAAGCACCTAACATTTAGGGTGCGTTCGGAAATTGCGCACCGGAGCGCACTCGCCTATTAGTTTGTATTGGCCAGTGTGCTCAGTGCTGTATTTCCGAACGCACCCAATATCACAATCAGTTTTAACCACTTTATCCAATTATATGTTGGCTATTCAAAAATAGCAGATCTACAAGCTCACTGCTATTTTTGAGAATATTTGAAAGATATCAAAAATGTTTTACATTTTTAAATAATTAAAAAAAACACTTCTCTTCTGGGGTCCCTGGCACAAAACCCTTTTTCAGATGGGGGTCCACAGCCAAATACATATCATTTTGGGGGTCCTTGACAACCACTGTCACATTTTAATTACCTTTACAACAGGGACATACCTTGTATCCACAGATGTGGTGGAAGTCTGCAATGACAAACTGATCTCACATTGATATTACATTATAAATATTTTATAATGTCTTCAAAATATGCTTTAAACTTTTGTTAACCACTTGAACCCCCAGCATCCCTGTTCTGTGGGGGACGTTCGCCAAAAAAAGCCACAATACGATTATTGTGAGCGATTTTATCACGATAAACGATCATAACGATTATCGTCACATCCCTAATTGACTTGACAATGTAGCAGTATTTTTTTAAATACTAATTTTCAGTTTATTTTGTTTTGTTTTGTTTTGTTACACATAACTAGTCTAGCAGCCAGAATGATTATGCTCAACATGTAATGTGCATTTGTTTAGTGTGTGTGTGTGTGTGTGTGTGTGTGTGTGTGTGTGTGTGTGTGTGTGTGTGAGATCATTTAGACACATATTACATTGTTTGATCAAATATGATGTTTACAGAGAAGCTTGGTTCATTTGTGAACTTGTTAGCAACTTAGCATCGACAATAATGGTGTTAAGTTTTATAATTGTAAAGAAAATAACACTGTGTTATGCTAAACGTGAGGGAGAGGCTCTCCATTGGGACGAGCACTCAACACTAATAATATAATCATTTCAATATAAATTGTGAGGCAGATATTTGTAGAGGCGCTTCTATGTGTGAGCTTATGTTTGCATTATTACTATATATTCTGTACAATGATACTGTTTGTTTATATTATCCAACGATATATTTTAAAACGTTTAAATACAAAATAAATCACAACTTTTCATCAATTAAAAATAATTAAAACATTTTTAGTATTTCACAAATAATTAAAATAAAATCTAATAATTTCCCCAAAACAATTTAAGGTTTAGTAGTCAGAATAGCAGATTGAAAAAGGAGTGAGAATAGCAGATCTACAAGGTTGTAGACAGTGGTGTGTTCTACCGTGTTACGCTGTGTACTAGTATACAGTGCAGTGTTATGAAAGAAACCTAGAACAAAAAACCTAGAACACAACACTGGTTGTAGATCTGCTATTTTCTCCAGTTTGGGTCCCGGGCAAATATCTAATTTCTCTTTTGGGTCTTGAGCTAAAAAAGCTTGGGAACCACTGATATAGACAGGGATTTGTGTGACGTTCGTGCCATATCGTCAACAAGGGTCACAGCCAACGCAAAATGGATGAAGAAGGGAAGAGGCTTAATTTAAAGAGGGAAGAGAGCTGGGAGGGAATTTGTCAAAAATCATAAAGATGTGGCATTGATGATGGCATGGTGCTAGGTATGGGCATGAGATTTACTAACTTCTGGAACCTAACCCTAGGTTTAAGGAATCAAGGAATGGAACTGAATCAGTGAAATTGCCATGAGTTAATCATTTATTGCCAGATCCCAGTTGGCAGAGGTCCTTCGCAACACACTCTTTGTCGTTTCGACATCACTTTCGTGGCGGCCGACACTTGTCGCTCAAAACCTAAATCAGCCTGTACTGTTCATGTAACAGCTTCTTACTTGTATGAATCCACAATGAGTAGTTGATGAATTGAATTCATGGGACCATAATGGAAACTAGTCCACAGGGACTTTGTTTGTGTTATCCTTTTAGCCTTAATGTCTGACTGTACCATGTACTGCTTTCATTTCTGGCTAATAAAGTATTCAACCAATCAATCAATCAATTATCTTCAGAGCATTTGCCACAAACTGCAACTAAAGGGTTTTCCCCGCTGTGTGAGTCTTCGTGTGTCTTTTCAGGTGACCTATGTGAACAAAGCCTTTGCTACAAACTGCACAAGTAAAGGGCCTTTCCCCCGTATGAGTCATCGTGTGCGTCTTCAGTTGTCCCTTTTGTTTAAACGTTTTACCACAAAACGTACAAGTAAAGGGCGTTTCCCCCGTGTGAGTTCTCACGTGTTGTTTTAGCATGGACCTTTGACCAAAGCCTTTGTCACAGGCTTTGCAAGAAAAGGGCTTCTCCCCTGTGTGAGTCCTCATGTGCACGTTCAGCTCGCCCCTGTGAACGCAGCCTTTGCCACAAACCGTGCACGTGATGGGCTTGTCCCCCGTGTGAATCATGGTGTGAATCTTCAGATTTCCCTTTCGTTTAAACGTTTTGCCACATTCCGTACAACTAAAGACGTTCTTGTCTGCGCGACCGCTCATGGAGCGAGTTCGTTCTGATGATTTCGGGTCCTGGGACGGCATGTCGCTCAAAGACGATCTGTGTCCTTCCACGTTTTGTGTCGTTTCGTGTGATTTCAGAGCGTTTAAAGCTGGCTGATCTTCACCATTCTGCTTCCAGTCATCACTGTCTTCAGTGTCAGAGTCAGAACAGTGTGAAGAGAGGAGATGCTCATCACTAGTGGGTTGTTGTGATGAAACCCAGTACTTTATATAAGCTTGTGTTTTCATGTGTTCAGTTGAAGTGCCGGCTAGAGGCTCTGTGTCTCTGTGTGTCTCTCTGTTTTCATCATCATCATCATCTTCACTTGTCAACGCTGACTGTTCAGCCTCCTCTGGTCTTTGAAGTGGCTCCTCCTGTTCCCCTTTAATCTGTGGAGGTTGTGGTTCCTCCTGGAGGCTCCTCTTCTCCTCATGTTGTGGAGGCTCTGGTTCCTCCTGGACCAGACTGGAGCTCCTCTCCTCTTTACACACAGACAGAAGGAGGAGATAGAAGGAGGCAGCGTCAGCAAAACAACTCAAAGTGCTTTTTGCATCGGATGACATGTATTCTGCTATTATATGTTGAACCTGTTATATCTAGATTGTTTTAAAGTCCTCTTTGACATGATTATTTAATGTTTTATTTTTTCTCTACCTCTGCCTTAGCCAAAAATAAAGACATTCTGTAAAAAAAAAAGCTCTGTTCCAGGGCGTTCTCAGCCAAAGTAGTAGACATAGCATCACAATCATATGAATCACTTTATCCATCTATATGTATGTTGGGTATTTAAACATAGCAGATCTACAAGGTTGTACATGTGCTATTTTAGAAAATATTTTAAACATATCTAAGACATCCGGCTTTTAAAAGTAAAGTAGGCAGGGAATCATTTACTTACATAGGAGCCACACAGTGGAATGACCTCGAAAACAGTGTCAAACTGACAACCAATCTGAGGACTTTTAAATACAAAACTAAATCATGTCTATTAGAAAAGGTTCCCCTATAGAGGGTCTTTAGACTAGGAAAGATAAGGTAGCACTTGTTTGTGTACTGTGTATGTTACATGTGTTTTTGTATTGTTTGTATGTATGTACTGTGAATGTTACTTGTGTTTTGTATTGTTGTGTAATGTGTACTGTGTCTGTAATGTGTATATCACTTGTGTCTATGTAGTGTTTCGGTAGTTACATGTGTTTTGTATTGTAATGTATTTTTAACGTATTGATTGTTAATTGTAAGAGGACCTCAACGGAAATAAGTCTCAGGACTTTCTTGTGTTATCCTCGAACTGCGGTGACCATGTGGTTTTGGCTTTTCAAATAAATCAAATCAAATAAAATCATTTGGGGCACACAATTGACAGGCGCATTGTGATTGGTGCAGGGTAATTCATTATTGGGTAAGTTACACAAGCAGCGCGGCCAATTTAAATGCCCCAAAGATGTCCAGTCTGCTACCCGGGCAGGCATAGGAGGGATCTATGGCAGTGGTTCTCAGCCTGCGGGTCGGGACCACCGGGGGGTCCCCACATGAGTGAAGTGACAGTTTAATGACTTTTAATACCTTTTTAATTAAAATGAAAAATGATTTAAGACCATAACTGCATCAAAAGTAATCAACAAACCGTACTACAAAAACTGGTAAAATAATATAAGAAGCACACATTTTGAAAATAGAAGACATACAAGCGCACAACGCCTGAGCTTGTAGATCGGCTATTTTCACAATATTTATCTGTGGAACCGAGTCAAACTAAATGTAACGCCTCAACTTCTGCATTCCAAGTGCTTATCAGCTAGGTGGGGGGTCCCCAGTTGAAATATGATTATGTTGGGGGGTCCCCAGTTCAAATATGATTATGTTGGGGGGTCCCCAGTTGAAATATGATTATGTTGGGGGGTCCCCAGTTGAAATATGATTATGTTGGGGGGTCCCCAGTTCAAATATGATTATGTTGGGGGGTCCCCAGTTGAAATATGATTATGTTGGGGGGTCCCCAGTTGAAATATGATTATGTTGGGGGGTCCCCAGTTGAAATATGATTATGTTGGGGGGTCCCCAGTTCAAATATGATTATGTTGGGGGGTCCCCAGTTCAAATATGATTATGTTGGGGGGGGCCACAGTTCAAATATGATTATGTTGGGGGGGTCCCCAGTTCAAATATGATTATGTTGGGGGGTCCCCAGTTCAAATATGATTATGTTGGGGGGTCCCCAGTTCAAATATGATTATGTTGGGGGGTCCCCAGTTCAAATATGATTATGTTGGGGGGGTCCCCAGTTGAAATATGATTGTGTTGGGGGGTCCCCAGTTCATGACATGTTAGTGATGTCATGTCACAGCCAAACTAGGACTACTAGAGGCTAATAAATAAGCTGGTGTTGAATTAATGTAAACAATATAAACATGTGTTTGTGTTGACAAACAGTGTGTAGATCTAAGTGTGTAGATCTAAGTGTGTACCTGCAGCTTGTAGATCTAAGTCAACGTCCAGCACAGTGTGTTGTGTGTTTATCCTCCTAACAGACTCTATTCCACACATTTTATCTCTTACTTTAGGAGACATGTTTCCACCGCCGTGAAGAAAACAAAAAAAAAACTACAAACAAATGATTATTTTACTTCCGGGTTAACTTGTTTGTTTCACGCTTGCGCAAACAAATGAAATGACCCAGGCACTTTTGCATCAATGCTTGATGCTTCTCGCCTCCTGGTGGAGGAGGTGTGTAACTGTCACTGAATAAACATGGCTTAGAGCTGTGCTTCCTAAACTGTTTTAGCTCTGAGACAGACAGACAGACAGACAGACAGACAGACAGACAGACAGACACAGACAGACAGACAGACAGACAGACAGACAGACAGACAGACAGGCAGACAGACAGACAGACAGACAGACAGACAGACAGACAGACAGACAGACAGACAGACAGACAGACAGACAGACAGACACAGACAGACAGACAGACAGACAGACAGACAGACAGACAGGCAGACACAGACAGACAGACAGACGGAGACACAGACAGACAGACAGACAGACAGACAGGCAGACAGACAGACAGGCAGACAGACAGACAGGCAGACACAGACACAGACAGACAGACGGAGACACAGACAGACAGACAGACAGACAGACAGGCAGACAGACAGACACAGACAGACAGACAGACAGACAGACAGACAGACAGACAGACAGACAGACAGACAGACAGACAGACAGACAGACAGAAGAATTCCATTGTGGTCCTTTGCACTCAATTCATCGAAACATTAAACGACAGACAAATATAAACTACTATGTAAAACATCCTATAAACAAACAGGACCCAAAGAGTTATAACTTGTCTGTCATTTAATGTTTCTATGAATTGAGTACAAAGGACCCCAATGGAAACAAACCATAGGCTTTCTTGGGTTTTAAATCCTCTAAACAGACCTTGTATTGAACTGTACTTTATGTGCTTTTTTGGGGGAAATTGCTAATAAAGTATCAAATCAATCAATCAATTCAATGTCTGACATCAAAGGGGCGCGCCAAGTGTTGTCCCGTTTCATGACCCCTTCAAATCAACCCTTTAAATGTATATTAGATATATACTCTATGCTTCAAATCTACCCTTTAAATGTATATTAGATATATACTCTATGCTTCAAATCTACCCTTTAAATGTGCCCTATTTCATTTTATATATTATATATTATATATATACATCTACCCTTTAAATGTGCCTTATTTCATTTCATGTTAGATATAACTAAGAGTTTAAGATTTGTTGGTGTTACAAAACCGTGCCGCGCTGCGAGCTTGTACATCTGCTATTTTTGAACATTTTGAAAAAACTTGAAAGAGTTTGAAAAATGTGTAATACTTAAAACAAATATTCTCATCTGGGGGTTCCTGGCACAAAACATTTCCAGATGGGGGTCTGTGGTCAAATACATAGCCTACTGCCCTACGCGCCCTCCACAGGACAGCACCCTGTCTGCCTGCCTGCCTGACTGTCTGTCTGTCTGTCTGTCTGTCTGTCTGTCTGTCTGTCTGTCTGTCTGTCTGTCTGCCTGCCTGCCTGCCTGCCTGCCTGCCTGCCTGCCTGCCTGTCTGTCTGTCTGCCTGCCTGCCTGCCTGCCTGCCTGCCTGCCTGCCTGCCTGCCTGTCTGTCTGTCTGTCTGTCTGTCTGTCTGTCTGCCTGCCTGCCTGCCTGCCTGCCTGTCTCTTAAAGAAATAGTTCACCCAAAAATAACCTATTTTCTATCAATTACACTCCCCATGAAGCATTGAATTCGTGGTGATTTTTTTAGTTTTTGTCGCATTCCTGAGTCAATAATCTGATGACCGGCTGTCTCTCCGGTAAGAGACTCAAAGAGACTCCTTTGTGTCTCCTCCTCCCGGAGACATTAGCATCTTTCCGCTTGTCATCAAATTATTGGCTTAAGAATGCAACAAAAACAACAACAAAAATCACCATGAATTCGATGATACATGGGGGGTGTAATTGATAGAAAATAAGTCAACTCCTTTAACGTTTAATCAGTGACTGACAGTTACACATCTCCTCCAGCAGGGGGCAGAAGGTACCAGGCTACAACTCTGAATGTGCCTTCAGGGTTCAGGCGGCAACGTTGCCGCCTAAACCATTCAATGCGCATGCGCGATCGCGCGTAAACCAACGTCTTCCCGGAAGTGGCAGCGTGTAGTCCCCCCCCCACACACACACACACAGGGTGTTGAAGGAGAAGGAATCAGACAAACAAAGAGCATCATGTCTGCGAAGAAAAGAGGGAAAATGCGTCACAAAGACCACATGACGTCATTAGAGACCGTCAGTCGCTCTATTAACGAGCACATGACGTCATTAGGAGAGGAGATCGTGCAGATAGTGTGTGTTTTAGAACAACAACAACATGAGGAAGAGGAGGAGGAGGAGGTCTGCGGGGAGAAGAAGCTCCACCACGTCAAGGCTCTGGTGCTGCAGCGCCTCAGCGCGGCCGCAGAGTGGATGTGCAGCCTGTTCCTAAGAGAGATGGAGGCTCAACACAACAAACTACACACCAAAGGTACACACACACACACACACACACACACACACACACACACACACACACACACACACACACACACACACACACACACACACTGTTTACGTTACACTCAACACCAGCTTAGCAGCTAAGCTAAGCTACATGTGGCTAAGCTACTTAGCTACATGTGGCTAAGCTACTTAGCTACATGTGGCTAAGCTACTTAGCTACATGTGGCTAAGCTAAGCTACATGTGGCTAAGCTACTTAGCTACATGTGGCTAAGCTACTTAGCTACATGTGGCTAAGCTAAGCTACATGTGGCTAAGCTACTTAGCTACATGTGGCTAAGCTAAGTCATGTCATGACAGTCATGGAGCAACTTGTTCCTGGTTTTGGAACTTCCTCCATTTACAACCCGTACATCTACATAAACGTTCACATTTCTAATATAAAGTGCTGTCCCCCCCGGCCATGGATGTTACAAGTTAAAACGGGTGGGTCTAAGTACCCGTATCTTCAGTATTGTTCAATAAAAAAAGCATTTTAATCCGATCGGTGGCCATTTTCTCATAATGTCCTTCATACGCTTTCAACTACGCGACCCTATCGGTTGGGAGGTGTACTGCATTCTTATATACATTATAACTCCATAAGGAAATGGCCGCCGAGCGGATTAAAATGCTTTTTATTGAAAAACACAGAAGATACGGGTATTTCTGAGGGTCCGTACATCATTGTTACATCCATGGCCGTGGGGTCAGTACTTTATATTTGAAATATGAACGTGTATGTAGATGTACGGGTTGTAAATGGAGAAAGTGACAAAACCAGGAACAAGTTGCTCCATGACGCTCATCATGTGAACCATGGCTGCTGGCTCAACTGCTACATTTCCCCAGTAGCCAGCGTTGCCAGATTTGTTGAGAGAAATAAGCAACCGGGTCTAGGAAAAAAAAACAAGCCCAAAAGCGACTATATGTAAGGCCACATGAGCACTTTAAACTTATATGCAGGTACATACATGGGCTGTTTGAAAATGGCAGATCTGCAAGCTCACAACGTGCCGTGATGCGACTGTCAGTGTGTTGTGAGCTTTTAGATCTGCTATTTTCAACGAAACAATGTTGAGGGAAAAAAAGTGCAAAATGTGGAATATATTTTCAATACTTTTTACTACACAAATCTGGTACGGGGGTATTTATCTGTTTGTATATCTGCTTTTTATTTTTTATCGAACATCTGTGCAAATCTTTGAATATATATATTTTAAACTCAAATATTTGCTTCTGAGGGGCGGGGGGTCCCTGGAACAACATATTTGCTTCGGGGGGGATTAGGCAGCCACATACATATCATTTTGGGGGTCCTTGACATGAATACGTTTGAGAACCATAGAGCCATAGAATACTGAGGGATATACTGTTACTTATACCCATGGATAGGGGTGTTCGATATTGAAAAAAATACTATCACGATATTTTTCAAGAAATATCACGATAGACGATATATATCACCATATTTTATGTTCGTTTTTTGGGGTATTATTATTTTATGATTATTAATAACATTATGATGATTAATTATATTTTATGATTATAATTGTTTTATAAGATATGATCATGGGGCACGTATAATCATTATATTATATAATATAATGAATCATATCTTATTAATTAATGTGTTCACAGACAGACAGGCTACATACAGATAGATAGATAGATGGATATAATATTCGTTTTTATGCTGCTGATAGATAGATAGATAGATAGAGATATAATATTAGTTTTTATGCTGCTGATAGATAGATAGAGAGAGATAGAGAGATATAGATATAATTATAATATTAGTTTTTATGCTGCTGATAGATAGATAATCTATTCCTTTTTATCCAGCTGTTGCATCATGTGACATTCAGTGTAGGCTGCTTATGGTGAGTTAGTAGTGTAACAGACTGCTTCAGACAGAACATCTGACAGTCAGTGGTGGAATGTAACTGTACTTAAGTACAAATTTGAGGAATTTTCACTTTACTGGATTATCTTACATTTTCAGTACTTTTACTTCTACTCCACTACATCTCAGAGGCAAATATTGTTATTTTACTCCACTACAATTTAGTTACTTAGTAGATTTGTATTATTACAAAACACGCATTAACCACTTTATCCCTATATACTTCGGCTATTTGAAAATAGCCGATCTACAAGCTCATAAGGCGTCACTTTGCGACCCGTTGTGAGCTTGTGAGTATTTCTGCATTGCAGTACTGATACTTTTAATTAAGTACTTTTTCCACCACTGCTGACAGTAGCCTATTACACCTACCTACCTACTAACAGTAGACTAGCAGGTTACACACTAGATCATTGATATGCATATGCATCCAGCTAATGTTAATTCATGGTGTTGATAAGCTTTTGTAAGCGAGGTACGAATTGTTGTTTGTAATCGATACGCGAGGTCCGTTGATCCATGTGCGTGCGTGCACTCTTTATGCGGGCAGCGGGGACACCTTCGCGGTTTCACCCGCGTTTGGTTAAAAGTTATATCGAGTGACGTTCGAACATTGCAAACTTTGCAATTAACTTTAGTTTGCACCGTGTCGGTGAGCCTGACTCTCCGTCCATTACTGCTGTTGTGCAGACTGACAACAAGAGCGACGATAAACTCGCTGCCAAGAAGAAAGGGGGCGGGGACTTTGGGAGCCTGTGTGATGAACACAACAGATCTTTAAGCAATCAATGCGATCCGGACGTGCGGTCGAGACGCGTTGTTAGCTTGTAGATCTGCTATTTTTGGCGAACGAAACCGTCGTACTACAGAAGTATAAATTAAGGTATAGAACTGCAAATCATAGAATGTGAGTGCACACTCTATGACTGAGTGACTCACTTTATGACGATAGATACGATATCTCTGAAAACGCATATCGTGGGGACATTGACGATAGTTATCACAATATCGAACACCCCTACCCATGGAGTACTGAATGACAAGTTTATAGACCAATTATTTGTTCACAAACATTGAGACTGGACGCACAGGTGACTGTTTCATGTAATTAATTCCCAACAGATCCCCAAACCTGTTGTTTTGGGGTTCTGCTGGTTTCACTTCATTCAACCTCCTCTGTGTGTTGGCTAGTGAGGCGCGCCCGAGCGAGACACATATACTTCATCGCGCAACGGTATTGCGCACCGAGAGAACAGCCGACATACAAGCTCACAACCGCGTCGCGGATGCGAACGTTGTGAGCTTGGAGGTCTGCGATTCTCGGCTGTTCTCTGTGCGCCACACCTTCGCGGGACGGAGCGTAAATTAGGCTTGACGGGCTGCAGCTGCGCGAGCCAAGCAAGTTCTGGTGCCGTGATCATAGAGCGCTCCCTCCGTTCTTATGACAGCCACTGGAGGCGGGGGGGTTTGGGGGACAACTGCTTTGAATTGTTATTATTGTTTACACACAACAGAAACCAAGAAATACATATTTCAAGAGGCAGAGATCACAGTAAAAATCCTAAGTATTCTTCCTCCACACTGGGAGAGAAACGGCGTCTGAAAGTTTGATGGGATGCATTTTTACACGTGAGACTTTGACCACTTTAAAGAGGTGGTGCCATGGTTTAGCAATTTTTGTGTTTTTCATGTGTCTATGAGGTTGATAGAACTTCATTAAGCCTCCTGGTGGTGTTTTTATGGTGTTTTATGTCTTCTCTGACTATTTTGACTTTCTTCCTGGTTGGCTGAAACCTTGAGGGTCAAACGTGCCAATAGAAAAACAGCGCTTTAATGATGCAGTAGAAATATACCCTCCCCCTAATTATCTTAACACAACAGGTGTGGGCATGAGAAGGAGGAGGGACAAGGACAGGTGGGTGGTGCTAAGATGGTGGAGGAGGTGCTAAGGCGAGAACCAGGTATACTTAATGAACTGGAGGCGTGTCCACATAAAAACATAATTTTAACACTTTCTGTACACTTTTTTTTGAAAGAAATCTTCCTCCTGGTATAACCATAATACCTGATGATTATGTTTTGGGGGGGGAATCACGGCACCCCGTCTTTAACATTGCATCTTATGAGTGGTGGGGTTCATTTGGTGCCGGCCTGCGCGCGCATACTGGTCCTTATCAGTGTGACGTCTGTTAAGGCGTCTAGTGTATCAACTCAACTGCATCTTTAATATTTGTGTCCTTGTATGCTCTCCTCTATGTGGACATGAATAAAAGTTGTGTTAAAATGTGTGTGAGAGAGAGAGTGAGAAATGTGCCGCCCCTGTCAGTGAGAGCTGATCTCTCCTTAGTGCCGCGGTACCAACAAAAAATAACGATCTACAAGTTAACGTTTCTCATCGCGAGGCGTCGTTTGCGTTGTAGATCTGTTTTTAGCAAGTGACTCCCTCTTAAGCTGGCAACAGTTAACTCCACTGAAATCGCTGCTTCTTTTCCATGATCGTTTGGGCATGTGATCGCTTGAATTCAGCCGTTTGATTCGTCGTGGTCCTGCTTATTTTACGTTTCTCTGTAAAGTGGCTTGTAAATATTATTAACATTTGGGCTTGTTTCTAAAGTGTAGTTTTTTTGTATTTTGTCTCATCTGTTTAAGAAAGTAGGTAGCTGATATATTGCACTTTTACCTTAGCGCTAGGTATTCTCTTAGTTGCTTGTTTTTGCAGAAAATGCACTTAAGACTTCTGGTGATTAGTAGTTTAGTTCCCTACCTATGTTGAATGCACTTATTGTAAGTCTCTTTGGATAAAAGTGTCTGCTAAATGACTGTAATGTAATATAGTTGTTTATTTGGGCTTGTTTCCTAAATGTTGGTTAAAGGAATAGTTCACCCCCAAAAATACTTCATTTCCTATCAGTTACACACCACATGAAGCCTTGAATTCATGGAGATATTTTAGTTTTTGTCGCATTTCTAAGCCAATAATGTGATGACCGGCGGCTCCGGTAGGAGACTTAAAAGTGTCAGTGATCTACAAGCTCACAACGTGTTGTGAGCTTGTAGATCTGCTGTTTGTTACCCCCCCCCCTCCCCCAGAATAGGGATGCCCGGGATGCAAGTTGTTTACAAAAGTAAAGTTTTGAGCATATTTTGATTATTGTGATAATATTGTTAATCGCAATTATTTTGGCCACAATAATCGTGACATGTAATTTTCATATGGTCCTCATCCTTACTTCCCACAGATCACCACAGGGAGAGGTCTACGGCACCTCGAGGGAAGAAGAAGAAGAAGATGGCCTCCAAAAGACGCTCAACGCTGTCGGAGGAACAGCCAGAGACGGACGATGCAATCATGCAACCTGTAGTGAAGGTGATCAGGACAGGTATGTACCGTTGTATTTATCTACTGTGGTATTAACCTGTAGTGAAGGTGATCAGGACAGGTATGTACCGTTGTATTTATCTACTGTGGTATTAACCTGTAGTGAAGGTGATCAGGACAGGTATGTACCGTTGTATGTATCTACTGTGGTATTAACCTGTAGTGAAGGTGATCAGGACAGGTATGTACCGTTGTATTTATCTAATGTGGTATTAACCTGTAGTGAAGGTGATCAGGACAGGTATGTACCGTTGTATGTATCTACTGTGGTATTAACCTGTAGTGAAGGTGATCAGGACCGGTATGTACCGTTGTATTTATCTACTGTGGTATTAACCTGTAGTGAAGTTGATCAGGACCAGTATCTACTGTACCTCTTTATTTATCTACTGGTGATAGTAGTATGTAGAGTTGTCCTGACACCGTTTAGAGCCCGGTATCGGGGTCCAACATGACATTGGTGAGACCGATGTATGGGTCATTTTGGACCCCATTTTGGCCATTATAGGTAGTAGCCTGTAACAAAAGTGAACTGCTTAGCAGCCATCTCATTGATTGTCAGTGGCAGCGCATGTGTGTGCAAATCAAACGGCCTAAACCCGACGTTTGAACAGCAGCATATACCGTAGATAGGGGTGTCACGATACGCCTAATCCACGATTCGATTCGACTTTCGATTTTAAGGTCACGATTCGATTCGATTTTCGATACGATATATATTTTTAAAATTTCCTTTTTTTTCAGCTTTGAGGGCTATATGATTATTAATTTAGGCTATTGTCTTGATTTGTAAAGAAAAACACATGTTTCTCAATAAGTCCCTTTTTTTTTGAATAATATCAAATGAGAATGAGTAACAAAAAGGGTTTTATGCCCTTACAACAACTGTCATTTTCAGATTCTTCTTTAAGATGAGTTAACAATATTCTTGTGAAGCTCTATAACTAAATAAAATCTAAATACAAGATTATTAAACATCTTAAAGTATGTTCACATTGTTTGAACAGGTAAGAGCTTCAACAAACAAGAAATGTGAATAATAAGCTAAGCCAGGGGTCTTCAACAGGGTTTATTTATTTTTTACCGTAACCCCATCTCTTTTCTGAGGTGAACTTTAGCCAAAAATAGTAGATCTACAAGCTCACAACGCCTCACGCTGCGAGGCGCTGTGAGCTTGTAGATCGGCTATTTTTGGCCGAGAGGTTTTAGGTGTAGAGGGGAAAAAGAGAAGACGGAGAAACTATCAATGTGGAGCATAATCGACAAACGGTAGCCGTTTTGTCAGCAACGCGTCGGGTGCCCTCATAATTAACTGGGAAGACAAAATATTGTCAGACTTTTGACTTAAAGGAAGCGGGAGGGTTTTCCAATTCTTCCGTTTGTGTATCATCATTACTATCGCTGGCTTCAGCAGTGGCCATGGTGAAATGTAAAGTAGTAGTACAGACGCAACGCTACAGCGGTCTCTCTCTCTCCTCCAAACTCCTCTGTGGTGTGTATGACTTTGTCCTGTCGTCTTTTTTTTCCTCCCCCGTCAAAAGCACGCATGCGCGATGCACGGAAAAACACAACAGCTGCTCGCAGCATGGCTTCACCCGGACGTGCAATCGGATGTGTGCATGCGCGGGAGTATTTTTTTTTAAATTAACCCTTGAATCGCGATACGGCTTTTGATTTCGATACACTGTATCGTACGTCATTTTCGGTTCGATTTCGATACGTATCGAGTATCGTGACACCCTTAACCGTAGATGAATAAATGTGACGAAATACAGTAAATCACACCACTAAAATCATATAAGAAACTGAACAAAACATTTAAAACATGAGGGCACAAAGCCAAAGGATAAGACCAGAGTAGCAAAAAATGGGAATTCCCGTCCGATTCTGCTGAGGCATACATGGGCAACGGGGGCCACATGCGGCCCCCACCTTCACTTAATGTGGCCCGCAGGTTAATATCAGAATAGTGATATATTATTGATTTCAGCTGTTACAAAACATGCAAACATGACCCGCTTTAATTACTTCAGTCTATATTAGTAGCTTAATGACTAGTATTAACATTCGGCACTGCGGTGTCGTTTTGAGCTTGTAGATCGGCTAGTTGTGCTACTTTTGTGTGACATAGAATGGCGAAGAATGGCATTCATTTACGAAAAAGTTAGAATACGGAGATAAGAGGTGTCTGCCCAACAGTATATGCAGGGGTGCACATAACTTTTTAGGTCTAGTACTCAGAAGAGCACCTGGAGATGTGACTTGGTGCGCACAAAATAAATGGTCCCGTGCCGTTTTGTCAAGGGGGGGGGGGGGGGGATATTCAGCAAGGTGCCCACCGGACAGTTTTGTCAACGGGGGGGTGCGTGCTGCGCGAGAAAATAGGACGCTCTGCTTCCAAATTCCGTAGATTTTCGCCGTTTTTTTTTTCTCACACCGTTTGATGAAGCCCCCAAGGTTGGTGCCCTGTGCTGCGCTGCTTTTATCCGCCAGATTGGGACGTTCACGGCATATTTTGCACCATTATGGTGCGTTCATCATCGGTGACGAGTGCCTCTAACAGCCGCTGCTGGCTGTGTGCACGCAGCGAGGCGATGCGAGACACTCACACAATCACGTGCAGCATGCGTCCTCTCCCCCTGCAATGGCTGTACATGGGGCCGACGCGTGCTTTAGCGTGATTGTGTAAGTGTGGCTTCAGGAAGTAAATTCCTAGCCTCGATCTCCAGGCTTTTATTTTTTAGTTTTGCTAAAAAATAAAAGCTTGGAAATTCCTGTCCCAGCTGTTGGTACGCAAAAGCGCCTCGCGTCGTCTGATGTGCCACGCATTACTTATTTTGGGTGCGCATGCGCACCTGCGCGCCAGTTATGTGCACCCCTGAGTATATGTGTCCTTCTGGAGTGAGTGTGGAAATATATAGTGGCCCTCTACATCATCAAAGTTGCATCACCCCTGTGCTAAGGATAACATTGCCACGGACGGGAATTCCCCTAGATCAGTGGTTCTCAAACCTTTTTTATTTCAAGGAACCCCATAACTCTGAGAGTGTACAAATGGAACCAAATGGACCAGTTAGGGTCCATTTGGTTCCATTTGTACACTCTCAGAGTTACAGACCTGTAAGGGTCCATTTGGTTCCATGTGTACACTCTCAGAGTTACAGACCCGTAAGGGTCCATTTGGTTCCATTTGTACACTCTCAGAGTTACAGTGTGTGTGTGTGTGTGGGGGGGGGGGGAATGAATTGTCATAATGACTAACTTGGGGATAACAAGGGGTAAAAGGCAATAAAAAAAATATATGAATGCAAGTAACGTGTTCCTCTCTTTCTGTTCCCTATGTGAAGGCGGAGAGAACAGCGGTTCTGCTGTTTCAGAGGGAGAGGCCAGTACGAGCACAGAGGAACCAACAGAGGAACCAACAGAAGAACCAACAGAGGAACCAACAGAGGAACCAACAGAGGAACCAACAGGTATGGAACTAAGTCACTGGCTACAGCAAAGTTTCAAGTTTAATTAGAACACATCATTGCATTTGTATATATTATATGAATTATGATGTTTCTTACAATTCAGGACCGCTCTAAGATAACATTTAAAAAGAAAACTTTTGCTTAAAGGTCCTCTGACCTGGCCCAAAAATATCATATATGATACTGTCCGTCACGCGGTCTCTCTGAAAACAGTATGAAAACAGGCGTGCACACGATATATCGTCCCGCTATATATCGCGATACGTTTTTTATATTTTGCAATAATAATAATGCAAAAACAGAAGTATTTGTTTGCATTTGCTTTTTTCCACCCCCATATATTTTCATAATAAAAAAAGTGCCATATATTGTATCATATCGATGTCGTGAGCCCAATATCGTATCGTTTCATGAAGGCACACCCCTAGCGGGACCTATCACAGATTGATTGGCATTTGCTCTCAGTTCGCCTTTCGCACGCGCATCAAACAGATCAGAAAAATGAGGAAGTGACCTCAACATAATTTGTCTTTTATTTGTAAATCTGTGTATATAAAATATATATATCCCCCCCAAATCTCTTATTGAAATTATAAAAATCTCGATGTCGTGCTGGATCTGTCAGAGCGGGGTTCAGGGCGTGTCAGAGCGGGGTTCAGGGCGTGTCAGAGCGGGGGGGCACAGAGGCTCACTGACCGCGGAGAAATGGTCCATGGAGATTATAATACACGCACTGCGGGACTTCTGCCGCGTGTTTCTAAACAAACTATTCATTTCAGCCAATAATAGACTGGGCCAAAACTTCATGTTCCCGCCCCCCTAGCCCTGGTCCAGAGCGTAAGCTAGTTCTCTCTAACGCCCCGCCAGGCGCGCTGCTCTGCTCATAGACCCCACATTCCACTGCCGTGCGAGGTCTCCATCTTTGGTAAAAAATAGGGATGTGCGATATATCGGCCAACCGATATATATCGGCCGATATAGTTGTTTTTTAATTAATCGGTATCGGTCCGATATCAAAATTGAGCCGATGTGAACAGCCCTGTTCACAAAGTAATTTGGACAGACAGACGTCAACAGCTTGTGAAGCTGGGCAAATACAGCTCAAAGCATTTGGACATTGCTTGTGGCGTCTCCCAGGGGTCAATATTGGGGCCCAAACCTTTTATTCTTTACATCAATGATATTTGCTTAACTCATTCCCTGCCTAGGACGTAAAAAACGTATTTTTTTGCAAATTACCAAACCTGCCTAGGACGTAAAAAACGTAATTTTAGGGTTACATTTTTTTTTCCAATTTGACCCAAAGACCAAGGAGATATGATTTTTCGAAGATCTAGACTCCCATCCACTTCCTTGTTAACTTAAAACTTAAAAATTCTGTATCTCAGCTCCTGAGTACTTTTTTTTTTTCAATGAAAAATCTCTGGCAGTGGGCAAACACGGCCAGAAATAGTTTCTAAGCTGCTGTCACTGGTACATTTTGCAGTTGACACAAATATTTTTTGCTCTGGGGATTATCCAGATAATAAAATAAAATAATTTGGAATAAACAGGCAGTGCTGTTTCAAATTCAGTGTTTACACATGTTTTTCAGAATGATAATTTTTTATCGATCATATCGACATTGGTTATATCGGTTATCGGCCATAACAGCAATATATTATATCTGATATCGATATCGGCCAAAATGTCTCATCGGTGCATCCCTAGTAAAAAAATTATCCAAACTATTTCGCTGCTCACCAAAACAAAGGCTGTTTTGTGTTGTTGAAAGTCTATTCTCCAGGTCGGGAAGCCTCTCAGGACCCCACCTTCTCTGTATAATACACTTTATATTCACCTTCTCTGTATAATACACTTTATATTCACCTTCTCTGTATAATACACATTTTGGGCAGATAATAAAATATGTCCACCAGATGGAAAATGTTTTATTTACTCCAGTGCGCCCCCTACAATGGTCAATGGTCATTTATATTCACCAGATCTGTAGGGGGCGCAGTGGAGTAAATTAAAAAAAAAAAGTCTGGCGGACATATTTTATTTTCTGCCCAAAAAAGTGTTTCATACAGAGAAGGTTCTGAGGCGTTCCCCACCGTGGAGAATAGAGTTTCAACAACACAAAACAGCCTTTGTTTCGGTGAGCAGTGAAATAGTTTTGTTTATTTTTACTAAAGACGAAGACCTCGCACGGCAGTGGAATGTTGGGTCTATGAGCAGAGCAGCCCGCCTGGCGCTCTGGACCAGCAGGGGGCCAGTTGCACCACCCCACACTAAGTTCAAACTTAGCCTAGTTATAGCTTAAACACATTCAATACCGGGAAAGTATCTCTGTCATTTTTAGATGTCTTTGGCTATTCAAAAAATAGCAGATCTACAAGCTCATAGCGCGGCGCTATGAGCTTGTAGATCTGCTAAGATCGTGAAAATGAGTGCAAATCTTTGAATATATATTTAAAAAATATATATATATATATTTATATTTAAAGATTTGCACGAATTTTCACATAAAAAAACAAAAAATAGCAGATCTACAAGCTCATAGCGCTATGAGCTTGTAGATCTGCTATTTTTGATTGGCCAAAGAAATCTAAAAAATGACACAGATACTTTCCCGGCTAAATGGGTTAAATATTAAAAGCCATCTAAGCCATAACTAGGCTAAGTTTGAACTTAGTGTGAGGTGTTGCAACTGGCCCCTTGGCTCCCCAGAGCCTCTTCTCTGTCCCTCGGGAGAAATACACGTGTTGTATCTCCAGCCAGAGCCAATCAAATACATCAATAACATCAACCAGAGCGATCTCTGGTTGATATTAGGATAAAGAAATATAAAATAATGAATGGTTTGTTTAGAAACACGCTGTGGCACGATGCGCGTGTAACAGACGTGATCTTGCGTTGTGTTGTAAAGCACCACAGACCAGGACTCTCAGTTGAGTTGATTTATTCTGATAAACAGACACATAAGGCACATCACTGGTCTGCCCTGAACATGGGTTTCCACATAACAATAGCGCTCTCATAGCAGAGATAGACTAGCAATAATAATGAAAACATAAATATAATATGTACCTGATAAACAGACAAATAAGGCACATCACTGGTCTGTTCTGAACATGTGTTTCCACATAACAAATGCTGCAAATAGAACAGATACAGTACAATGAAAATACAATCAATATTATCAGGCTGTGCCTACACAACTCTGGGTACATATATGTGTATTAATATCCTGCACAGTTGCCACCGTCTCCGCTCTCCAGCTGGCATAGAGCACCGAAGTCTGACGTAATTTACGCATCCTACCTGGGTCGCGGTTCCCTCCCCCATTCTGAATGCCCATTGAGGAGTTTAATATCGCGTAATATTATTTTATATTGTGATTATTACTAGTCGACTCATTTGACCAAGTAGTAGTCGACTAGTCGACTAGTCAAAATTTACATTAAAAAAAATAATTAGTTATTAATTTATTAGGGGGGGGCATTGTTTTAATTCCATCCTACTACTATATTACTATTATTATTATCCTCCTGCACTTATTTTTATGGCGTTTTAAGGGAAGCGCTTCTGGCACAGCACCACAGCACCACAGCAGCGTCTCCAAGGATCCCCATTGCCCAATAATAGGCTTTTATTGGGCATACTTTTGACCCCCTTTTGATAAAAAATAAAGTCAGGAGGATAATAATTATAGTAAGACGGGCCATTACTATGGCATAAATAAAAAAAAAACATTTTTTTTTTCAACTATTCGACTAGTCGACTAGTCGACTAGTTGGTGAAAGCCCTACGTCAAATAAGAATAAAATAAATAAACAAATGATCCCGGCGAATTGACTCGTATGGATGTTACTTCTGCCGAATTAGTTACATTTTCACCAGAAACGGACTGTATGAAATATGAGTTTATTTCTGTATCCTCCGTCCCGAGCAACACGACAAACAAACAAACAAACAAACAAACAAACAAACAAACAAACAAACAAACAAACAAACAAACAAACAAACAAACAAACAAACAAACAAACGGCGGCAGTGAGCCCAGGCAGCCAGTCCTCCCGTCACTCCGACAAGACGCCAACTTTCCTCTCTCAGGTAGAGTGACCAGTGGTGGAAAAAGTACTCAAATTCCATACTTAAGTAAAAGTACCAATACTGCAATATAAAAATACTCTGTTACAAGTAAAAGTCCAGAATAAAAAACTTACTTGAGTAAAATTACAAAAGTATTGGCATCAAAATGTACTTAAAGTACCAAAAGTAAAAGTACTAAATATTTAAAAATAGCCGATCTACAAGCTCACAACGCGTCGCATCGCGACGCGTTGTGAGCTTGTAGATCTGCTATTTTCAAATAGCCTAGGTATAAAATAGGTTTAAAGTGGTTAATGTGTGTTTCATTATATCATAATTTATATCTGAAAAGTAACTAGTAACTAAAGTTTTCAAGTATATGTAGTGGGAGTAAAAGTACAATATTTGCCTCTGAGATGTAGTGGAGTAGAAGTAAAAGTATTGGAAATTGGAAATACTCAAGTAAAGTACAAATACCTCAAAATTGTACTTAAGTACAGTACTTAAGTAAATGTACTTAGTTACTTTCCACCACTGAGAGTGACGTCACGCCATTCATAAAAGCCAGTGTGGCTGGCCAGTGGCCACCGTCATCACGTGAATGAACTGACACATATAGTAAGTCAGGGGTAGTGGCCATGCACCGCTAATCGCCACAGTTTATAGCTAAACTAAAGACGGTGGCGTCTCCACTCCAACGCTCACTTGCCCGGTCGGGCAACCCTGAAAGCAAACTCCGCCTGCCCGCACGTTTTATTTACCTGCCACGGGCAGTCACTGACAGCCGTTAGTGTCAACCCCTGTGTTATATATACTACGCCGTACAGCGAGCCGCGCGTCAAAAAATAGCAGATCTGCAAGCTCACAACGCGTGGCAGACACGACGCGTTGTGAGCTTGTAGATCTGCTGTTTTCGGCGCACGCCCCACCTTACGCCGAAGTATACATTGGGCTGTAGCGCGTGTAGTGCCCGGTGTCGGGTTACTATAGTAACGCGACCAGATGCCATGACAGTCTTTCTGCTGCCATGCACTTCTCTCACTGACCAAAACTTCTTCATCTTATTTAGACCTATTTAAACGCCTTCTAAATCCTGACCTAAGTTTTCTGAAAAACTTCAAATATTTATTTATGTTGCTATATACCAGGGTTCCCCAATAGGCGGCCCGCGGGCCATTTGCGGCGCGCGAGAGGCAACTGTCCTGTCATAAAAACAAAAAATGAAGAAAATAAATGGATTTATTTATTTATTATTATTTAATTTTTTTAAAATATACATATAAGAATTGTGGTCCAAAAATAAACAAACTGTCTCGGCGATATTATCAGGGAGGAGGTTCTGTATCGTTTATGATAGTCAGTCACTCATATTTGATACAGTCTGTTTCTGGCGAAAATGTTACTAATTCGGCGGAAGTAACATTAGTGTTTTCTCACCGTCAGTTGATGCTTCATATCCATAAGAGTCAAACCACCGGGGGTTTGGGACACAGTTTTTATTTGACGCGATATTAAACACGTCTATGGGAATTCAGAACGGGGGTGGAAAACCGCGAACCAGTTAGGATGTGTAAATGACGTCAGACGTAATTGACGTCATTGATTGACTTGTGACATAAAACAACTGACACAAGTTTTAATAACCAGACTTGACATCAATCTGTTAAGATAGAATTAAAGTGCAGGATCTTACATTTAATCGGGCTATAATTGAAGAGTGGAATTCTCGATGTGGCAGACCATTACATTTGTGAAATAAAATGACAAATTTCGCCCCCAAAAAAATCGGCCCTTAAAACACACACACTCACACACACACACACACACACACACACACACACGCACACACACACGCACCCAGTCACTAGGGCTGTCAACTTTCCTCAGAAATGATATTCGAATATTGGTCTTAACAATTGGCAGATAATCGAATATATTCGAATATATATATGTATATATAAAAAAATTATTGACAGAAACAATACAAAAAACAATGTATCGAGTGCTTGGATCCAATAAAACATATATTTTGTTTGTTTTTTATTACTTTATACATTGTTTTTTGTATAACATTAAAATTTTCCCCATACTCAAGGAATATTCAAATATTAATTCACCAGCCCTAACACACACACAGTAATCTGAAGAGACAAATACAAATGTTTATTAAAAAGAGTGATATTTCTACCAGGGATAAAGAGGAGAGTCGATCTGTAATTCCCTCACAGACTTAAATAAAAATACTAAATATTATGCCCTCAATTTTGTGGAAATTATTTTCCTGAGGTATCGATAACTGTATCGAACATTGATATTTTGCAAGATATTGTATCGACATACAGTATCGTGGCAACACTTGTTATTGATCAATGTAGACGTTTTTTATTTTTTACAGCATAAGTTCCTGCAACTACCACAGCTATAAAACCAACTACCACAGCTATAAAACAACTACCACAGCTATAAAAACAACTACCACAGCTATAAAACAACTACCACAGCTATAAAACAACTACCACAGCTATAAAAACAACTACCACAGCTATAAAACAACTACCACAGCTATAAAACAACTACCACAGCTATAAAACAATTACCACAGCTATAAAACAACTACCACAGCTATAAAAACAACTACCACAGCTCTAAAACAACTACCACAGCTATAAAACAACTACCACAGCTATAAAACAACTACCACAGCTATAAAACAACTACCACAGCTATAAAACAACTAGTGTTTTCTCTCACCTTTGAAAAATCATAGAATATTTATATCCAGTATGATCAATCCCCCGATCTAAAAGACATATCCGAGTCTCGTAGAATGGGGGGGGGGGGCAAGGCGAGCCCCCCCCCCCCCCCCCCGCGCGATTATCATGTAATTATTATTATATTATATTTTATTTCATTTTTTTATTGTATTTAATTTTTTTAATTTTCAAAAAATAATATTTAAAAATAAATGAAAAAAGCCCTCCTTGCGTATTAGGAGGGCAGAACCAAGGACGGGTGTTTTTGATGAATCTAACTTGTTAAAAATGGAGTTTGAAGTTATAATGGGTTTGTATAGGAAGGGGGCGTGTGAATATCAAATATCTAAATAATGAATCAAGCAACTTAAAAACGGTCTGGGGGGGGTCGGGGCTCACTAAAGCATGAGTAGACCATAAAATGACCCAAAGAGTGCCAGAATTATTTCTGGCTATGTTGTGCCAGAGATTTAAAAAAAAAAAAAAAGTGCTTAGGAAGCGAGATACAGCCTTTTTCAGTTATAAGTTAAACAAGGAGTGGATGGAGCTGCAAATCTTCAGATAATGATATCTTGGGTTCTGAACATTTGTATCCCCACACGTGATTGGCACGTTGCCCCTTAGCGGTAAAACATGTGAAACACGTGATTGGCACGTTGCCCCTTAGCGGTAAAACACGTGAAACACGTGATTGGCACGTTGCACCATAGCTGTGAAACATGTGAAACACGTGAATAGCACTCAATGAGTTAAGTAAAACATTTGAGTACCTTTTCCTCCACTGGTCGACGGCAGGCTGAGCCTTAGCAGAGTCCGCAGGCAAAGAGTTAATGGCACAATGGGATTAATTCATCCCCGTGTTTGTGCCGAATATGGGGGGGAATGAGATCAGTGGAGAGCTGGAGGATTTTTTATCTGAAATATTTAATGGGCTTTTCTCTCATTGTACTTTCTTTCTGCCTAGACTTCCTTCACCTCCCTGCGTGTGAGGAGGAGTTTTCCCCTCCTGAACAACAACAGGAGAGGAGCTCCGGTCTGGTCCAGGAGGAGGAACCAGAACCTCCACGCATTAAAGAGGAACGGCAGGAGCTCCTTCAAAGACCGGAGGAGGCTGCTGGGTCAACGGAGGAGGCTGCTGGGTCAACGGAGGAGGCTGCTGGGTCAACGGAGGAGGCTGGTGGGTCAACGATTACAGTAGTAGTAGAAAGTGATGACGACGACGACGATGATGATGAAAACGGAGAGACGGAGCCACTAGCCGGCACCTCAGCTGAACACATGAAAACACAGGCTGGTGCAGAGGACTGTGGAACATCACAGCCAACCGGTGACGACCCCCTCCAAGAGTCGTCGGAAGCCACTCCGTCAAAGAGGAGTCGCGCGGAAAAGAAAAGCCTTAGTTGTACCGAGTGTGGCAAAATATTTAAACGAAAAGATCACCTGAAGAGGCACACGATGACCCATAAAGGGGAGAAGGCCTTTACGTGTGCCGTCTGTGACAAAGGCTACGATCGAAAGGATGAACTTAAACAGCACATGGAGACCCACACGGGGGAGGAGAAGCTGTTAAATTGTACGGTTTGTAGCAAAGCCTTTGGTCACAGGAGCAATCTGAACAGACACATGAGGACTCACAAAGGGGAAAAACCCTTTACCTGTACGGTCTGTGACAAAGGCTACGGTCAAAAGAGTAATCTGAACAAACACATGAGGACGCACAACGGGGAAAAACCCTTTACGTGTGCAATCTGTGGCAAAGGCTGTCGTCGAGCCAGTCATCTCAAAGAGCACATGTTGACCCACTCCAAGGACAAGACCATCATATGCTCAGTCTGTGGCAAAGGCATCAGCAGAGGTCAGCTTAAAAAACACATGAGGACCCACAAAGGGGAAGAGCCCTTTATTAAGACCGAAGCAGGGGAGAAGTCCTTCAATTGTACGGTCTGTAGCAAAGGCTATCGTGCGATGCGTGACCTGAAAACACACATGAGGACGCACACGGGGGAAAAACCCTTTAAATGCACAGTGTGCGACAAAGGCTTTGGTGACAAGAGCGTGCTGAGAAGACACACAAAGAGTCACTCGGGGCAAAAGCCCTTTTCTTGCACACTTTGTACCAAAGCCTTTGGCGAAAGATGCATTCTGAACAAACACATGAGGACGCACACAGGGGAGAAGCCCTATCTTTGTACGGTCTGCGGCAAAGATTACGGCGGCATGGACACTCTGAAAGTGCACATGATGACCCACACCGGGGAAAGCCACTTCACCTGCTCGGTCTGCGGCAAAAGCTGCGGCGGCCGCACCGCTCTGAAAGTGCACATGAGGATTCACACGGGGGAGAAGCCGTTCGCTTGTACGGTCTGTGGCAAAGGGTTCCGCCAAAAGGGTCAGCTGGAAAATCACCTGAGGACGCACACGGGAGAGAAGCCCTTCAAATGTACGATTTGTTTCAAAGGCTTCGCCGACATGAGCGATCTGAGACGACACACGATGATTCACACGGGGCTGAAGCCCTTCACTTGTACGGTTTGTGGTAAAGGCTGCGGTCGAAGGTTCGACCTCAAAAAACACATGAGGACCCATACAGGCGAAAAGCCTTTTACTTGTTTAGTTTGTAGCAAAGCCTTTGGCGAGAGAGGCACTCTGAACGAACACATGAAGACTCATACAGGGGAGAAGCCGTTTACTTGTACGGTGTGTAGTCAAGCCTTTTGTCAAAGATGTAATCTTAACAAACACATGAGGACTCATACAGGTGAGAAGCCTCTTGCGGGGGAGAAGCCCTTCCTTTGTACGGTTTGTGGCAAAAACTATAGCCAAATGGCTGCTCTGCAAGTACACATGAGGACGCACACGGGGGAAAACCCCTTCACGTGTTCGGTTTGCGGCAACGACTTTGATCAAAAAGTTGAGCTGAAAAAGCATATGAAGACGCACACGGAGGGAAAACCCTTTAAGTGTGCAGAATGTGACAAAGGCTTTAGTCAAAGATGTGAGCTGAAACGACACATGATGACTCACACAGGGGGAAAACCCTTTACTTGCACAGTTTGCAACAAAGGCTATCGTGAAATGCGCGACCTAAAAGCACACATGAAGACCCACACAGAGTAGGAAAACATCTAGTGTCAGTTAGAGACAAATGCTTTGATTAGAAAGACCGTCTTAAGATGAAAGGATTCATAGAGTGGTCAGAAATCACCTCTTAACTCTTTCACTGCCAGAGTATATACAACTAAATAAAGCCCAGACTGCCAGCGATGTTTTGAATCTCTAATCTTTTCAAGTAGTCACAGAATATTTATCTCCAGTATGATGGATCCCCTGATGGTTGCTAATCACTGAGGGTTTCACTGTGCTTCCGCAAAAAAAAAAAATGTCATGGCGAGCTCCCGTTCGCTTGTTATACGCGGTTGAAAATAGCATGTCTCGCTAACTATACATAGTAAAACACAGGAGCCGAGATACAGAATATTTCCCAAATACTTTAACCAGGAAGTGAATGGAGCTGTAAATCTTCGGACCACGTTATATCCTGGTTCTGTGTGAGAACATTTTTTTCAACAACCAAAATAAATACTGGTCTTTCTCGTCCATGGCAGGCAGCGCCTTGGCATAACCAGCAGGCAAAGAGTTGAGATAAGAGGATTTATAGTGGTCAGAAAGCACATCTTAACACATCGTGTGCCAGAGGTTTATTAAAATAGGGTACGTTTAGTGTCAGCATATCTTCCATCCACTTACGCTGATATGTTTCGTGCTGTAGAAGCCCCGACGCGGACGTGCATGTAAACAAAGCCTGCGTGCGAGACGGAAAGAAACAGAAGATATAGGAGATATTAAGCTTTTAGTCAAGGAGCTAACATTGGAGCCGACGAATGGAAGCATTTTTTACATGGATCCACATCCAGCCTCTCCTTCTTAGAGACTCCTTGGATGATCCCACAGTTTCGTTAGAGCGCCCCACGTGGAAAAAAAATATATAAAAAGAAAAATGTGTTAAGATGAGAGGATTCATAGAGTGGTCAGAAAGCACATCTTAAGATGAGAGGATTTGTAAAGTGCAGAAACTGTTAGATATTCTGGAACAAATACTGTTTTCAATGAAGCCACCTGAGTTAACACATGATAACGGACACTTATAAATGTTTTATTATTCTGACAATATCTTGAACAAGCAATGTTCATGTTGATTTCTCATTGTCTTGTGAGTTGAAGTTCTTTATCTTGTGTATGGAATTTATTTTCATGATTTATTCTCTCTTTACTCGTTTCCCCTCTAATCATGACTGATTTGTAGTCCATGGATTTGAATGCATACATTAACCATGATAGAGTTCCAAATGCTTGTTACTTTTTTGTTTTTATTACTTGTAATCTTTTATTCCCTGGAGCTCATTACTGGTAGAACAACATGAGCATCAGTGCCTGTCCAAAGGCATAATAAATGTATTATATGATATGATGTACAGTACGATGATATTAACCCTTCATTTGATTTCTTGGTTTAGATTTGACATGAGTTTTTGTGTTTATAGAGCTTTAGTTTTTCTTTATTGTTTTTGTAAAGGTCAAAGACCTTCTGTAATACCTTTTACTCTGTAAACCTATTTACCAAAATAAAGGCTCTCTGCAACATTCTGCCAAGTTTTTTGTTGCGTCACAAATCACTGGTAATGACTGAAATTACAATTTAAGATGCATTTAAAATACAATATACAATGAATTGTCTCAACACAGTAAGCAGGGATCATGGGCTGTAGGGATATAGGTAATCTCTCAAGAACAGATTCTGCTCTGCGTTGGAATCTGTCGTGAAGGCTCGTCATAACATGTACACACTGGGCTACAAGTGGGCGTTCCTTCAGATCAGGAAGCAGGCCGCGCTTTACCCAATCAAATGTAGTGGGCGGGATTCACGTGTCCGTCGATCTTTCCCCCTCGAAACAAACCCAAACTAATTTAACAATAGCGTCCGCGGAGCAGACAAAACCACGGAAAGATATTCACATTTTAACTTACTCTTTCATCATAGAAACAAGTGGGCTTATAACCAAAACCATCCAAGTTCTCTGGGAGAAGTGGTGTTAGTGTTCCGTGTAGAAATATTGTTAGTGGGAATGAAAACATAGTGGCACCACCGGAAGTGAAAGACCAAAACCCTGGTTTCCTTTGCGCAACGTCGCCATTGTCCCAGAGCCAGTGAGAGATAGTACAAACAGCAGAGGGCGCTGTTTTTCATTCTCACTGGCTCTGGGTTCCCAGATTGGGATATAGGTGGTATAGAGCTATTTAAACATTGTCTCACTTAAAATATCCACTGCAGATGAAGCACAAACGGAAGTCTTGTACCCTTTTATTCTTTGCTAAAGGTACTCTAAAGGCTCCTGCATGCTAAAGGTACTCTAAAGGCTCCTGCATGCTAAAGGTACTCTTAAGACTCCTGCATGCTAAAGGTACTCTAAAGGCTCCTGCATGCTACCAAAGGAGGCCCTCTGCGAGCCCCACGGTCGCGGAGCGGCAGCAGTTTTTCGGACGAAAAACGCAGATCTGTAAGGCAAAAAAAATGTTGTTGTTTTTTCGGCCGGCGGTCGGGGGGTAAAAAGTATAAAAGTATTTGCATCAAAATGTACTTGAAGTACCAAAAGTAAAAGTACTCATACAAAATGTCCCATTTTAGGTTTTCAAATGTATAATAATCTTTTGAAAATAGCAGACCTACAAGCTCGCAATGCATCGTGACGCATTGTGAGCTTGTAGATCGGCTATTCTCAAATGGCCGATCTAGGGCTGAAGTGGTTATACTGTATGTTTTGTAATAATAATCAAAATCTACAAAAGTAACCAGTAAAGTTTTCATATATTTGTAGTGGAGTAAAAGTACAATATTTACCTCTGAGATGTAGTGGAGTAGAAGTATAGTGTATATATATATATATATATGTGTGTTTGTCATTACATTTTGTGCCTACTGGGCTATTTTATTTACTGATCTTTTGTTGTAGTTTATGCTCTTTTACCCTGTTCAGTAAAACACTTTGTGACTAAGTCTGGAAATGTGCTAAATAAATTATCATTATATTGATCACATGAACGCCACACACAATAGCCTAAGTAGTCTACCATCTGATGAGGATCTAGCTGTGTCCAGAACAGATCTATTCTGTAGTAGGACAGTGATATACAGTATTAATCCAAAAGACACATTTCCCCTCAGTAATGAATAAAGCTCTGGTGGGATAGCTGCGTTCCAGTATGCCGTGGATTCCAGCATCATCTTTTTACCTCGGTAAAGGTGAGCAGTGTTCAGTAGAAAAGGCTTATATAATATCCTTTCCATGTTTTATGAGCCTATTATTTGGTGGTGGGGTTAAACTTTGTAAACTTCTCATTCTCGTTACACATGAGAGCATTACGTTCAGCTGATCCATCGTTTAATTGATGGACTCTCTCTCCAAGACGGAACAGAGAGACGAAGTTGAACCTCTACTGCACGGTGAAGTTGGTTTCACGTTGTTGGTGAAGTCAGTTTGAAGTTGGATATTTCCTGTTGCCTTTTACAGTGTGAAATGGGGCGTGGACAATGCAAATGAACTTCTCGGGAACGCGCTTTTGATTTGAGTGCCATACACTTATGGGTTAAGGTGAGAACAGAAAGCCCCTAAATAGAAAAGTAGAACTTAAAGGAGGAGTTCACCCCAAAAAATACTTATTTTCTATCAATTACACACCCCATGAAGCCTTGATTTCATGGATTTTTTTTTTGTTTTTGTGGCATTCCTAAGACAATAATTTGATGACCGTGTGTATTTCCGGTAGGAGACACAAATAATCTACTTTGTGTCTCCTACCGGATACATTAGCCGGTAGGAGACGGGAATCAAATTATTAGCTTAGGAATGCGACAAAAACAAAAATTAATCCATGGATTCAAGGCTTCATAGGGTGTACAATTGATAGAAAATAAGTCATTTTTGGGGTGAACTCCTCCTTTAAATGGAATATAGTCCACAGGGTGTTAGACTGAAACGTATAGTTATAGTAAATGAAAATACCCAAAATATATAATCTTAACAATTTTTTTACTCCAATTTATAAGGCGAACAGAAAAACAATATAAAAACAATTTATTATACTGTGAGCAATGTAAAAAAAAATATGACAATATGCACTCTTAAAATAATATCAATGGCAACTTGTTGAATCATTGACATAAACTTGTGGGTGAGTAAATTATAGCATTTATTTGTTTTGTATTAATGTGTTTATAGGTTTCTTCCACAATGGAAGACACTGGGAGTATCATTTAATCATCATTAATAATACAAGACAATGTTTCTTTGCCACGGTTCAATCGTGGTTTACCAGCTGAGGCACATATCCAAATAAACTTAATGTAAAATACAAAGAACATGAATTATCATTGAATTTCTGCTTCTACGTCTTGGTGGCACCACGACCCATGATGGACTTCTCAGTGTTTTTCTCAGGTTTCAAAAGGATTATATAACACTTTGGTCCAAACAGCGCCACCAAAATGCCAAAACTCGATGCTAAAATAGCAAATACCTCCACAACATCTGCATATTTGCCTGGGGAGCTGATATATGCTGGGAGGAAGGCTATCCACACGGCACAAAAGATCAACATGCTGAAAGTGATTAACTTGGCTTCATTGAAGTTGTCTGGAAGATTCCTTGCCATGAACGCTAAGACGAAGCTGAGGAGTGCCAGTAAACCAATATAACTAAGTAACACGGCAAAACCAACCGTCGATCCCACCTCACACTCATAGACTATCTTATCACGGAGGTATTGTGTGTTTTTATGAGGAGTCGGTGAGGCAGACACAAGCCAGACTATGCAGATTATTGCCTGGATGGAAAGTAAGAGCCAGAACTGTTCCTCTCTGCTGCATGGCACTAAAAAACTTCATGATGTCTGCACCACCGGGCTTGGAGGCCTTGAACACAGCCAACACCACCATAGTCTTTACCAGGATACACGAGACACACAGCACAAAGCTGATCCCAAATACTGCATGCCTCAGCTGACAAGTCCAGAGTCTGGGTCGACCAATGAACAGAAGTGAGCACAAGAAACACAGTTTGAGTGACAACACAAGTTGGAAGCTGAGTTCTGAGTTGTTGGCGCGTACCATGGGCGTGTCCCGATGATAGATGAAGATTCCCAGGACAATGGCACAGATAAGCGTGCCCAGCAATGAGACGGCTGTCAAGGAGATACCCAGGCCCTCGTGGTAGGAGAGGAACTCCATGCTCTTAGGGACACAGCGGTCACGCTGGGGACTGGACCAGAAGTCCTCTGGACAACTGGTGCACTCTGTAGAGTCTAAAAGTGTGAAAGGTTAAAGAGAGAGAGATAAGGAAAGTACGCTACTTTACAGCTTCTTCAGCAGCCATTGTTTCAATATGTTGCCGGTCTTTCCACGATAGTATAGTCTTCTTTCACTTATTTTTTACTGATTGATTGAATGAATACTTTATTAACAGTTTGCAAAAAAAAGCACAGAAAGTACAGGTCTATACAAAATGATGCTAAAAGGATTAAACCCAAAAAAGCACTATGGCTTGTTTCCATTCGGCTCCTGTGTATTCAATTCATTGAAACATTTAATGACAAACAGAACAATAATACACAGAGGAAAGGGAAAACGATCAGCTTCAGTCTAAACTAAATTACATTCACATCATGAGCTCAACATGAGTTATTTTAGAAAAGATGATATTACCTTTTTGGATTCAAAGTTCCAGGAGATTCTGTCTTCATCAAAGGATGAATTCTTCATCTCCGGAGGCCGACTTCCTGACCACACCTACATTGTGAATATTTGTGCTTCCATCAGGAAGCCACGCCCAGTTCAATATATCAAAGATTGGTAAAGCTTCACCATTCTCATCAAATGATACATGATCACCACCAGATGTGGTGAAGTTGACCTTTTCCAGGTAATAGAGAAGCTAGAAATAGTGATGAACAGAATCATGAAGAGAAAGAGACTTTAAAAAAACGACTTAACTCATGGAGCCATGATATGAGGTCATGTTTAAATCTTAAAAGAGAATTTAGGGATTTTAGGGCTGAAGGGAGGGCATTCCACAGAGTAGTGGCTGCATGATAGAACACATTTTTCCCCTTAAGCGTCCTGAAACGAGGGGGAATCGGATCATATAAACTTCCCCTGGTTGTGTACATCTGAGCATCACTCACTCTGGGCAGGTAATGAATTAAGTATTTTGGAATAGAGGCATCTAGGAGCTTGAAGACCAGACACAGTGAGAGGTGAGATACTCTCTCCTCCACTCTTAGCCAAGTGGGTGGAGGTAAGATGAGACCTGGGCTTCAATTTTAGGAGAAGCCTCACACGTTTGTTTTGGGAGGTTCTGCTGCTTTGTCTTTAGTGACTTGGAGATCTAACCCCTGTACCACGAGGTACATGCATAATCAAAGTGACACTGAACGAGAGCACGGGCCAAGGTCCTAATTGCACTGCTGCTGGCATAGGGAGATACCCTGCCCAAGAATCTTGTTCTTTGGTTGACCTTTGAAATCACCTTCAACGCCATTTTTTCACCCGTGAGTTTGTTATAGACATGTGTGAGTGGAATGGGACCTTCTGAAGCCTGATTGGAATTCCAACAGGATCTTGTGATTTAACAGATATGTATTTTATCTGTTCATAGATTAGTCTCTCTATAACCTTTGAGATGGAACCAAGGATGGAAACGGGGCGGTAGATCCCAGGGTCTAACTTGCTGCCCTTTCTATACAGAGGTGCTTAAATTCCTGCGGGACGTGGCCCTGTCTGATGGACAGGTTTGTTATTGTGTGCCACAATGAGGAACCTAGTGGGAATGCCGTCATGGCCTGTGGCCTTGGTTGGCTGTAGGGCTCTAAGCTTTAACAGCACGTCCTCAGCTGTAACAGGGGAGATCTTAAAGAGGTGGTGCCATGGTTTTGCACTTTTTCTGTTTTTCATGTGTCTATGACGTTGATAGAACTTCATTAAGCCCCCTGGTGGTGTTTTTATGGTGTTTTATGTCTTCTCTGACTATTTTGACTTTCTTACCTGGAGGCTGAAACCTTGAGGGTCAAACGTGCCAATAGAAAAACAGCCCTTTAGTGACATAGTAAAATCATACCCTCCCCCTCATTATCATAACACAACAGGTGTGGGCATGAGGAGGAGGAGGGACTAGGACAGGTGGGTGGTGCTTAGGTGGTGGAGGAGGTGCTAAGGTGAGTACCAGGTATACTTAATGAACTGGAGGCGTGTCCACATAAAAAAATTTAACACTTTCTGTACACTTTTTTGAAAAACATCTTCCTCCTAGTATAACCATAGCCTACCTGATGATTATGTTTTAGGGGGGGAAGAAATCACTGAAAATCACGGCACCCCGTCTTTAAAACTGTCCTCTACAACGCCAAGAGGTTTGTAGAAGGCATGTTCACAATACAGGCCTGAGTGAGAGGGCAATTTGTCCACCAGTGTGGAAGCTATGGTTGTGAAGAAACTGATCCAACTGAAGTGTGTGTGTGGTTTGGAGCAAATGGCCCTGCGCAGCGCAAATCATTGTCTTTGAATAGACTCAAATCTTATACAAACACAATTGACATATTGGCAAATTAGAACCACAGAGATTCGTTGAGAATCAGGAGTGAGCAAGACTTCTGAATGTTGTGTGACTCTTGCATTTTGAAAAGAGCCATGACCACATTTCTAGGCAAGAAGACGCTGCAGTATTTTATTTCAAAGACCAGCTCCAGATGAACATATAATGACCACCTGCACCCTATAAAGACCACCTTCATTGCTCCGCCCCCTCTGTGTTCTTATTGGCTAGGGTTTAAACAGCCATGACTCCAGTTCCCAGCATGCTAAACACCCCAAACTTGGTTAGGTGCTCTTAAACGGCCAATAGGGACAGGCTGTAATTGCTTAACACACACCGTGACATATTAAAAGTAACTTGTTGGTGCCCAACACTGATAGTGACGCATTAGGGAATTAAAATGACGTCAATACATGGCGCCTATGTCTGAGAATGTGTTGTGTCTTTAGACAAGATGGTCACACAGTAAAATGACTAAATGTCACCATCAGATCTTAAGTGAGGAATGACAAAGATCAGTGTGAAGGTGAGTGATGGTGATATCCTGTGGGGTTTTGCTGGTGTTAGGGGAGGGGGAAGATATGATTTATAAGAAGAATTTAACTGTTTCTATGTCATCAAATGTTGTTGAATGAAAAGCCTCTATGAACTTTGCTCAAAGGTCTGCCCTACTCACTGTTAATAGTATAGGAATAAATGGGACATTATTTGGTTAACACAATGTTTCACTTGGGATCTGACTCTTTTTTTTGCAACAATCAGCAACGTTTCTTCAATTGTGTCTTTTTACAATGTCTTAAAACAAAATTACAATATCTATGTTGTCATTTTGTTGTTTTACAATATGTATGTATGTATGTATGTATGTATGTATGTATGTATGTATGTATGTATGTATGTACAGTATGTATGTATGTATGTATGTACAGTATGTATGTATGTATGTATGTATGTATTAATGGAGTGTAGAACACAGCTAAACGTGTGGGTAGCGCCTAGAAAATATTTAGCCATAACAAACGTGGCATCTTAACATGGGGGCAGTGTTGCTGCTTGGATCATACTCAAGCGCAACAAAGTAGCATGACCCATGCTCAGGTGCCAGTCACACACCTGTGACTGGCAGGTCACTCAAAAGAAGATTATCAACAGAAATCCTTTCAAGCTGTACTGTACCTCATGAGAGAGAGAGAGACACTATAATAATCATGGCCTTTATTATTACTACAGTTTATTCTACCGGTGTCCGCCGCTGCAAGCGGGCCATCGTGGCTTCCGCCTTTGCTGCATAGCGGTACGTTGCTGTCTGTCTCTCTGCTCCTGTCTTAATGAATATTAGTATTATAAAGTGGTAGAATGACACGGCAGTTTATCGTTTCAGGCACCGTGATACCTGCTGCTGCTTTGGGGGTTTTGAATAAACCCACGCCTAAGAACTCTCGCACCCTGACGCTCCACTCTGAGGTTCCCCTCCAGCGGAGCTAATGCCCTTATATGGGTTAACTCACTCCTTGCTGACGCATTGGTCTACACCCCCAGGCTCACAGCCAGCCTCCCTGTTTATTTTGTTTATTTAGTGTTATTGCCTATTTTGTTTATTTCGTTGTGATTGTTTATTTCTTATTTGGTTATTTTTGCTTATTTAGTATTGTTTATTTTGTGTTTACTTGGTTTTGTTTATTTCCTGCAACTATAGGCCTACAGACGGCACTCTATTATAATATACATATCTATATATATATATACTCTATAATAGATATATATGATACCAATTAATTAACTCTATTTTCCTGGCACTGCCTAAAGCTTGATTTCCTGTCTTGCAGGCCTGTGGCTGGGGACCCCTTGGTGCGAGGGAGCAGGTGGCGGCTGTCCAGTGGGTTGTGGTAATTCTCCTCCCCCCCTTTGCTCTGCTTGTAGTGTGAAGTAATCTTAGTCTGTTTTGCTGTGCCACTTCGGGGAGCCCCTCCTCTGGGTCAGCCGGCCTGCTCCTCCTCCCCCTTAACCCCCAGCACTGGCCCTATAGGCAAATAGGTTTTTATTATTAAGTGCATTATCCTATTGTTTTAGCTAATGAATGTCATTCTCTTTTATTATTGATGTTTTAATACAATAAAGCTTTTTGTACTTTGTATAAATACTGTTTCTGCCTGGAGCAATCTATGTTCAGGCGGTTGGTTTATATTATACATAGTTCCTGGTTTATATTATACATATTTCCTGGGGTGCAACTCCCCAGGTGGCGTAGTTGGCCATATAGATAGATAAATTCATACCGCCCTGCTACAAGAGCAGCAAAGCAGACAGAGAGACAGACAGCCTGCCTCTGATGAGACAGTGTTGGAGCTACAGTAGATAAAGTTAACAGCCTCCGTTAACGGTCTGAATGGAAGGAGGCTGAATCAAAATGTTTTCTACTGCCGTTTGGATTACCAGATGTCTGTAACAATTTCAAACGATTTCAGATCAAAGCCTTTGTTCATAAACGAAAATGAATGAAACTTACTAGGAGTTCAAAACTTTGAAAAACTGAATGAGCGCAACTGCTAGTTGTGAAAAGGTACAATTGTTCTTCATGAATAGCCTAGCCAATATGTAATGAGGAGAAAAAGGCTGCAGCTGCTGATCATAAAAATGTCGGGCTTCGGGCTGGGTCGGAACCATTTTGTCATGTAACAGGCTTTGGGTCGGCTCGGGCTGACGTTCTGTCGGGCTGGGTTGGGCCTGATTAAATCTCTATGGCCTACTACTACAACATTACAAGGGACATTCAAATAAATATAGTTGACATGCAGCGAGGATATCATTAGAGGCAGCTGTGCATAATTGATCAAATAAGCAACACATTGAACATAAGCTCAGATGATTGCAGCCTGGAGGAAAGAGACGGGAGAGCAGGAGAGAGGGGACTGAGAGAGACAAAATAAGAGAGAGAGAAGGTACCGGAATGCTTTTTCTTCCTATAAATACCCTGCAAAAAAAGGGAGGAGTTTGGGCCTTATAAGGCATTAAAGGAGAGGAGTAAGGGGCGTGCCCCTTGGAAAGGGGGCGTGGCTTTAAAAAAGACGAGCCCCAGGCAGAGCCCGTCCACCGATTGGTTGTGATATTGCCCTGACAACCAACGACGACCAATAAAACCCACGACTGTCCCTTCGGGCTATAGAATCTATCCTCCTGGAGATGGATCCCTACTGACTCCGTTTGTGGAAAGGCACTCAGGGAGCCTTTCCACAAACACATTTTCATGTGTTATGGAGGTGTGGATTCACGCGACCGGGATGGCTTGCCAGGCTACCTGATCTCCTATTGAGCACCGAAGTCTGACGTCACTGCCAGTAGAGGGCCTGTAGAGGGCCTGTAGAGGGCCTGTAGAGGGCCTGTAGAGGGCGCTGTTCCAGGGTTCGTGGCTTTATTTTTTGTGTTGAAATCCCTATTTGGGAATCTTAGATCACGTCATATAAGAACTGTGTTCCAAACATAAACACACCGCCCTGGCGTTTTTGTCAGGGGGCGTGGCTCTGCATCGTTTATGATATTCATTCATATTTGATACAGCCTGTTTCTGGCGAAAATGGAATTAATTCTGCCTTAAAAGTCTTAAGAACTACTACTTCCGGGTCTGATATCACTGTCCCTACAGCAGCCACGTTCATGGGAAATGTAGTCTTTGGGTTGTTTGACTCGTTTCTAGTGTTTATATTGTGTTACTCTTTGGGTAAATGTGTACATTCACACCTTCAGTCGATGCTTCATATGAGTAAAAACGCCAGGGTGGTGTGTTTATTTTTGGAACACAGTTCTTATTTGAAGGATCTAAGATTCCCCAATGAGGATATCAATACAAAAAGTAAAGCCATGAACCTGCGGAAAGCGCCCTCTACTGGTAGTGACGTCAGGACTTCGGTGCTCTATGAGTCACTTATTGTCTCCACCAGGCCGAAAGGCATGGCGAGAGAGTATGTTTTGCCCTCTGTCCGTCCGTCCGTGTGTGTGTCCGTCTGTCCGTCATTCTGTCTGTGTACAACTAATCTCCGGCACCGTTGGCTTGCTCGCGGTGAAACTGTGCACACACACTCCCTGGATGCCACAGCAGAACCTCTGCCCCAAACTTTTCACATGGGCCTTTTATAGCGCCACCAGGAGGCCGATTTGTGCTAAACATATTTTCTGACAGTACTCCTACAGATTTTGTCCAAAAATCCCGCAAATCGGTACACAGTATCTCTATAGACATTAAACGAAACGTGTCTTTCAGATTTTTCATATTCCATCCTGATTGGCTAAAAATGGCTTCCAAAGTTTGCAGGAGTGCTCCGTTTTGAACAAAATGCCTCAAATCATGAACACAGCATGCAATTTCCTTGAAATTTTGCACGAATATTTCCACTATGCCGAGGACGAATTGCCAATTTTTTCAAATCAGCCTCATGGTGGCGCTATAACAGGCCGATTCGTGTTTTTACCTATAACTGCACCGATGTGTGGAGTTTGCATGTTCTCCCCGTGTCTCCTAGGGTAGGTACCCTCACAAAAACATGCAGTAATCCTGGTCACTATACTGCCTCCCCCTGGCCAGCCGGGGCGCCTGATGGAGGGGAAGGGAACTGGTTGGATTAACGTGTTCCTTCCATGCGCTACGTCCAACCAGGGAAACTCTCCCCTGTCAGGTGACAAGAAGGTCAGTTGGCTCTCATGCATTGAAGGAGGCATGAGCTCGGCCCTGGCCTCCCTAGGTTGCCAGAGGGAAGGTAGTGCCCAGGATTACATAGACAATTGGCACTGGGTGTAAAAAATAGGGTTACAAAATCGTGGGATAAAAATTTAGATAACTGCACCGATCTGTGTAAAACTTGATGCCCTGCATTTTTCACATCTGCCTTTTATAGCGCAACCAGGAGGCCGACATATGTACAATTTTTTTTAATATTACTCCTTCCGATTCTATCCAAATTTCACGCACATCTGTAAAGATGATCTCTATAGTCATGTGATCAAGACGGATGTGTTAGATTTTTCATATTACATCCTGATTACATCCTGAATGGTATAGTGGTTTGGGAAGGTCTTGCTCGGAAATGCTGGTTGCATGTAAGGAGCAGACGTGCCACATTTGCCTCATGCGTGTGTCTCACTCAGGAATGCAGGAACGCATTCAGAAGAGGCTCATCTGTGTTGATACAGCAACATCCTCACTGTTAGTTTAACCCATTTAGACCTGAGGGTTCCCATTCTACAAATGTCTTCTAAATCCTAACAGTTTTCTGAAAAACGCAAGTTGCTATATCAGTGGTGCTCAAACCTTTTCATGTCAAGGACCCCCAACATTATATGTATTTGGCTGCAGACCCACCCCCCCACCCCCATCTCCAAATGTATGTTGTTTCAGGGACCCCCAGAAGCAAAGATTTGAGTTACAAATGTTTTGCACAAGATTTGCACAAATGTTCAAGATTTTTCAAAAATAGCAGATCTACAAGCTCATAGCGCTGTGCCGTGCTATGAGCTTGTACTCAAGTACATTTTTAATTCTGGACTATTTCTAGATTTTCTACATTGCAGTATTGATACTTTTACTTAAGTAAAAAATGTGAATGCTTTTTCCACTGACTGTATATGTCTATGTCCAACCACAAGGTTATTGCCAGCTAGGGACCACCCTGTAATAGTTGTGGTGTTAAAATGTTTGCAAAAACATTCCAAGTTTTTCACACACACAGCTCTGTCGCACAATACCAATGAAAAAAAAAAGATCAAAGAAAACAAAAACAAAACTCCAATAAAGGAAAAACAATGTGTGAATTAGATGATCTCTAAACTACCAACCCCTTTCCCCCCCCCACATATTGGAGTCCATCACAGGTTAGAAGGTGTATAAATCAACAGCTGCACTCCTCAACAACACTGCTGAACATAAAGCAATGGAGCATCTTTTCACCATTCTGCATGGGATTTTCACCCTCTCAGGTTGCCTTCAAGCAAATCCTGTCGACAGAGACTTCACACCTGAATTAATAGAGATGCCCATATAGTGGGGTCCCTTAGCAAAATTATCGATACGAAGCTGATAATAGCGCCAAATTTTGCATGAGGCTTCTTTAAGACCTACTGATGGATTCTAGCCTTGGGTACCAAACTTTATTTTGAATATTTTCCATACATTTAGGCTTATCAATATTCATTAAAAAAAAAAGGCCGATTCACCTTTTGGCCTATAACTCTTGAACCGTAGGTCATAGAATCAAAAATATTTTTTTTCCCTGGACTCCTTGGATCATGACGCAACTTTGCATATAGGTCCCGCCTCTTTTCCGATTTCAAGATTTTCCGCCATTTTGTGTTATCTTCAAAACACATATTTTGCTACTACTCCTAAATATTTTGTCCAAAACTCACACAAATCGGCACACCCCCTGTCTTTGGTCATGTGATCAAGATTTATCAGTCAGAATTTTCATATTCCCTTCGGATTGGCTACGATTGGCTTCTGAAATTTGTGGGAGGGTCTGTTTGGGGAAAAAAATGGCACAGATATTTACTGTGAATTAACAATACATGTTTTCATATAAAGTTACATTAATCTACTCTACATTGTAGGGAAAGTGGACATCTGTATTAAAGGTATTAAACTTACACTTTGACAATTTTGTCAAATAAACAGTTGAATCAGAAGAGCTGATTTAGCGAGGCATTGACCCATGTGATATTTAATTGGTGTTATTGTAATGGCCTCTAAGGCCTCGGTTAATTAAATAACAACGTGTGTGTGTGTGTGTGTGTGTGTGTGTGTGTGTGTGTGTGTGTGTGTGTGTGTGTGTGTGTGTGTGTGTGTGAGTTGAAGATGCCTTGGGCTTTACTCTTGTTTTCTCTCAAACCTTCTTCTAACCAAGAGAGAGTTGTTTTCCCTCACACCTCCTCAGGAGAGCGGAGAACCACCTGAGAGTCTGGGCACCATGTTAGTCCATGGGCCAGACCAGATGTCGGCACACCGAAAGGTGGCAAAGGTTACTTATCATTTTATAGAAGCTCTATGTCTGTAGATAATATGTTGGTATGATATCCTGAGTCACAGCTAAATTAGTGTTATCAGCTGCTAAAGTTACCCTCCCTCACTGAAAAATGACATTTAGACGCGGGTGCATGTCCTGTATTGGCATTGGTTCAAGACATTATTTCAATATTTTTTATTATAGTGTTTGGTATCATTTTTAAGGGGACACTTTAAGCTTCCATTCAAGCCCTTTTGTGTATTAGGGACCCCCACTACATATTGTATAGATGAGAGATGAAGCAGGGACCCCCACTACATATGGTATAGATGAGAGATGAAGCAGGGACCCCCACTACATATTGTATAGATGAGAGAGATGAAGCAGGGACCCCCACTACATATTGTATAGATGAGAGAGATGAAGCAGGGACCCCCACTACATATTGTATAGATGAGAGAGATGAAGCAGGGACCCCCATTACATATTGTATAGATGAGAGAGATGAAGCAGGGACCCCCATTACATATTGTATAGATGAGAGAGATGAAGCAGGGACCCCCATTACATATTGTATAGATGAGAGAGAGATGAAGCAGGGATCCCCATTACTGTATAGATGAGAGAGATGAAGCAGGGACCCCCATTACATATTGTATAGATGAGAGAGATGAAGCAGGGACCCCCACTACATATTGTATAGATGAGAGAGATGAAGCAGGGACCCCCATTACATATTGTATAGATGAGAGAGATGAAGCAGGGACCCCCATTACATATTGTATAGATGAGAGAGATGAAGCAGGGACCCCCATTACATATTGTATAGATGAGAGAGATGAAGCAGGGACCCCCATTACATGTTATATAGTAAAAAGAGGACCTTGTATTGTGAATTGTACTTCCATGTACTGTTTCCATGTCTTTTCTAAATAAAGTTTTCAATCAATCAATTCAGACATTTAACCACCTCAATACATAATAAACTTGACCTTTGACTCTGTACTCTGTACGTTTTTCTTTCTACGCCAAACCTCTTGCCGAAAAAAATAGCAGATCTACAATCTCACAGGCGACACGTTGCGAGCTTGTAGATCTGCTATTTTGGGGCAAATGGGCCAAATGGGGCAAATCTGCTATGTTTGGGGCAAATGGGGCAAATGATGGGGGACTGCAAAACTTCTGCTACTGTCCATCAATAGACGGTGCGTGATGATGTTATGGGTGTAAAATTAAATGTGTTTCAGATTTTAAATCATTCTCACTCTACTAGATGTTATTTCGTTATATTATTATTATTATTATTATTATTATTATTATTGTGTTATTTCATTATTCTCACACTCTAGATGTTATTTCATTATATTATTCTTATTATTATTATTATTATTACTATTATTATTACCCTTATTATTATTACTATTATTATTACTATTACTATTACTATTATTATTATTATTACTATTACTATTACTATTATTATTATTATTATTATTATTACTATTACTATTATTATTATTATTATTATTATTATTATTATTGTGTTATTTCATTATTCTCACACTCTAGATGTTATTTCATTGATGCACTGACTGTGTTTATTGTTTGTGTCTCATATTAATTCACTGTCATTTGTTTACAAGGGTATTATGTATAATTTGAAGTCTTGTATGGATACAAAGCACTTTGTAACTGTTTTGGAAAGTTCTAAATATCGACAAAAGTTCATACTGGTTCAATCAATCAACTTTATTATGGCAGCACAATTACTGGTAAAAAGTAAAATCAGCATTTTAAAACCACTACATTTTGATGCCAATACTTTTGTACTTTTACATTTTGAACACAGGCCCTTTTACTTGTAACAGAGTATTTTTATCTTGTGGTATTGCTACTTCTACTTAAGTAAAACATATGAGTACTTGTTCCACCATGAAGAAAACGCACGCGCACACGCACGTCCAAACAATCAGTGTTGATTGACAGCCTGGGCCCTGGGTCCATTCACTCTGCACGGTGAACATCCGGTCTGGCTTTAGAGCGGAAGCGGAAACGGTGCGTCCATGCATGCGGGCGTGGCGTGGTTCAGACCAGCGGATCCGGTGAGTAGGCGGGCTTTAGACCGGATGTGAGCATTAGCCTACAAATAGCATGCAGGTGTGACAGACCTGTTTGTTCGTTCAGTTTGCGGTGAAACTCTGTCCCTCCGCAGCAGGTAAATACATTATAACACCAATATGTAACTATTATATAATATTCTAGGACTGTGAATTATTATGACAACAAATGGACAAAATATATATATATATTGTGTTTGATTGATTGATTGATGTAGTTTATTTAGAAAGACATGAGAATAGTACATGACAGTACATAACAGTACATGGAAGTACAAATTCACAATACAAGGTCTACTAAACTGGAAACCCTCATTAAGCATTACGCTTGTTTAAGATGAGGACCCCATGCACACAAATCATGATGAAATATAAGAGGCAGGCAGATAAACACACTACTATACAGAATGTCATACAATCAGCTTTCAGGTTACTGGTATGACGAGAAAAAAAATAATATATATATATATACAAAAGTGTTTTACAACCGAGGGAGAAAATGGATACAATGTGTTCTAAATGATCACAACTAAAGTGTGAGGGCTTTACAGTTTAAACATTAAACCACAGTCACCGTGTGTGGGTTTATAGATCTAACTCTAACCCCGATTCATGTGCGCTTTTAATTTAAGGATTTTATTTAAGGATTCTGATGTTTGTTTGTAGTTTTTAACGGCTTGTAAATCTCCATAAATGAACCCAATAACGACACATAAAGTGTTTAAACCTAAAGCCACGGATGTTCGCCGTCCATACGGGTGGGTTGTGTTCAGTAATATGACGTAACGTTTAATAAAGACGTGTTTTAATCCCGTGTTGTCTGAACGCCGTTCTGGTTTCTCCTTTACATCGAGTGTAATACCGGCATTCACCTGCTGCAACAGCGCCATCCAAATAGTGTTTTGTAGTTCTGTGTTTAAGGCTCGTGCGTCTCCATGTATGGATACATTCTAAATATAAAGTGATTATCTTAAAGCCACAGATGTTATCCGTACATACGGGTCGTTGGCGTTCAGTTTATGATCCTTATTATTTAATAAATGCACGTTTTAATCGCGTCTGTGAGTGAAACGTCATATTTCCTGGTTCACATGGGGTGTAATACCGGCGTTCGCCTGCTGCAACAGCGCCACCTTTTAAGTCTTATTTTGCTGTCATCCATGCAAACTCTAATTTTTGGGAAACTGTTTAAGAATGTCATAGATGGCAGGACAATAATAATAATAATAACAATAATAATGAAACCTTATTTGTATGACACTTCTCACATTTCATACTTTTCATAAAATATAAAACATAAATGTAAAAGTCTAAGGATGGATAACAATAAAACATACATTTTAAATCCTAAAGGATAGCAGAGATAACTGAGCGAACACAAGTTGTAACAGAAAACGAAACGCATGTTCTAGCAGAAGAATAAGATTAATCTAAAATACATATCGATATCAAAATCTATAACAATAAATCTATGAGTCTAGATCCAAGGCTAAGATTAAACTATAATATAATAATAATATGTATTATATATATATATATATATAATATAATATATATATATATATATATATATATATATATATATATATATATATATATATATATATATAATATAATAATCTGAGTCTAGAAGGCTAAGATGAAAGTATAATATTGTGTGTCCAGAGGAAACCTCATTATGTCCAAAACCGTTACATCTTACGTGATTAAAGTAAAAACATAAAAGTAGCAGATCTACAAGCTCAAAACGCATCTCTTCGCGCCACGTCTCCAGCTTGTAGATCTGCTACGTTTGATGCTTTTTGTGTAACACCGTAGTATGATCAATAGGACGAGACGAGAGGTTTCTGCTGTCCGACAGCAATGAACATAATCCTAGTAAGTGTTAAGTATATTATACTCAACACTATAGCTTACTTAACAACTTAAGGAATATATTATGTCGATTTTCTTTTTTTACAATCTTAAAGGTAGGGTAAGTGATATTCTTTTGGTTAAAACTTTTTTTCTTAATGAAAAGGTTAAAGCACTATATTTCGATAGTAATCATTACTATAGAGTGTTTGTTCAGTAACAGTGTTAAATAGCTCTATATTGTGATAGTAATCATTACTATAGAGTGTTTGTTCAGTAACAGTGTTAAATAGCTCTATATTGTGATAGTAATCATGACTATAGAGTGTTTGTTCAGTAACAGTGTTAAATAGCTCTATATTGTGATAGTACTCATTGCTATAGAGTGTTTGTTCAGTAACATGAGTCCCTGTCTCTCCAGCTCTTTAATAAACAGAAAATAAACAGATAAAATTGGTATCCTGACCTGAAAATGCATTTTCTGTTTAATAAAGAGCTGGAGAGACATGGAGACTCCTGTTACTGAACAAACACTCTATAGTAATGATTACTGTCACAATATAGAGCTATTTAACACTGTTACTGAACAAACACTCTATAGTAATGATTACTGTCACAATATAGAGCTATTTAACACTGTTACTGAACAAACACTCTATAGTAATGATTACTGTCACAATATAGAGCTATTTAACACTGTTACTGAACAAACACTCTATAGTAATGATTACTGTCACAATATAGAGCTATTTAACACTGTTACTGAACAAACACACTATAGTAATGATTACTGTCACAATATAGAGCTATTTAACACTGTTACTGAACAAACACTCTATAGTAATGATTACTGTCACAATATAGAGCTATTTAACACTGTTACTGAACAAACACTCTATAGTAATGATTACTGTCACAATATAGAGCTATTTAACACTGTTACTGCACAAACACTCTATAGTAATGATTACTGTCACAATATAGAGCCTTTTTAACACTGTTACTGAACAAACACTCTATAGCAATGGGTACTATCAGAATATTGAGCTATTTAACACTTATTTTGACCAAAGAAAATCACTTGTCCTACCTTTTAATATTATATTCTACAATATGTTAAATGTAACGTTGGTGTATATCTGTGTCTTGCAGGTTAATCATGTGACCTTGGCGTCCATGTGGTGACCTTCAGCAGAGTGGACTAAATCTACTTCATACAGTGAGTTAAAAACGCTGAGTCATGGCTCCTTGCTATGACTCAGCGTTTGACTCGCTGTATGAGTTCTACAGTGAAGGTCCTGGATGGATGGAGTCATCAGGAGATAGCTGGTAATAGAGTGTCTGTAACTCAGGACAAGGGGCTTGAAGATGGAACCTCGATGGAGTCGACGCAGCAACGAGCCCTGAGAGCTGAAACGTATAACGGTGCCAACGCACGCTCTCCGTCCGAGATACGAGGCGTACGGTGCTCGGGACGTGGTGCCATACAACCTACGTGGCTCTATTAATACCAGCTATCTTCAACCACGCGGCGGGAGACCTCACACGGTACGTACCTGGATCACACCTGGCCAGTAGAAACTACACCTGGCCAGTAGAAACTACACCTGGCCAGTAGAAACTACACCTGGCCAGTAGAAACTACACCTGGCCAGTAGAAATCACACCTGGCCAGTAGAAATTAGGGCTGTGTCACCATTAGAAAATCTAAGTTGACGATTAATTGTCACACAAATGATTGTGATTAACAATTTAATTGTTTGACGTTGAACATGTGAATGCAATCTTTATTTTTTGGGGGGGGCTTTAAGGCTACGTAAACAAAAGTTGCACAAGGCAGATATGACCAATAATATACATATTTTAATCACTTTTATACTTTCAAAAAATACATTAATAGCCAAGTGGAAATAGCTGATGTACAAGCTCAAAGCGCGTCGCATCGCAACACGTTTTGAGCCTGGTAGATCTGCTATTTCCACTATCTTTTGAAAATGTTTGAGAATATATATATTTTAACATGGTAACGATTATGACGATTATGCAAAACATAATTGCGATTATCTCAAATAATTGCAATTAGACAATTATATAATAATTGTGACAGGTCTAGTATAAACCCTAGGGTTACCATGAGTATAAACCCTAGGGTTTATACTCATGGTAACTGTTGACTGATAAGCCCTGGGGGTTATCAGACCACACTTTGAGAACCACTGGTCTGACGCTAAACGTTTGAGACTGGCTGAGAGGTGAACCAGACGTCTGGTTGTTTTCAAGCCAAACTCCAACCCTTGAAATTCTGCCTCCAGTGTTATGGAGAAATTGGTGACCTGACAAAAGATGTGTCCATCTTGTGGACTTCACATAATGTCAAAACCCAAAGTAAATAGTAAATCACTGCTGTTAGTTTATGAACAGAGTTGTTGTTCATAAACAAAACAGTGATTATTTACATTTGGACCCCCAAATGCATATTAATTTGGGGGTCCTTGATTTGAAAACTTTTGAGAGCCACTGTCTTTAGTTGTTTCTGAAACTGGATTAAATGCTAAGCGTTGTATATTTACTGGAACATGGTGGTGATACAGTTATAGTGGAACCTCTTAGTTTAAATGGTGTTTGATACAGTTATAGTGGAACCTCTTTGTTTAAATGGTGTTTGATACAGGAATAGTGGAACCTCTTTGTTAAATTGGCTGTTTTGTTTTTCTCAAATGTAAAACAAATTAAGAATGAACAAAATGGTCTTAAGTGATTTAAAGTATACATGATGTGAACATGTACGGTACATCTTTATCAGTAAATTAATGTACCCTTTAACTTATTGTTTTATGCCCACAATGGCTGCGGCAACAGGTTTCGTAGAAATATTAGGCCTCAATTGTCGAATGTTCAAGCATCTTCAAATCATGAATACTTTAATTACTTCATTACTTTGAGGAAAATAAATGTCCAATTACACATTAAAGTGCCCACTTTTCCCAGGTGCCCACTCTGCTGGTTACATAATCGCAAATTATTTGAGGCAATCGCAAATGTTTTGCATAAAATCGTCATTGTTTGCAAATTGAAAAATGTTCATGCATTTTCAAACATGTTCATGGCCGATCTACAAGCTCACATCTTGAAATGGGACATTCTGCATAATGAGTACTTTTACTTTTGGTACTTTAAGTACATTTTAAAACCTATGCTTTTGTTCTTTTACTCACGTAACGTTTGAATTCCAGACTATTACTTGTAACAGAGTATTTTTACATTGCAGTATTGATACTTTTACTTAAGTAAAATATTTGAGTACTTTTTCCACCACTGCTGTTTATGAAGCCTAAAAGCCAGCCATTTTTTAATTGTTTGTTTTTATTATGTTCAATGCCAAACAAACACAATTAAATCATTAATCTCAATTATTTGTGTGACAATGAATCATGTAAGATGTCACTATGGTGACACCTTGCTTCGCGAAGCATTGTGAGCTTGTAGATCGGCTATTTTCAAATCTACAAAGTAACTCAAGTTTTCAAATAATTGTAGTGGAGTAAAAGTACAATATTTGCCTCTGAGATGTAGTGGAGTAGAAGTAAAAGTATTGGAAATGCTCTAGTAAAGTACAAATACCTCAAAATTGTACTTAAGTACAGTACTTGAGTAAATGTACGTAGTTACTTTACACCACTGCCTGTAGGCCCTGCACAACTCAACGTTTTGTTTTTCTTCTGTTTCTGTCTTTACAGAACATGAAGATGACAAGAAAAAGACGTCCGTAAGGTAGGAACTCTATGCTGCTGCTGTGTGCAGTGAAGATGGCAGGAAGGTAGGAACCTTTTGATTGCAGCTGCTGCTCGTTAAGGGGGCTACATGCTACATGCTATCATACCATGCATGTTGTCATTTGCGTCGTCTATCGCTTCACGTCATTTGTGGATAAAGCTTCGTCATGTCGGTTCACATCACATAGGACCATGTGCTCTGTATGTGATTTATTTATAGTTTCACGTAATTTGCGGCTAAAGCTTTGGTCACGTCGGTCCACATCACATGTAGCCCCATTAACCCTGTGTTTACAGCCATCTATGCTGTAGGTTTGTGCAAACTAACAGAGAAAGCAAATGATGTACGTTGTGTCATTTGCTTCTTTTATTAGTGTTTTTTTTTCTTAATTTGCTGTTGTCTGAGTCGTGGCTGCTGTTGAAGGTAAGTGATAGTAGTGACACGGTCTATCATTGGTTGTCGGGCAGAAACCTTATATCTCCATATTTAAACATTATTTTTGTAAATACATTTCTTTACTTGGTTATACTACAGTGTCACACACTAAAGTAATACAAACAGCCGATCTACAAGCTCACAACGTAAAGATCATGATAATTACATTGGATCCATTGGAACACAGGTTATTTTTTGTGTCCATTTCCTGAAAAGTAACAGTTTTGGACATACAAGGTTTCTACCTGACCTCCATACTTTAACTTCCCCTCTTTTCTCTTCTCTATTATTTGCTTTAATAAAGTTATTAGTTTTTTGTTTTCGTGTGTCTTTGATTACTCAGAATAACAATCGTTGTAAAGTCTATTTCTCATTTATTTCTTCTTGCCTTTCTATTGCTCTAGTTCTTCACTAGTGGTTTTACACACACAGTACAAGTATAGACAATTGGAAATACTCCAGTAAAGTAAAAGTACTTCAACATTGTACATAAGTACAGTGCTTGAGTAAATGTACTTAGTTACTTTACACCACTGCAGGGTACAGTATACTAGGTTGTATAATATAGTGACCAGGGTACAGTAGCCTATATGTGGCTCTTGGTCACATAGCAAACTCACATAGTTAAACCTATTTGTGCTTTAGCTACTTTTGATAAAGTTCAAACTGTAGCGTTTTTTGTCATAGTATCATCAAGTAAACATTTTTTAGTTTTAACCGCAAAATTGCACTATCAGCGTCGTTGCGTCATTTTAACGGGTGGCGGGCCAGCGGTTTGCGTCGTTTGCGTTCAATGCCCGTCATTCGTGAAGCATTAAGTAAGAAAGGACTGGACCAGTGTTTATTATTTGGTGACGGCCAGCGTTCATGTGATTTATGTCTCGTATCGTTGCGCGTCATTTGCGTTGCGTAATTTGATTTGCGTCGTCTCAGGATTTCGCGTCCGTCAGGTAAGTCTTCATCACGTCATTCATGCTGTTGCTGTATTGCTGACAAATATTGGCACAATTGATTTTGCGTTGCGTCATTTGCGGGTAAAAGCTTCATCACGCCAATCCACATCACATAACAATAATGATAATATAATATGGTCATAATATGACCAGTATGTGATGTGAAGGTGTGTGACGCATGTCGGCATGTGCATCACGTATAGTTTCTCGTTATTTGCGCGGTCATCTGCAAGTAAAGCTTCATGTATTTTGCGGACAATGCTCGTCATTCGTGAAGCATATTAAGAAAGGACTGGACCAGTGTTTTTTATTGGGTGACGGCCAGCGTTCATGCGATTTATATCTCGTATCGTTGCGCGTCATTTGCGTCGCGTAATTTGATTTGCGTCGTGTCTCAGGATTTCACGTCCATCAGGTAAGTCTTCATCACGTCAGCCCACATCACATAAGCCCATGGTGTAGTGTAGTGTAGTATGTGATGTGGATTTATGTGATGTATTTGTTGTGTCATTTCACAACATATGCGGGTAAAGCTTCATATTTGATTTGCGTCGTGTCTTATCATGTCACTTCACGTCCGTCATGTGCAGGTAAGGCTGCATCACGTCAGCCCACATCACATATGACCATACAGGGCCGTATGTGATGTGGATTGATGTAATACGTGTTGTCATTTCACAACATATGCAGGTAAAATATAGTTTCTCGTTATTTGCGCGGCCATCAGCGAGTAAAGCTTCATTTTGCAGACAATGCTCGTCATTTGGCAGAAGAATAATGAGATAAAGGACTGATGCTGGACTGAGACTGAAAACATGAAGCAAAGAATGCTGCTGCCATGGAGTCATTCAGCCTCGTATAATTTGTCAATCGTTCACAAATGACATGAATTATATGAGTCTCCCTCCTCTCTCTCTTATCTCTCTCTCTCTCCCCCCCGGTGAGTAGGTTGTGGCGGCTGTGGCTCAGGAGGTAGAGCAGGTCGTCCAATGATCCCGTGGGTCGGCGGTTCGAATCCCGGCTCCTCCTGTCCACATGTCGAAGTCTCCTTGGGCAAGACACTGAACCCTACATTGCCTCCAATGAGTCGGTCAGAGCTAGCTTGCCACCATTGGTGTGTGAATGTGGGAAAGGTGAGGACGCTGGCTTCGACTGTTCGCCGCTCCACCTCCCAATGTCCCCCCCCCCCTGTATGAATGAATGAACCATTGTAATGCGCTTTGAGCACTTGGAAAAGCGCTATAAAAATGCAATTCATTATTAGGTTGGTGAATGTAATGCACATTATAAAGTGCTTTGGTTACAGCCACCGTGACACTGTAAGAGGCAGTTCAGTCACTGTAGACTCTATTACTGTGTGATTGCATTCTAAACAGTAGTCATAACTGTGTGATTGCATTCTAAACATTACAGTCATAACTGTGTGATTGCATTCTAAACATTAGTCATAACTGTGTGATTGCATTCTAAACATTAGTCATAACTGTGTGATTGCATTCTAAACATTACAGTCATAACTGTGATTGCATTCTAAACATTACAGTCATAACTGTGTGTTTGCATTCTAAACAGTAGTCATAACTGTGTGATTGCATTCTAAACATTACAGTCATAACTGTGATTGCATTCTAAACATGACATTCTAAACGTCATAACTGATGTCATTCAAAATGTGTAAGCTCTATATTTAACTGCTACCAGGCAGTGTGCCACTGCTGAGGTTCCCAAACCTTTTAGCTCGGGACCCAAACTAGTGAAAATAATAGATTTGCAAGCTCACAACAAGCTTGTAAATCTATTGTCACAACCTCTTTTGTTTCTAATTTATTGCTTAGATTTTTGTTTTCATGAAATGGCACATGTTCTATTTTTGCTTGCTTGATGTACTTTTAATTCATTTTAATTTTACTATTTGACCCCAGGAAGAACAGTCACTAATGAATCTGGATCTGAAATGAACAATAAACAAACATTGGCAAAAACACACTGGGATGTAAACATTTCAGTGTAAAGAGTATCATAACCTTTTAGCTCGAGACCCAAAAGAAAAATGTCTCCCTGGGACCTAGTGAAAATAGCAGATCTACAAGCTTGGCTTGTAGATCTGCTATTTTCACTATTTTAATATTTTAAACAGAATTTATTTGAAAAACCTTATTTCTGTAAAAGTACAGAAGTTTTTCAAAATGTTTTATTTTATAAAACTATTTTATAACCCTAACCTTTATTTAAAAACATTTTTATGAAACTAAAGGGAAAAAGAGGAATATTTACTGACTGTAGCTGATCTCAGAAACAAAACTGAAGCAAAACTGGCAGAAATAAAGACTCACTCCATAAAAACCTTAAGGAAAACTCCTTAGACTAGGAGACTAAGAAAATCATTTTTTATTGTATTTGTTTCATGTTCATTAAGTGCTCCAAGTGCTCCAAGTGAAAAGTGCAGCAACACACATTTAGGTCATAGGACCATCGTCAGTGCTATATCATCAGAACTAATCATTTGCGGTTTCATTACGTCAGTCCACATCACATGACCATAGTGTGTGTGTAGTGTAGTCCACATCACATGACCATAGTGTGTGTGTAGTGTAGTATGTGATGTGGATTTATGTCTCGTATCATTTCGCGTAATTTGATTTGCGTCTCGTCTTATCATTTCACGTCACTTAAGTCATTTGAAGGTAAGTCTTCATCACGTCAGTCCACATCACATATGACCATAGGCCCTGTATGTGATGTGGATTTATGTGTTGTCATTTGCGGGTAAAGCTTCATTATTCACGGCGGTCAGTAGGCGAGGCACTGACGATGGTCCTTTGACCCAAACGTTTGCTGCTGCACTTTTCACTTTTAGCACTTGGAGCGCTTTATGAGCATGACAAAATAAAACACTAATATATTTGCTTATAGTCTCTGTCTAAGGAGTTTTTCTTAAGGTTTTTCTGGATTGAGTCTTTTCTTCAACCGGTTTTCCTTTTGTATAAAGATGTTAACATGGCTACCCATTTATGGTCTGTAAATGATTACATTATTACAATTTTCCCCCAAAAAAATTGGTTGGAGGAGTCAAGATTTTATTTCACACTTGTAAGTTCTGTGGACATTTTTTTTTATATAAAAAATATGATCTATGTCATTTACCCGATTAAAAGCATTATCAGGTTTTTATTAAAACAAAGTAAAACAATTTCCAGAGCTTTAAAAAAGTGTTGAATAAAATATAGCTCCTCTAAAAATTATCTTAATTGTGAAACTTAATTAAATGTTGCTCATATACAGAGTGTTAATGGATAGGGTTATGGTTTCATCTGCTGTAGTTGTAGATCTTTGAAATGTGTAAATCAGTGGTTCTCGGCCTTATTATGGATCTGACCACTTAACATGGCAGCCGTGTTAAGTGGACAGATGGGTGGGCCTTTTCAGAGCATGCTTTAAAGACCAATCAATCCATTGGAACTAACTTAGTAAACTAAGTTATTTATTTGGATTCACTTTTTTATATTAAATCTTAATGTTTTTGCCAATTTAGGCGGAGAACCACTGGTTTAAATTTCAACTCAATGTAAGTTGTATGTTAAACAAATGAGAAAAATAAATAAATGTACGCTAATACCTTTTATATTTTTTCCTTACTTTATGGAATTGCTTTTCTTTTTCTATTTACTTTATGAAATTCGTTTGAGCTTGTAGATCTTCACTCTCGTAGATTTCCATTATTTTTTCTTTATGGAATTTCTTATTTAGCATTTTCTTAAATTACATTATTTTGAATGTTTTAGTTTATTTTTGTGACATTGATCTTGTAGATCGGCTATTTTCACTTTTTATAATTTTTGGACATCAACAATATTCTTATGTCATATCTGCTCCATGCAGAACAAACCGATGTCATTTTCAAATGTTTTTAATACATCACAATGTTCAATGAACTGTATTCCACGGGCCAATCACCTGCTGGGAGCTTTGATTGAATACTTTATTAACAGGTTGGGGGGAGGGGTTATTTACTCATGACCCAAGAAAATGTGTCCACGACCCACTATTGAGTCCCGACCCATAACTTGGGAAACAGTGGACCAGGGTCCATTTGTTGCCTTAAATGTATGAGGTTCTTTTGAAAAAGGAAAACTTTATGTAAATGTTTTTATATTTATTTTTTTATTGTAGGAAACTAAAAGGAAAAAGAGGAATATTTACAGACGGTGGCTGGTCTAAAAACAAAGCAAAACTGGCAGAAATAAAGACACACTCCACAAAAACCTTAAGGAAAACTCCTCAGACAGAGACCAAGAAAATCTATTTTTGTTTTATTTGTTTCATGTTCATCAAGTGCTCAAAGTGCTCAAAGTGAAAAGTGCAGCAACACACATTTAGGTCATAGGACCATCGTCAGTGCTATATCATCAGAACTAATCATTTGCGGTTTCATTACGTCAGTCCACATCACATGACCATAGTGTATGTGTAGTGTAGTGTAGTATGTGATGTGGATTTATGTCTCGTATCATTTCGCGTAATTTGATTTGCGTCTCGTCTTATCATTTCACGTCACTTAAGTCATTTGAAGGTAAGTCTTCATCACGTCAGTCCACATCACATATGACCATAGGCCCTGTATGTGATGTGGATTTATGTGTTGTCATTTGCGGGTAAAGCTTCATTATTCACGGCAGTCAGTAGGCGAGGCACTGACGATGGTCCTTTGACCCAAACGTTTGCTGCTGCACTTTTCACTTTTAGCACTTGGAGCGCTTTATGAGCATGAAAAAATAAAACACTAATATATTTGCTTAGACTCTGTCTAAGGAGTTTTTCTTAAGGTTTTGGTGGAGTGAGTCTTTTCTTCAACCGGTTTTCCTTTTGTAGGAAGATGTTAACATGGCTACCCATTTATGGTCTGTAAATGATTACATTATTACAATTTTCCCCCAAAAAATCAAGATTATATCTTTCTGTTCTGTGGACATTTTAGTTTTTTGATAACAAATGATCTATTTGTCGTTTACCCGATTAAAAGCATTATCAGGTTTTTATTAAAACAATGTCCACAGCTTTAAAAAAGTGTTGAATAAATATAGTTCCTCTAAAAATGATAATTGTGAAACTTAATTACCTGTTGCTCATGTACAGAGTGTTAATTCATAAGGTTATGTTTTCATCTGCCGTAGTTGTAGATATTTGAAATGTGTAAATCAGTGTTTCTCAGCCTTATTCTGGATCTGACCACTTAACATGGCAGCCGTGTTAAGTGGACAGATGGGTGGGCCTTTTTCAGAGCATGCTTTAAAGACCAATCAATCCATTGGAACTAACTTAGTAAACTAAGTTATTTATTTGATTTCACTTTTTTTAAATCTTAATGTTTTTGCCAATTTAGGCGGAGAACCACTGGTTTAAATTTCAACTCAATGTAAGTTGTATGTTAAACAAATGAGAAAAATAAATAAATGTATGCTAATACCTTTTTTATGTATGCTAATACCTTTTTTCTCCCTACTTTATGGAATTGCTTTTCTTTTTCTATTTACTTTATGAAATTCGTTTGAGCTTGTAGATCTTCACTCTTGTAGATTTTCATTAGTTTCTTTTCTTTATGGAATTTCTTATTTAGCATTTTCTTAAATGACACTCTTTTGAATGTTTTAGTTTATTTTCGTGACATTGATCTTGTAGATCGTCTATTTTCACTTTTTATAATATTTTTTGGACATCAACAATATTCCAATATGTCATATCTGCTCCATGCAGAACAAACCGATGTCAATTTCAAATGTATTCAATAAATTACAATGTTCAATGAACTGTAATCCACGATTGAATACTTTATTAACGGGTTGCGGAGGAGGGGTTATTTACTCATGACCCAAGAAAATGTGTCCACGACCCACTATTGAGTCCCGATCCATAACTTAGGAAACAGTGGACCAGGGTCCATTTGTTGCCTTACATGTATGAGGTTCTTTTGAAAAAGGAAAACTTTATGTAAATGTTTTTATTTTATTAATTTTTTTATTGTAGGAAACTAAAAGGAAAAAGAGGAGTATTTACTGACGGTGGCTGGTCTAAAAAACAAAGCAAAACTGGCAGAAATAAAGACTCGCCTCACAAAAACCTGAAGGAAAACTCCTTAGACAGAGACAAAGAAAATCTATTTTTGTTTTGTTTGTTTCATGTTCATAAAGTGCTCCAAGTGCTCAAAGTGAAAAGTGCAGCAACACACATTTAGGTCATAGGACCATCGTCAGTGCTATATCATCAGAACTAATCATTTGCGGTTAAAGCTTCAATACGTCAATCCACATCACATATGACCATAGTGTATGTGTAGTGTAGTGTAGTGTAGTATGTGATGTGGATTTATGTCTCTTATCATTTCGTGTAATTTGATTTGCGTCTCGTCTTATCATTTCACGTCACTTAAGTCATTTGCAGGTAAGTCTTCATCACGTCAGTCCACATCACATATGACCATAGGCCCTGTATGTGATGTGGATTTATGTGTTGTCATTTGCGAGTAAAGCTTCATTATTCACGCCGGTCAGTAGGCGAGGCACTGACGATGGTCCTTTGACCCAAACGTTTGCTGCTGCACTTTTCACTTTTAGCACTTGGAGCGCTTTATGAGCATGAACAAATAAAATGCAAATATATTTGCTTAGTCTCTGTCTAAGGAGTTTTCCTTAATGTTTTTTGAGTGAAAACATGGCTACCTATTTATGGTCTTGAATTTTCCATGGCCAGTCATTTGGAAAAAAGGCTGTTATTTTCAGCCGTGTGAACATGGCAGCCTTATTAAGTGGATAAACTAAATTGGTAAATGGATGAACTGTGACGGGATAGATGAGGGAGGTCAGCAAGATTTTTTTTTTGTGCAAATATTAATTTGAATATCTGTTAGTTTATTAAGTGTGCCTGCCATGTAATGGCAAAACACTTATTGTAATCCGCCATACTTATTAGTACATATTTATCCTTGCAAAATTTGTAATATATGTTTTGTTTTAACTTCCATTTAATGTATATTAATGTGATTATTTAAATTTAATTTGTATTTATTGTTTATTTATTGTATTCTTCTTTTTTAATATAAAAGGCGCTATATCACTAAACATTACCGTATCTAATCTCAATAGGCTCATTATCTGTAACTGTACAGCTGCGCTGCTTCAGGAATTCTATGTGACCAACAGCGTAACTCATCATTGTTGTAATGTGAAGACTCTCCTCTTCAGACTCTACCTCAGCCTGTAGCATTTAGACGCATTTTGAGCTTGTAGATCTGCTAATTTCAAATAGCCAAAGTTTAAATGGGGTTAATGTTTGTGTGTGTATGTTTTGTAGAAATCTAAATCTATAAAGTTGCTAAAGGTTTCAAAAAATTGTAGTGGAGTAAAAGTACAATATTTGCCTCTGAGATGTGGTGGAGTAGAAGTAAAAATACTGAAAATTGGAAATACTCCAGTAAAGTAAAAAGATACCTCGGATGCTGGGTTCATTTGTTGACCTGGCATCATATAGTTTATATGTACAGATTATTAATTTATTATACTGTTTAGACTGATGGGTTCTATTATACTGTTTAGACTGATGGGTTCTTGGTCTACCTGTGATCCTAGTTTGCTGAGACACTACACTGTCTCTGCATTGTATGTATGCCTTGTTTATTGTAAGTCACTCTGGATAAAGAGTATAGATGAATATCTACATTGTTAATTGTGAAGTGACTTTACTGTTGAAATGTAAATGAGTGAATGTTACCATGTGATTGTTTTAAATGAGTGTGAATGTTACCATGTGATTGTAAATAACAACAAAACAAAGGCTCTGGTGTGGTTCTCCTGGTTTACCGGGATGGGGTTCAATTCCCTGCAGTGCCCTACTCATAGTGTTGTATTTACCCTTTATATGGTCTGTTTTATTTATGTTCATAGTGTTGTATTTACCCTTACATGGTTTATTCTTTATGTTAATTGTGTTGTATTTACCCTTACATGGTTTGTTTTATTTTTATATTCATTGTGTTGTGTTTACCTGTTTTATTCTTTATGTTCGTTGTGTAGGGTTGGGATCCTTCATTATCATTATAATTGTTGATGGCCAAATGGACCATTACAGGTCTGTAACTCTTTAGTGTACAAATGGAACCAAATGGACCCGTTATGGTGGTCCTTGAAATGTAAAAGTTTGAGGACCACTGGTATTGTAATGGTTTATCAGACGTGAAGTCCACACACCAGCTCTGACAGTGTGATGGATACGGTTCCAAATGCTAACACAGCTACAAACACCCTGCAGCTCTTAGCCTGTCTCAAAGTGGGGTCCGGGGACCCCCAGGGGTCCTTGGGGGGATTTCAGGGTGTACCCAGCTAAAGTAGCATCATAAACATTTTAACCACTTTATCCATGTTTGCTATTCAAAAATAGCAGATCTACAAGCTCACAGTGCGTCACTGCGAGCTTGGACATCTGCTATTTTTGAACATTTTCGAAGGCCCGCTCTTGTCCTTCGACGGCCAGGACATGCTCGCCTCTTTCGCCGTTTCCATGCTATGATCCCTGCCGAGACAAAGGGAAGATCTCCCACCACCCAGCCGGTGGAGGGTTTTCCACGAAAAAGTCCGGAATTCTGTGTGCGATTGCTGTGCTGATGCCCAGAAGTGCTTGCCTGTCATAACTCCTTAGACACCCGACGGTGTAGGAAAAATACAAAAAAGAAAAAACGCGTGTACGGAAGCAGCCTTCTCCCTCCATTGGCGCTCCCATATAATGGGAATTCAATACCCATAATTCTAGCTTCACATTTGTACTTTTTATGGAATGTCATATCAGAAGACAGAGCCTCGCAGCGTAAAGAATAGCTATACCCTTCCAGTCAGAGCTCCTATGTCTTGAAGGACCCTATGTCCGTCCCGATAGAGCGAGCTCTGAAAGCACAGATATGCCTCCTCTGACCGAAAGGAGCCTTGCCTTTAGGGAAGTGTGTTGTTAGGATTCTGTTCTGACATAAATCGATTCTGCTTATTGATTCCAAGTCTTTGGAAATCTATAAGTGAACCGAATTAATAGTTCGAACAGGTCGTTCATGAAAGTCCTTGTGGTCTTGTTTCCAATGAGAACCTGTGAGCAATTAGGGGTTAAGAGTCTTGCTCAAGGACAAATTTCAATTCATCGACACATATGCTGGCCTGGCCTGGAATCGAACCTGGGGCAACCAGGGCCTCTGGCTCCCTAGGCGGGCTCACTAACCACTCAGCTATGGCCGCCCCTCATATAACTATTCTCTATGCTGCATGGCTCTGTCTTCTGATATGACATTCTTTAAAAAGTGCAAATGTGAAGCTAGACTTCTGGTCATTAAATTCATGCCATAATAATAATGAAGTCGTAAAGAGGGCTAATTTGGGGTGTGGCGATCAAGCTCAGCGTAGCCATTTAGCATAAATATAATATTTGAGTTGATATAATACATTTATGTAATTAATCAGGAATAAAAAGTACAATACTAACTACAATTATTTGAGTAAACGATAATAAATCATGGTTATCGATTTATAGAAGTACAAGTAACTAAAAAGTTTCAGTTCTGAATACATCTGACTTTCGAGTTTGGTAATCTATATATATAGAAGTATAATTAACTAAGAAAGTTCAAGTTCTGAATACTTAACTTTAATACAAACTTTTTTGGTAAATGATTGCCTGAAAAGTTTTTAGTATTGATACTTTTACTTAAGTAAAACATTTGAGTACTGGAACACGAAGCTGAAGCTGATAAATGATTGGCTAGGGTTAGGGTTAGAGGATTGGCTAGGGTTAGGGTTAGAGTTTTTGTCACCTACCTGAACATATATTTTCTGTTTAAAGAGCTGGAGAGACATGGAGACTCCTGTTGCTGAACAAACACAAGTTGAAAATAACTTTACAAGGCAACTGTTCAGCTCATCACAATTAGACTTATTTAAGGCAACCACCACCATTGTATTGTGAAGTAATTGTAGTATTGTCGTGTAATTAGTCTGTAGTAAATTCTGAAGAACAGCAACAATGGAAACCTGTGATCAAGTCTGCTTGTTATAAGTGACTATGGGCTTTTTTGTTTGCAAAATGGCTTATAAATAGTGGTGGTTGTTGTTTTTTGGGCTTGTTTCTAAAGTGTAGTTGCTTATTTGGGCTTCCTTCCTAAATGTTGATTAAACCAGTGGTTCTCAAACTTGTCACTTTAGAGAAGAAGCAAAAGACACTGGTATGGAACTCCTGGTTTACTAGGATGGGGTTCAATGTAGTAAGTAAGTATAATAGTTTTGAAAAAAATACTCGGGCATGACTAATTCCTGGAACTGAACAAAAAACTAATACTCGGGGTATGACTAATTCCTGGAACTGATAAAAAAAACAATAATACTCGGGGCATGACTAATTCCTGGAACTGATCAAATATTAATACTCGGGGCATGACTAATTCCTGGAACTGATCAAATATTAATACTCGGGACATGACTAATTCCTAGAACTGAAAAAAACTAATACTCGGGACATGACTAATTCCTGGAACTGATAAAATAATATTAATACTCGGGGCATGACTAATTCCTGGAACTGATAAAATATTAATACTCGGGACATGACTAATTCCTGGAACTGAAAAAAACTAATACTTGGGGCATGACTAATTCCTGGAACTGATAAATAAAAACCTATAATACTCGGGACATGACTAATTCCTGGAACTGAAAAGAACTATAATACTCGGGGCATGACTAATTCCTGGAACTGATAAAAACTAATACTCGGGGCATGACTAATTCCTGGAACTGATAAAAAAAACAATAATACTCGGGGCATGACTAATTCCTGGAACTGATAAAAAAACTATAATACTCGGAGCATGACTAATTCCTGGAACTGATAAAAAAAACTAATACTCGGGGCATGACTAATTCCTGGAGCTGAAAAAAACATTAATACTTGGGGCATGACTAATTCCTGGAACTGATAAAAAAACAATACTCGGGGCATGACTAATTCCTGGAACTGATAAAATATTAATACTCGGGGCATGACTAATTCCTGGAACTGATAAAATATTAATACTCGGGGCATGACTAATTCCTGGAACTGATAAAAAAACAATAATACTCGGGACATGACTAATTCCTGGAACTGATCAAATATTTATACTCGGGGCATGACTAATTCCTGGAACTGATAAAAAAACAATAATACTCGGGACATGACTAATTCCTGGAACTGATAAAAAAAAACATTAATACTCGGGCATGACTAATTCCTGGAACTGATAAAATAATAATACTCGGGGCATGACTAATTCCTGGAACTGAAAAAAAACTATAATACTCGGGGCATGACTAATTCCTGGAACTGAAAAAATATATAATACTTGGGGCATGACTAATTCCTGGAACTGATAAAAAAAAATCTATAATACTCGGGGCATGACTAATTCCTGGAACTGATAAAAAAACAATAATACTCGGGACATGACTAATTCCTGGAACTGATAAAAAAAAACATTAATACTCGGGCATGACTAATTCCTGGAACTGATCAAATATTTATACTCGGGGCATGACTAATTCCTGGAACTGATAAAAAAACAATAATACTCGGGACATGACTAATTCCTGGAACTGATAAAAAAAACCATTAATACTCGGGCATGACTAATTCCTGGAACTGATAAAATAATAATACTCGGGGCATGACTAATTCCTGGAACTGAAAAAATATATAATACTTGGGGCATGACTAATTCCTGGAACTGATAAAAAAAAATCTATAATACTCGGGGCATGACTAATTCCTGGAACTGATAAAAAAACAATAATACTCGGGACATGACTAATTCCTGGAACTGATAAAAAAAAACATTAATACTCGGGCATGACTAATTCCTGGAACTGATCAAATATTTATACTCGGGGCATGACTAATTCCTGGAACTGATAAAAAAACAATAATACTCGGGACATGACTAATTCCTGGAACTGATAAAAAAAAACATTAATACTCGGGCATGACTAATTCCTGGAACTGATAAAATAATAATACTCGGGGCATGACTAATTCCTGGAACTGAAAAAAAACTATAATACTCGGGGCATGACTAATTCCTGGAACTGAAAAAATATATAATACTTGGGGCATGACTAATTCCTGGAACTGATAAAAAAAAATCTATAATACTCGGGACATGACTAATTCCTGGAACTGAAAAAAACTATAATACTCCGGGCATGACTAATTCCTGTAACTGATAAAAACCATTAATACTCTGGGCATGACTAATTCCTGGAACTGAAAAAAACTAATACTCGGGGCATGACTAATTCCTGGAACTAGAAAAAAAACTATAATACTCGGGGCATGACTAATTCCTGGAACTGAAAAAATATATAATACTTGGGGCATGACTAATTCCTGGAACTGATAAAAAAAAATCTATAATACTCGGGACATGACTAATTCCTGGAACTGAAAAAAACTATAATACTCCGGGCATGACTAATTCCTGTAACTGATAAAAACCATTAATACTCGGGGCATGACTAATTCCTGGAACTAGAAAAAACTAATACTTGGGACATGACTAATTCCTGGAACTGATAAAAAAAACATTAATACTCGGGGCATGACTAATTCCTGGAACTGATAAAATAATATTAATACTCGGGGCATGACTAATTCCTGGAACTGATAAAATAATATTAATACTCGGGGCATGACTAATTCCTGGAACTGAAAAAAACATTAATACTCGGGGCATGACTAATTCCTGGAGCTGAAAAAAACTATAATACTCGGGGCATGACTAATTCCTGGAACTGATAAAAAAAAACAATAATACTCGGGACATGACTAATTCCTGGAACTGAAAAAAAACTATAATACTTGGGGCATGACTAATTCCTGGAACTGATAAAAAAAAAAACTATAATACTCGGGACATGACTAATTCCTGGAACTGAAAAAAACTATAATACTCGGGGCATGACTAATTCCTGGAACTGAAAAAAAAAAACATTAATACTCGGGGCATGACTAATTCCTGGAACTGATAAAAAAACATTAATACTCGGGCATGACTAATTCCTGGAACTAAAAAAAACTAATACTCGGGGCATGACTAATTCCTGGAACTGAAAAAAAAACTAATACTCGGGGCAGGACTAATTTCTGGAACTGATAAAAACATTAATACTCGGGCCATGACTAATTCCTGGAACTAGAAAAAACTAATACTTGGGGCATGACTAATTCCTGGAACTGATAAAAAAACATTAATACTCGGGGCATGACTAATTCCTGGAACTGAAAAAAACTAATACTCGGGGCATGACTAATTCCTTGAACTGATAAAAAAAAACATTAATACTCGGGGCATGACTAATTCCTGGAACTTAACAAATTACTATACATAACTTATAAATACACTTTTAACCTGCAATCAGCAGACACCGCAGGGAATTGAACCCCACCCCAGTAAACCAGGAGTTCCATACCAGCGTCTTTTGCTTCTTCACTTATTTACAGGTTGAAGATAAAGTGTAAACAGACTGCACATTTCTAAAGTGACAAGTTAAAGACTTTTAACATCTTTTTAATACCTTAAAGAAAATGTGACAAATGTGGAATGTTTTGGAAGTATTTTAAATATACAAGGGGGAGAAAATAAGGGGAAAAAAATGAACAGTCCTTTTAGGGTTAAACCCTAAGTCTTTAATGTTTCCTTTTGAGGGACTAAAATGAAGTCGAGGGAGGGGCTGGGGGGGCTCAACAGCTATATTAAGTCTCCCTGTCTCTCCAGCTCTTTAATAAACAAAAAATGCATTTTCAGGTAGGTGACAAAATCTCAGCCAATCAGTAGAGAGTACCCATTTATCAGCTTCATTTATAAAGTGTTCCAGTTCCAATGTTGTATCTGCTCATTTAATTGTGTCATCACAGGTGGAGAGATGTGGAGACTCCTGTTACTGAACAAATACTATATAGCTGATGATTACCATCAGATGATTACCATCAGAATATAGAGCTATTTAACACTTATTTTTAACCAAATACAATCACTTACCCTACCCCTTTAAGTGCCAAAACCCAATTTCCATCTTGTCAAGGTGCACTAATGTTTTCATATTGCTGGATAATATTAATATTTAATATTGCACATGTATAATGTTTTCATGTTGTGTATTCCTCTGTCCTCAATAATCTATTTTTCCATAGCGAACATTTTTAACTCTATTACACCTTCTGGGGGTCCCTGGAACAAAATATTTTGAGATGGGGGTCTGCGGCCAAAAAATAATTTTGGGGGTCCTTGACATGAAAAGGTTTGAGAACCACTGATTATAGCAAGATATTTTTTTTTTCAAAACACCGTTAGGATTTAGAAGACATTTTTAGACCCTAACCCCAGAAGCAAAGATTTGAGTTACAAATGTTTTCTTTGAAAAATATATATATATTCAAAGATTTGCTAAAATTTTCACGATTTTTCAAAAATAGCAGATCATGATCATCAGCTTGTAGATCTGCTATTTTTGAATAGCCAAAGGAATCTATAAATGTCACACATGATAAGGATAACTCCTTTTAACAGGACGTTCATGAAAGTCCTTGCGGTCTTGTTTCCAATGAGAACCTGTGAGCAATTAGGGGTTAAGAGTCTTGCTCAGGGACAAATTTCATTTCATCGACACATATGCTAACCTCACTCCGTCAAATGGAAGAAGCTTGCGACACACATTTTGTTTCACAGCGTACTTGCATCTGAGACTCCGGGCGCAGAATCGATGACAGACGGAGTTTCATTTTTTCAAGCTACTAGGCAGGTGATTGGATGATCCCGCCCCTAGCAGCCGCTGATTGGTTCGTATGCGCAGCGGTTCGGGCAGCTTTACTCTGTGAGCAATCCCAGACCCTCCTTCCTGAAACCAAATGCAATGCAATGCATGAGATTTCCGGAGGGAGGGGGTGTTTACCAGGCTACACATATGCTGCCCTGGCCTGGAATCGTACCTGGGGCAACCAGGGCCTCTGGCTCCCTAGGCGGGCTCACTAACCACTCAGCTATGGCCGCCCCCTAACATGATGCGTCCCCGGTCTTAATGGGTTAAACCTCCTGCAGCCATGGTGGCTGGTCATGGTGTCCAGTATCACTGACACCATGCTGTGACCATAGCAACGACCCCATGACCCCCCTCCCATCAGCCGGTCAGCAGAATATCATCTGTAGAACCTTTCACCATTCTTTGTTCTTAATGAACCCATTAAGACCAGGAACGCATCCATGTCATTTTTACATTTCTTTGCCTAATGGTAAAAGGCAAATATGGACAAAATGGTAAACGGTGCATTTATAAAGCGCTTTATAAGTTCAAATACCTCAAAATTGTTCTTAAGTAGAGTACTTAAGTGAATGTACTTAGTTACTTTACATTACTGCTGCTATGCCACCAACATGTGGAATGTCCTTCCAGCAAACATCAAAACTGTGACTCCTTACCCTCCTTCACAACCTGTGACTCCTTACCCTCCTTCACAACCTGTGACTCCTTACCCTCCTTCACAACCTGTGACTCCTTACCCTCCTTCACAACCGCTGTAAAAGACCACCTGTCTGCACTCTGTAATTGCTCCTAGAATAGTTCTCTAAGCTTAAAGGAGTATTTCACCCCAAAAATGAGTTATTTTCTATCACAGAGGAGATCTGGAGATCTTCTCTGTAAACAAACAGCTATTAAAAAAACCGCTATAAAGATGGTCTGATGGATGTGCACATCCTCAACACAGAGTCCTTGACCTGGACCAAATTACCTCAAGAGAACAATGAGGATGTTCCCTCCATGCGCACGGATCACACGGCTGTGCTTATAAAAAACAAGGTCTACATCTGGGGAGGGTTTACAGAAGTTCTCCAAAGAACTTTATGAATTTGATGTTGATGAACACACATGGTCCATGCCTGACAGCTATGGCAGTGTCCCAAAGAAGATGGAGGGCCAGTCAGCTTGTGCTTTGGGGAATGTCATGTACATCTACGGACTGCGGACCAAAATGGATTTAGATGGCAAAGTGTTCCTTAAAATGTACAAGTTGGACACCGCCACAAGGTTCTGGTCTTCAATCAAAACCGAAGGCAGGGCATCGGTATATCACTCTGTATATATCTATATATATATATACTCTATATCACATCGGTATATCACTCTGCCACCATCATTGGGACAAAGATGTTTGTATTTGGGGGCAGACCGAACTAAGAGGACATTTATTTGGACGTTAAGGGTGACAGTTATTGTCACCCTTAACCCATTAACTGCCAGAGGTATTTTCATATTTTTTTAGCCAGTGCCAGAGTTTTTCATTGGAAAAAAAAAAGTACTCAGGAGCCGAAATACAGAATTTTTAAGTTTTAAGTTAACAAGGAAGTGGATAGGAGTCTAGATCTTCAACAAATCATATCTCCTTGGTCTTTGGGTCAAATTAGAAAAAGAAACATAAAAAAAAAAAAAAAAAAAAAAATCAGTTCACGTGATCTACGCGATTGGCACGTGGCGGCTTTAAATCGGTTCGCATAGATCTACGTGATTGGCAGTGAATCAGTTAAGGGTGACCACTTTAAGTGCTTCTACAATGACGTCAGAGTGTTTGACATGACACAGGGGCCGAAGCCTTTTCCGCAGCTTAAACATTCTCCGAATATTCCAACAGGACGCCAGGGCCATTCAGCCTTTACCTACAATGGAGAACTATACATATTCGGCGGCAGCGGCCTTTGGGAGATGCACGCCTTAAATGATTCAATCCAGTCACCTTCTCCTGGCAGAAGCTTAAGCCTAAAGGTCCTTACACACCAGGGGCGTTTTTTTCATGCGAATAATACGTATTTTAAAAAAAAAACCTTATAAAGTCAATGCAAGCTCCGTTTCGCGGAGCGAAAAAGCGTATTTTATTTATTCGGACCGCATCCAAATTTTGCGTATATTGGCATAATGGCCGGTGTGTAATGACCTTAAGGGGGAACAGCCTTCTGGGAGATATGGGATGTCCTCTTGCCTGGTGGGAGATGGTATTGTCTTCTTTGGAGGAGCTGGAGGCTGGGGTACAGATGAAGATCTATGAGTAGAAGACATGTACGTCTTAGATTGAAGCAGTGTTGGGGGTAACTGGTTGTTCTGTGTAAATCACATCGCGTTGCCTTGTTGTTGAAATGTACAGCCTTGCTTTACAGCTGAGAGCACCAACCTGTGGAACGGGGCCCACTGCTGGGCCGTGAGGAAATTGCAAGTGGGCCCCCAAGAAATGATGATAATGATATTGATCCATTAAGACGGGGGAGGCGGGAACACATGGGGGGTCATTTGAAGATTTCTTTGGCTATTCAAAACTATTGATGACCAGCGGTTCCAGTAGGAGACACAAAGAGTCTCCTTTGTGTCTCCTACCGGAACCGCTGGTCATCAAATTATTGTCTTAGGAATGAGACAAAAACTAAAAAAATATCCATGAATTCAAGTCTCCATGGGGCGACTAATAGTAGGAAAAAAGTAATTTTTGGGTGAACTATCCCTTTAAAGTCTGTCATGGTTAACTCTCTCAGTGCCAATTAAATAAAAAAAATATTGCGAACTGTGCCAATTTTTTTTTTTTTTTTTTTAAGTAAAAAAAAAGTGCTTAGGAAGCGAGATACAGCCTTTTTCAGTTATAAGTTAAACAAAGAGTGGATGGAGTTGCAAATCTTCAGATAATGATATCTTGGGTTCTGAACACTTTTTTCAAAAAAATAATAATAATTATTTTGTATTTTTTTAAACTCGGGATTTCTCGTTCTGGCACTGAGGGTATAACCCTAAAACTCGGGATAACTCGGGGTCTGGCACTGAGAGAGTTAATGTATGCGTTCAAATGTATTGACTGCACCAACAAGATAAAATGAGAATTTACAGAGACACTAATTGTTTTAGTTTTTTTATTACATTTTGGCATGTTGATGTTCCTCTGCTTCAGTATACGACTTGTCATCCTGGATGAGAAGTAGTCTCATCCAGGATGAGACTACTTCTCATCCTGGATGAGAAGTAGTCTCATCCAGGATGAGAAGTAGTCTTGCAGAGCCAGACAACTATTCCACAATGTCCGAATGCTGTCTATAGTCTGGAACTCTGAATAGTCTGGAACCTCCTGAGAGCCCAGAACAGAAACGGTCATCTGTGGCGTGTTGTGAGCTTGTAGGACATAATGGTGATATTGATTTGAAGTCATAGCCCTAGAATGATCACATACTACATAATAGTCTATGTATGTAGCATATAGATATGTCTCAGATTATCATGTATCGACTCAAATAGCTTCTTTGAAAACAGTATTTTGTTGCTGTCGGGCAGAAACCTTATTTCCATTATTTTTTTATCATACTACAGCGTCACACAAAAGCCTCAAAAGTAGAAGATCTACAAGCTCGAAACGCGGCACGAAGCGACACGCTTTCAGCTTGTAGATCTGCTACTTTTGAGGCTTTTGAATTTGAATCCTGAAAGATAACAGTTTTGAACATATGAGGTTTTCACCCGACAGAAACGATGTACGTATTTGTCTAATAGCATATAGATATGTCTCAGATATAATGCATCAACTCAAATAGCTTCTTTAAAAACAATATTTGTTCATGTTCGTCCAACCGCTTCTCTCCTCCGTTACGTACGAATGCTTGTTTTATTCACATTTTCGCTACAGTCAGCGAGAACGATGTTTCACATGTTTGAGTCCGACGCCGATCCTTATTTTGGAGAGTCCAAGACCACCGGTTCACCGATGTTTTGACCACAAACGTGAGAACAATTAACTTATATATAAGCAAACAAATAAATAAATAAAAATAAACAACCTCTTCAAATGTTTTCTAAAATAGCTGGTGTACACGCTCACAACACACTGTGAACTTGTAGATCTGCTGTTTCTTTCCACAATAAATATATATATATATATATATATATATATATATATATATATATATATATATATATATATACACACATATACATATATATATATATATATATATATATATATATATATAAATATATTATTTTTCACGGGACATAACAGTTGCATAAATGCCAATACTTTTGTGAAACTATGCAAATAATGACCTGAACGATACATTAGTTGGGGCACAATTTTTTACCAAAGCATTTCCCAAGAGCTAAAGTTCCCCGTCCGCCGTATGAGCCCTCTTCATGTGTGTCTTTAGATTACCCAACTGACCAAAGCCTTTGCCACAAACCGAACAGGTAAAGGGTTTCTCCTTAGTGTGCGTTGTCATGTGTGCGGTCACGTGGGCCGTTTGACTGAAGCCTTTGCCACAGACCGTACAACTAAAGGGTTTCTCCCCCGTGTGAGTCCTCATGTGGTTCTTCAGGTCGTCGATGCGACCGCAGCCTTTGCCGCAAATGGCGCACGTGTATGGCTTCTCGCCCGTGTGCGTCCTCATGTGTTTCCTCAGGTTGCTCATGTGGCCACACCCTTTGCCGCAGATCGTACAAGTAAAGGGCTTCTCCCCCGTGTGCGTCATTGTGTGCGACTTTAAGTTACCCCTTTGGCCGTAGCTTTTGCCGCAGATGGTACACGTGTAGGGTTTCTCCCCCGTGTGAGTCATGGTGTGCCGGTCCAGGTGAGACTTCCGGTCGAACATTTTGTCGCACTCCGTGCAGCCGAAGGTCTTCTTCTGTGGTTTCAGCGTGTTTAAAGCCGACTCGTCGTATTCCATGGTCTCCTCCCACATGCCGGTGTCTTCGGTGTCAGAGTCAGAACAGTGTGAAGAGAGGAGATGCTCATCACTGGTCGGTTGTTGTGATGAAACCCAGTACTTTATATAAGCTTGTGTTTTCATGTGTTCAGTTGAGGAGCCGGCTAGAGGCTCTGTTGTCTCTCTGTTTTCGTCATCATCTTCACTTGTCAACGCTGACTGTTCAGCCTCCTCTGGTCTTTGAAGGAGCTCCTCATGTTCCTCTTTAATCTGTGGAGGTTGTGGTTCCTCCTGGACCAGACTGGAGCTCCTCTTCTCCTCATGCTGTGGAGGTCCTGGTTCCTCCTGGACCAGACTGGAGCTCCTCTCCTGTTGTTCAGGGGGAAACGCCTCCTCACACACAGGGAGGCGCAGGAAGTCTGGACAATAGAGAAAATGAGAGAAAAATGAATATATTTGAACATACATATAGAGAGTTGATGCAACACGTTAGCTTGTAGAGATGGATTTCCTCTTTTATAGCTGTGGTAGTTGGAGGAACTCCAGCTGTATATACATAAAAACACTAAGTCTATCCTCATTCATCATAGATGAGGTGTTATTGGCCTAAACCATTCTAATTAGGGGTTTGCTCAGAATGCACAAATAAATGTGTTCTATGGTGATGTTAACTCTTGACCGCCAATGACGAGATGTGTGTTTTCAGTGGTTTTACGATAGAGGGCGCTCTTCCACAGCCTGTGAAGGATCCCAGGATCACCCATGAAGAGAACACCCAGAAATCACGTGATCACAACAAAATGAAGTTGGTTTTGTTTAGTGTTATAGGATTTATCTGCTTTCTGTTGTTTTTGTTGAAAACAAGCCATATTCAACTGCCCTTAACTATGGAACGGATTATCCTGACGGCACACTCCCCCCCCCCGATTCTGCGAGACCCCCCTAAGTGCAATGAGGCGATCGCCAGGTGGATCGCTGTGAAAACTTATATTCTATGATTTTTCAAAGGTTAGTAAAAAACGCTCTGAATCGCTGACAGTGGCACTTTTCTGAAAAAAAAAGTTAGAGTTAACTCATTCAGTGCCACTGGCCAAACTTCATTGTAAAAAAGTGCCATTCAGTGCCACAGCCAAAATTCATTGTAAAAAAAAGGTGCTTAGGAGCCGAGATACAGCCTTTTTCAGTAAGAAGTTAAACAATAAGTGAATGGAGCAGAACATTTTCAAATCATCATATCTTGGGTTCTGAATATACATTTTTTTAATTACGTTTTAGACGTCCAGTGGCACTGAATTAAGTGGCAATGTTTTAAACATAAACATAAACAGTGGAACAAAGGAACAAAACCAAAATACAACCAGAGGGGTGTGTCTTCCTGAAGGGAAACACAGCCAGAGGGGTGTGTCTTCCTGAAGGGAAACACAGCCAGAGGGGCGTGTCTTCCTTCAAGGAAACACAGCCAGAGGGGCGTGTCTTCCTGCTGGGAAACACAGCAGCACAATAATATACAGGGTGATAGAGAGAGACGAGGGCTAAAATGTTTATATACTTAAAATATAGGCTAAAAGTTAACAGTTAACCTTTAAGGTCGGGTCTATATAATGCATAATAACTTTGGTTTTAATGCACTTATAAGGTATTATAACACTTGTTATTAACATTTATAATTATGCGTAACAACTTGTAACGAGGTTTATGAAGTATTATAACTTATACTAATATAATTGGTCATAATGCATTATAAACTCAGTGGAAAAGAACAATATAACTACCAGGTAACACTTTACTTAAAGGTCGGTCTATAATGCTTTATAATCACATTTATAATGCATTATAATGCATCCTAATACATTGTGATTTGATGCATCCTAATACATTGTGATTTGATGCATCATAATACATTGTGATTTGATGCATCATAATGCATTGTGATTTGATGCATCATAATACATTGTGATTTGATGCATCATAATACATTAGAACGGTTTCAGATCTGTAAGTAAACCGGTTCCATAAACGGTTCCAAATGTGATGGAACCCATTCCGGTTCCTCAACGTTAAAATCCGGTTCCTCCGGTTCCAGATCCCAATGATATGATCCCAACACCCTAATAGCATGTGGAATCACATTATTTCTGTTGCACTCCAAAGCTGCTCTCCATCTTCACCGCTGCTCTCCTCCATCTGCCCGAGGAGTCAACATTATGCACAGAACCCACGGGAAACAGGAACATCAACAGATGATGATGATATGATGACAACAACCTTGTGGCCCTTTCTGATGAGGATCTAAAGTGCATTTTGGTTGCCTTTGAAAAGGCATACAAAGCCACTTGGTGTGGCAGTCAACATAAAGACTCAAATCGTCCCATAAGTCACAACACAACAGAAGGAGTCTTGTCCTCCATCGTTGTGTGAATGTGTGTGTGTGTGTGTGTGTGTGTGTGTGTGTGTGTGTGTGTGTGTGTGTGTGTGTGTGTGTGTGTGTGTGTGTGTGTGTGTGTGTGTGTGTGTGCGCGTGCGCGCGTGTGTGTGTGTGTCTGAATGTGTGTGTGAATGTTTGAATGTAATGCACTGTCTATGTAAAGCGCTTTGGATAAAAGCACTATATAAATGCACCATTTACCATATGACAAATAACGTATTTGAAATATTTGATAATTTTATACATGTAAAAAATAGCATGTATAAAAAAATATAAAAAGCAGAAATAGCTGATCTACAAGCTTACAACACGTCACTTTGTGATGCGTTGTAAGCTTGTAGATCAGCTATTTCAGCTTTTTTAATATTTGAAATGTGTGAAAATGTTTCAACGTGGAAACGATTATGACGATTATGCAAAAATAATTGCGATTATCTCAAATAATTGCGATTTAGACTATTATGTAATAATTGTGACAGCCCTAGACAAAGGACAAACAACAGTTGAACATATAGATGGATAAAGTCTGCAGTCTGGTAGAAAGAAGCTCAGCTTTCAACATTTAGATCAAAAGATCCTCATCAGTGGAATAACCAGGCCAGCGATTACAAACCTGTGGGCCGGGACCCCCTGGTGGGCAGCGAGGATATTGCATTCACTTAAAGGACGTTGTTAAGTGGTCAGATGGGCGAGCCGCGGACACTTAAATGAACATGGACTTTCAAGTGGGCCCTGATCCCACTAAGGGTTGGAAACCACTGATCTGGGCAGTTCTTCTATCATCCAAAGCTTTCATCGATGACGAAATACAACACTGCCTTATTGTGTGCTGGTGGGGTGTTCTCAAGACTGGGAAAAAAGGGTCTTTGAGAACCGCAACCTCCAGGAGAACCTTAACCTTCAGGAGAACCACAACCTCCTGGAGAACCTTAACCTTCAGGAGAACGACAACCTCCAGGAGAACCTTAACCTTCAGGAGAACCACAACCTCCAGGAGAACCTTAACCTTCAGGAGAACCACAACCTCCAGGGAAACCTTAACTTTCAGGAGAACCACAACCTCCGGGGGAACCTTAAGCTTCAGGAGAACCAGAACCTCCAGGCCAGGACTAAAACGGTGGTTTACACAGCGGTAGTTGTAGCCCAGCCTGCTGTAAGGATCAGAAGCATGGACCACATACAGCCTGGACAACATACAGCCTGGACCACATACACCCTGGACCACATACAGCCTGGACCACATACAGCCTGGACAACATACAGCCTGGACAACATACAGCCTGGACCACATACACCCTGGACCACATACAGCCTGGACCACATACAGCCTGGACCACATACAGCCTGGACCACATACAGCCTGGACAACATACAGCCTGGACCACATACCGAAGGCACTTGAAGGCACATCATGAGAGATGCCTCCAAAAACCTCCTCAGGATCAGCTGGGAGGATAGACGCACAAACACCAGCGCCCTAGAGGACTGGCGATGTCGTCCTGATGCCAGACTACGTGCAGCCTTCCAAAACAAAGTCCTATATACCCTTGTCACAGGAAAGCGTGCCCTGGGAGGTCAAAACAGAGGTCAAAACAGTGCCAAATAAGACCTTACCACCTGGGAAGACACCGTAACCAACAGGGAGACCTGGCAAAAACCTGCCTGTGAATGTGTCACACTGTTATGATAACAGGGGTTGACACTAAGGTCTACTTGCATGAAGATAATATTCAAATGCCTGTCAAATAAAAAGTGTCAGGTGTGTGTGTGTGGTGGAGTCTGAAGAATCTGAAGGTTCCCAGTTCGATTCCCGGTTCCCCCAGAGTTAGTGTCAAAGTGTCCTTGAGCAAGACGCTGGGGGAGCCAGGGATCGAACTGGGAACCTTCAGATCACCCGTATCAGATGCTGAACCCCTAACTGCTCCTGATGAACAGGTAGGTGGTGCCTTGCATGGTATGCTGCAAAAGACACAAGCACAGACACAACGGAGAGCCTCCACCAAAAAGAACCTGCCCAAACCCACTATCTCTAGGACTACACCAAGCCCACCTGAAGATCCACAAGATCCATATCCTTGTGGATCCTGAAGATGCCAAGAGGACCAAGAAGCAGTGACCGCCAATGATGATCACGACCAACCTTTTTTGACAGTGTAGATCAAGGATCCCAGAGTTAAAAAGATGGTATCAGGTGGGGTCCCGTGGCCTACTGCATATCAAACTGGGGCTCCTTGGAATTCAAAAGGCTGAAAAGGGAGCGTATCTAGGTTCCCCGGGTTCTACGTTCCCCGCTTACTTAACCCTAAGGTAGGTGAGGAACATAGAACCCAGGGAACATAGAACCCGGTGGAATAGACCAGAATCACTGGTCTATTCCAAGGCCTGTATCAGCCGCTTCAGCTGCTCCAGCCGCTCCAGCATCTCCTCCTTCACCAGTTTCCCGTCCTCGGTCACATGCACCAGCCTGTCCTGCATCAGCCTACGTGTCTCCATGGCCCTCACCAGCCTCTCCTCAAAGTCCTCCACCAGGTTGTCCTTCTCCTGCACCAGATTCTCCTCCTCCATCACCTGTATCAGTCTCTCCTTTGCCAGCATGTCCTGGGACAGCCTCCGGTCCTCCATGGCCTGTGCCAGTCTCTCCTGTGCCAGCCTCCGCTCCTCCATGGCCCGAGCCAGCCGCTCCAACGCCATCCTCTCCTCCTCCATGGACTGTGCCAGCCTCCCCTGTGCCATGCTGCGCTCCTCCATGGCCTGCACCAGCCTCTCCTGCGCCAGCCTGCGCTCCTCCATGGTGCGCACCAGCCTCTCCTGTGCCAGCCTCCTCAGGTTGATGGCCTGCGCCAGCTTCTTCTGTGCCAGCTTCCTCTCCTTCATGGCCTGTGCCACCCTCTCCTCCTCCATGGCCTGCACTATCCTCTCCTGGATCAGCCGCTCTTCCATCACCTGTGCGATCCTCCGGTCCTCCATGTTCTGTAAAAGGTTTTCCTGCACCAGCCTCTCCTGAGCCAGCCGCTCGTCCATGAGCAGGGCCAGTCTCTCTTCCATGGCCTGTGCCAGGCTGTCGTTCATGGCTGGTGCCGGACTCTCGTCCTTCACCTTTACCAGCCTCTCATCCATGATCTTTGCCATCATCTCGTCCATGACCTGTGCCAGCCTCTCGTCCATGAACTGTGTCAACCTCTCATCCATGAGCTTTGCCATCATCTCATCCATGACCTTTGCCAGCCTCTCTTCCATGGCCGGTGCCGGACTCTCGTCCATGGCCTGCGGTGGACTCTCGTCCTCCATGGCCTGCGGTGGACTGTCGTCCTCCATGGCCTGCGGTGGACTCTCGTCCTCCATGGCCTGCGGTGGACTCTCGTCCTCCATGGCCTGCGGTGGACTATCGTCCTCCATGGCCTATGCCAGCCCGAGAGGCTGTCACTATGCTGCTGCTGCTATGCTTGCTATCTCGATGGGCTGCTTCCTTAACAACTGAGTGATAGCTGATTGCGGTGCTCTTCCTGAGATGTAAGTGTCAGCTGGTCCCTTTGGTCTCCAGACTGATGAAATATGGATAGCCTGTCTAACGGTCACAGATATCATCACGTGACGTCACTAGACCATCATCTGGTGACGTCACACCACACGCCACCCGTCACAACATACGTACAGTTGCACTTCCACATAACGGAAAACTAGCCTGCTCAACATAGATGCTGATTGGGCCTTCCACTTTTTGGTTTCTGCCCCTCTCTTGGGTGGTCCATTTGTTTTAATACCGGTATTATACCGGTATTATAGTAATTACCTGTAATGGCGGGCTGAACTTCCCCATTATCTGAATGCTATATGTTTGTTATGCCACTAAATGGCAGCAGTGGTCATCGTTTGAGCTGCCAGACAGCACAAACGATGTGTTTCGAGATGACTTATCAAACACTGGTATGTCCTCGTTTCGTTTTGACCTCTTGCATGCAAAGCTTGCACACAACCCAAATCGGGATTATCCGGTTCCTCTACTTCATTCGGCTGGAACCCCAAATGCTGCTGCCAAAGGCATTTCCACCTGTTTTAGCCCTTGATTCCGACCTCCTAGTATTCCGGAGTCCCCATAGTAGTGCTGCACGATTCTTGCTCAAATGTGAATCACGATTTTCCTCCATAAGAATTGAGATCACGATTCTCACACGATTCTCACACAATTCTCTTGTAAATATAAAAAAAAAAAAAATTGAAAAAGAAAGCGTCATAATTTAAAATCGAGATCGCATAGGTGTCTGAATCGAGATCACGATCTTTTTCCGATTAATCGTGCAGCACTACCCCATAGTCCGACAAACGTTAGGTTAGTGTGAGGTTAGGGATAGAGTTAGTTATAATGGGGCCAGTCGGACGAACGGGACGTCGGAATAATGACATGGCACCGCCCCAAGAGTACAGGATTGTATTATGATTCGTAAGCTTGTTAGAGTGGGGACATGTCTATGTTCCCTCAGTTTAGGATTAGGCTTGGGGTTAGGGTCGGGTTAGTGTTTGTTTTGAGGGAACATAGGGCTGAGGGAACATAGGGCTGAGGGAACATACGGCTGAGGGAACATAGGGCTGAGGGAACATAGGGCTGAGGGAACATACGGCGGAGGGAACAGCCCTATGTTCCCGCTAGAGCAATGCAAATGCAGCACCTCAACGTGCTGTGATCTGTGATCACATGTCTAGGAAGATGGCAGCAAAACCACGTGATCACAAACGTAGACTTACTGTTTGAAAAAAAATGAAAACACCTTTTTCTCTGCTTTCTGTTGTTGTGGTGGAAAACCTCAACTGTTTTTTGCAAGGTTTTCTTTCTTTCTTTTTGGATTGTTTTTAAGAGACTCCGAAGCAACCTCTTTCATTCACACAACATTAGATATATACAACTGCCCATATATATGGAATGGACGATCGCGTCCGGCCAAATTATTTTCTCTGAGTGTACGAAGAAGTAAGTGAAAACACTAAAAAATCGCTGGCACTGTGGCAACTAGACGATGTTTTTTTCTGGCATTGAATGAGTTAATAAAGTGATTATCATCTTTTATTTTTTTACCTGAGACAGTGTTGAACCTCATCCTCCTATGTAGTAATGTCAACGTTGACATGTCAGCTTCGTCTTCCGGTTCCTCTTTAATCTGTGGAGGTCGTGGAGGTTTCTCCAAACTGGACCTCCTCTCCTCTTTACACACAGACAGAAGGAGGAGAGAGAAGAGGAAGAATCAGCACAATTCTCCTATTTATTGACTTGTTTTAAAGGTGACTCTCCACCAAACAGATTACTTCAGACTACTTACGATACGATAGTACTTTATTGTCACACTGAAATGTGTCTTGTGACCCAGCAGCCATGTATGCAACACATATACAGTACACACATTTGACATGACACAAAAAACTAAAACTAAAATACATACATAAAGACATAGAGACAAGAGCAATGTCCACCACTCAGCCTACCCCTGGCCTAAACTCCTGATTAAGCCTCAATGTCGTCTGATGGACAAAAGACCTCTTCAGTTTGACCTTATTGTATGTTGGAACACTGTATCTCCTTCCTGAAGGCAGCAACCTATATTCTCCATACAAAACATGGCTATAGTATTTGAAGTGATATTCCTTGCCAACCTTATCGTACTGTTATTATACGTAGATGTATAGAGCCTCTGAAGTGGTTGTCCAACAATCTTTGAACAAATGTTCAGTTGCTGCAGCAGTTGTGACTTTAAGGCTACAGACAGAGATCCATACCAGAATCACGATTATTATTATTATGATGATTAAAAGAGCCTACTCACAACGTGTCACATTGTTATGCGCTGTGGGTTTTGTAGATCTGCTATTTTAATCGTAATTGAGGCAAACGTTTGAAACAATCTCGATACTGATGTGAGTGTGTTTTGGGCCGAGCGTTCCGGTTGCCTTATTCCATACATAAGCTTTTTGAAAAGAGCCGATCTAGAAGCTCACAACGCAGTGAGTGCAGATCTGCTTATTTTTTTTATTGGGGAAAAATATTGTTTTTGTAATATTTTAACACAAATCTTGTATGGGGGTCCCTGACCGGAAATATTTACAGATGAGGGTCCACGGCCAAATACATATATTAATGTGGGGCTCATTGACATGAAACAGTTTGAGAACCAATGCATTAGTTTGTTTATTTTCTTCTTCAAATAACTGAGTAGTTTTATAAGTAGTGGATAATGAATGAAGGCCTTAAAGTAACGTCCTTACTAAGCCTCTCTCACACTCAAGTACTTTTACCAGATTACCAGTTTAACCAGATTAACCATCTGACGTCAACTATTTCTGTCAGGTTTCAGGGCTTTAAGACAGAGGTGGAAAGTAAGTACATTTACTCAAGTATTGTACTTAACTACAAATCTTTCTTAACTGGAGTATTTCCAATTTACAATACTGTTTACTTCTACTCCACTACATCTCAAACGCAAATATTATACTTTTACTCGACTACAATTATTAGAAAACTTTAGTTACTTTGTAGATTTTGATTATTATTACAAAACATATATTAACCACTTCAGCCCTATATATACTTTGGCCATTTGAAAATAGCAGATCTACAAGCTCACAATGCGTTGTGAGCTTGTAGATCTGCTATTCTCAATACATTTAGTAACTGGTGAAATGGCACGGTCTGCATAATGAGTATTTTTACCTTTGGTACTCTAAGAATATTTTGATGCCAATACTTTTTGTACTTTTACTCAAGTACATTTTGAATAACAGACTGTATTGTAGCCATGGTTCACATGACGTCATGCGTCATGGCGCTACTTGTTCCTGTTTTATTAAAATGTTACATTTACAACCCATACATCTACATAAACGTTCACATTACAAATATAAAGTGTTGACCCCACGGCCATGGATGTTACAAGTTAAAACGCCCGGGTCTAAGAACCCGTATCTGCAGCATTGTTAAATAAAAAGCTTTTTAATCCGATCGGCGGCCATTTTTTATTTATTTTAATAACGTATCAGGGTGCAATGCACCTACCAACCGATAGGGGCGCGTAGGTGAAAGCATATGGAGAAAATCGGAGAAAATGGTTGGCGATCGGATTAAAAAGCTTTGTATTGAACAATACGGAAGATACGGGTACTTAGACCCAGGCGTTTTAACTTGTAACATCCATGGCTTTGGGGTCAGCACTTTATATTTGTATTATGAACGTTTATGTAGATGTACGGGTTGTAAATGTAAAACTTTCAAAGAACAGGAACAAGTTGCTTCATGACTGTCATGGTATGACAGCCATGTTTCAGGGATACTTCTATTTGTGCTTCTACACGTTTTACCTCCTTTATCAAACATTTCCAGTCGTTAATGAGACATTTTTACTCCTTTATCAAACATTTGACCTCCTATAAGAGACATTTTAACTCCTTTAAGGGACATTTTACCTCCTTTAACAGACATGTTGTTTCTCCGCAGCTCTTTGTTTTCCTCCAAACGCCACCATGAAAAACAAAAAAAAACTACAAGCTCTTACTGTACTTCCGGGTCCACGTGTCACACGCATGCGCAGTGAAGCGTACAGACACAAGGCACTGTTGTGGCCCTGGGATGCCTTTCGCCCCCTGCTGGAGGAGCTGTGAAATAATATTACCAGAAACATTTTCCTCTAGCCCTGAATGACCATATAACAGCTCTGTGACTCTGAGAGTGTACACATGGAACCAAATGGACCCTTACAGGTCTGTGACTCTGAGAGTGTACACATGGAACCAACTGGACCCTTACAGGTCTGTGACTCTGAGAGTGTACAGATGGAACCAAATGGACCCTTACAGGTCTGTAACTCTGAGAGTGTACCCATGGAACCAAATGGACCCTTACAGGTCTGTAACTCTGAGAGTGTACACATGGTTCCCTTTGCATACTCTCAGAGTTAAGGGGGTCCTTGCGAATACAACATTTGAGAACCACTAGTACTAGTTGGACTCTTAATGTGTAATACCCAGTGTCGTAGTAAATCAGAGTCATACGAAAACCTATAGACTGACATTCAGTAATTGGGTTTTATGATCAAAACGTCATAATGGTCTATAAAAAATAAAATCAAACATTTGCCACGGACAAGACCAAGTCTTTGCCACAGACACATTTGACCATGTTGGACATATTGATGACCCCTGATTGCTATTTTACTTTAGAAAAAACACAAATCAGACACTGTGTGTATCTCTCAGTTTATTTGTGGAGTCACACTGTCCTCTACTGCCAACTTTGGTGTACTGCTGCTGCATGTTTACCTTTTGTTTTTGTTTTTTTATTTTGTATTATTATTAGATATACCAATACTTTTGTACTTTTACTCAAATACATTTTTAATTCTGGACTTTTACTTCCAACAGAGTATTTCTATACATTGCAGTATTGATACTTTTACTCAAGCAAAAAAAATGGGAGTACTTTTTCCACCGCTGCTACAGTGTCACACAAAGATTCAGCATGTCTGGAACAACTGTGTGAACGTCTGTCTGGATCTTCATTTAGTTCCACCTGATGTAGTCATCTTAGTCGTATGGCGGTGTGTCTCACACAGAAGATAGCAGATCTACAAGCTTCTGAGCTCGTAGATCTGCTATTTTCGATGAGAGACATGATGCGCAACCATCTATAAATCAGGCCTAACGGAGACATCATCTACTGTAGTTCAGGTGGTATATATATATATAATATATCAAATATCTGAAAATGTATATTTACAGAGGCAGTGGGGTAAAGAAACAAAGTACATTTTATAAAGTACTGTACTTAAGTTAAACTTTGAGTTATGTGTACTTTACTTGAGTATTTCCAATTTCCAATACTTTTACTTCTACTCCACGACATCTCGGATTCAAATATTATACTTTTACTCCACAACATTTATTTGAAAACTTTAGTTACTAGTTACTTTGTAGATTTGGAAAACATACATTAACCACTTCAGCCCTATGTACATTTGGGCCATTTGAAAATAGCCGATCTACAATGCGACGCATTGTGAGCTTGTAGATCTGCTATTTTCAAAAGATTTGCATACATTTGAAATGTGACATTCTGCGTAATGAGTACTTTTAATGTTTGGCTCCTTGAATACATTTTGATGCCAATACATTTGTACTTTTACTCAAGTACATCTCGAATTCTGGAATTTTACTTAGTAACAGAGTATTTCTATAGTGCATTATTGATACTTTTACTTAAGTAAAAAAAACGTGAGTACTTTTTCCACCACTGTACAGAGGTCACATGAACGTGACTGGAAAGATATGTAACATGACAGGGACTCAAAGCCCTGTGAATCTCATGTTTTACATTTAAAGATGGAGTGCCATGATATTTTTCAACCCTAAAACCTGATCATATGGTATTATTATTATGTAAGGATTTTTTTCAACAAAAAGAAAGTGTACAGTAAGTGTTAAAATGTTGTTTTTATGTAGACACACCCACCAGTTCATTAAGTATACCTGGTTCTCACCTTAGCACCTCCTCCACCACCTTAGCACCACCCACCTGTCCTAGTCCCTCCTCCTCCTCATGCCCACACCTGTTGTGTTATGATAATGAGGGGGAGGGTATGGCTTTGTGATGTCACTAAAGCGCTGTTTCTCTATTGGCACGTTTGACCCTCAAGGTTTCAGCCTCCAGGAAGAAACTCCAAATAGTCAGAAAAGACATAAAACACCATAAAAACACCACCGGGGGGCTTAATGAAGTTCTATCAACCTCATAGACACATGAAAAACAGAAAAAGTGCAAAAAAATGGCACCAGCTCTTTAAGATGTGAAAATAATAGCATTCATAATTATTATTATGAATAGAGATTATGGAATGGTCTAACTTATGCCAGAGCCTCTCCTCTCCCCCGGTCCCCGGCAGAGTAGTTCTGGAGAAGTGGACTGAGTGGCCCTGTCTGTCCCTCAGAGGACTGACCGTGGGTACAGTAGCTACTGGGACGTAAGTCTGTCTTTCCCTCAGAGGACTGACCGTGGGTACAGTAGCTACTGGGACGTAAGTCTGTCTTTCCCTCAGAGGACTGACCGTGGGTACAGTAGCTACTGGGACGTAAGTCTGTCTGTCCCTCAGAGGACTGACCGTGGGTACAGTAGCTACTGGGACGTAAGTCTGTCTGTCCCTCAGAGGTCTGACCGTGGGTACAGCAGCTACTGGGACGTAAGTCTGTCTGTCCCTCAGAGGACTGACCGTGGGTACAGTAGCTACTGGGACGTAAGTCTGTCTGTCCCTCAGAGGTCTGACCGTGGGTACAGTAGCTACTGGGACGTAAGTCTGTCTGTCCCTCAGAGGACTGACCGTGGGTACAGTAGCTACTGGGACGTAAGTCTGTCTGTCCCTCAGAGGTCTGACCGTGGGTACAGCAGCTACTGGGACGTAAGTCTGTCTGTCCCTCAGAGGACTGACCGTGGGTACAGTAGCTACTGGGACGTAAGTCTGTCTGTCCCTCAGAGGTCTGACCGTGGGTACAGCAGCTACTGGGACGTAAGTCTGTCTGTCCCTCAGAGGTCTGACCGTGGGTACAGCAGCTACTGGGACGTAAGTCTGTCTTTCCCTCAGAGGACTGACCGTGGGTACAGCAGCTACTGGGACGTAAGTCTGTCTGTCCCTCAGAGGTCTGACCGTGGGTACAGTAGCTACTGGGACGTAAGTCTGTCTGTCCCTCAGAGGACTGACCGCGGGTACAGTAGCTACTGAGACGTACTGTAAGTCGGGGCTTGATTAGCCTGAAAGAGCGAGCCCTATCGATGGTCTTGAAGGGCGGATCCAAACCCAGGCGGTTGGATTCCAGCGCCGCTTCCTATTGCTTCACCAATCTATGTCCCCGCCTCCCCTCCGCCCCCCCCCCCCCCCCCCCGGCCTGTGCACGGAACACGCTGACGTCACCAAATTTAGAGCGACGCCCCTCTGCACTCTGATTGGTTAGGAGATAACAAGGTTCACTCCCTCTCCGAAACCACCGTTCCTGCATGGTTCCCCCAGACTTTTTTTCTTTTGTAACAAAAAAAAAAAGGCATGGGTTTCCGAGGCTATGGCTTGATCAACCCCGGCTGGGTCACCTGGGCGAGGGTGTATGTTGTTGCGAGATACGAAACACCCGTTGACCACAGGCTACAACACTGACGATACGTCCCAGGTGCATCCATGTGATGTTTTTATTTATATGTCATGGAATATGGTCAGTAAAGACCAATAGCAGGTAATTAAGTGGTCCGTTTTTTCCCTCTACACTAAAATCTCCAAGCTCACGGCGGGTTGCTTCTTGTACATATTTTTTACTCTTCATACCAGTAACCTGTAAGCTGATTGTATGACGTTCTGTATAGTAGTGTGTATATGTCTGTCTCTTATATGTATAGTAGTGTCTATCTCTTATATGTCATCATGATTTGTGTGCATGGGGTTCTCATCTTAAACAAGCTCAGTGCTTAATGAGTCTTCCAGTTTAGTAGACCTTGTATTGTGAATTTGTACTTCCATGTACTGTTGTTCTCATGTCTTACTAAATAAAGTACATCAATCAATCAATCAATTGCATGGTGGCACGTTGTGAGCTTGTAGATCTGTTATTTAAATAAAATAAAATCGTAAGAAAAAAGATCATTAATCATAATCAAGGCAAAAGTTTGAAATAATGTTGATATTGATGTGACGTCACATCGCCCTCAGCCCTGCATGTGACGGACTAGTAGTTCCGTCTATAGCAGTGGTTCCAAACTAGGTCAGGACCCCCATGGATCCTGACCCCAACAAAACAAAAAAACATGTTATTTTGGGGGTTCACAGTCTGAAAGGTCTGTAGTTTGGTTTGATTCCTGGATGATCTCTCCCATCAGGTCAGGATGGAGGTTGTCGGTTGAGTTCCTGGATCTCTCTCATCAGGTCAGGGGTTTGGCTCAGGTCCTGTTTCAGTCCCGTTGGAATGTCCAGCCGTACGAAGTCCTCCTTCTGAACCAGATCTCTGACCGCCATCAGACAGTACTCCTTCAATGAGTACACTGAGACAGACAGACAGACAGACAGACAGACAGACAGACAGACAGTATTCATTCAGTGAGTGATTAAAGTATAACTTCAAAAAGTAGCAGATCTACAAGCTCAAAACACGGCGCGAAGCTTGTTGATTTGGACAGTTTTGGACATACTGTATGAGGTTTTCACCAGAGACAGAGACGATGTGTATTGTAGAGTTATTTTATTTGTATAAAGTTGTTGCAAAATGTTTATGGACAGAGTAGAGATGACTCTGTGACGACCTCAACCCCCCCTAGTGGACAGCATGTGTCACCACAGTGAACGTTGTTATCTTGTGCTTTTGTCCTGCAGCTCGTTAAGTCTCTCACTCAAGAGACACATTTCTCCAATGCCGCACCACGCTGTGAGCTTGCAGATTTTCAGCGTGGAACGCCGTTGTGCGACAAAGTACACATCTGGCTTTAGTTGTGCTCACTGCTCACCTTTCTTTTGGAAGAAATTAGTCATTTTCCTTCTCTTTCCTTTCTTTTCTTTTCTAAAAACCTGGTTTCCCTTTCTTGGGGAAAGACATTATTATCATTTAGCCTATTTTACAGCAGCATGCATCAGCTGCTCTTCTCACTGCGTTTAGAGACATTATTATTTAGTCTATTTTACAGCAACATGCATCAGCTGCTCTTCTCACTGCGTTTAGAGACATTATTATTTAGTCTATTTTACAGCAACATGCATCAGCTGCTCTTCTCACTGCGTTTAGAGACATTATTATTTAGTCTATTTTACAGCAACATGCATCAGCTGCTCTTCTCACTGCGTTTAGAGACATTATTATTTAGTCTATTTTACAGCAACATGCATCAGCTGCTCTTCTCACTGCGTTTAGAGACATTATTATTTAGTCTATTTTACAGCAACATGCATCAGCTGCTCTTCTCGCTGCGTTTAGAGACCCGTTTGTTTTGAATATTGCGAACATTGCGGAGCGTCCGGGTAGGCCAGGTAGGCGGCCGCCTAGGGGCCCGGGACTCCGGGGGCCCGGGCCATCAGATCACATGGAACTTTATTTTATTAGAATTAGACGCACTTTGCGTGCCCCGCCTCTCCGCCTCTCAGCAACTTTCCCAGAGATTCACCAGGTTACATGGAGCTGCAAATATATTCGAGGCAATTCACCCCAATACACTTTTGGAAGCTCACCCTAACCCTAAAACCCAAATAAAGTAACAAAGAAACAAACGAAAGACGAATAAGCACGGCCACCAAGGTATGGAATAGTCTAACCCCATCCCTCAAAAAATGCAGTTCGCTGGGCTCATTTAAAACAGCCCTAAAAACTCGTCTTTCTGGAGGACATAAGAGGAGCTAGTACCAGTTTCCCGGTAGACAGACGACCCCCTCCCCTTTTTTTTGTATATATTTTTTATTTTTCATGCTTTTTTTTGTACATAGTGGTATTTCTTCTCTGTATTTTTATGTTGATTTGAACTGTTTGGTTGCTACTATACAGTATATGTCTATGAAATTAATTCAAGGACCCCAACGGAAACAAGTCCGCATGGACTTTTTTGGTCGGACCTTTTAGACAAAAGTATTATAAATATAACTGTGTTGTTTTACCATCTTTTGCCTAATAAAAATTTCAATCAATTCAATCAAACGCAATCCGCTCAAAACCACGCACGGGCACGGGCTGGGCACACACGCACGCGCGCTGCGCGGGGGGGGGGGGGTGGGGGGGGCCTGGCTTTCAGTTGTTCTGCCACTGGACAGCAGCTCTACAAAGCCTGCTTTCTATTGTTCATATCCGGTCTAGAGCCCGCCTTTTATATACACTTATTTGCACACACACACATACTGTACATGCACACACACACATACTGTACATGCACACACACAATTCAATTCAATTCAATTCAAAGGGCTTTATTGGCATGAGAAAACATACGTTTACATTGCCAAAGCAGAAAGCATAATACAACAATACAGCAATACAATCAAAACAAAAAATATGTACATTTGAAAGTCAGAATCTTCAATAGATCAATTTCTATGTACCAAGATCACTGGGTGCAGTTATAGTGCCGGAATATACCCAATGATTAGTCTTTAGGGTGGTTGTGTTCCGTTTGATATCCTTTTCCTATCACAGCAACTCACGAATCTTGCTGCTGTGTTTGCACATTGTTGTACTTCGCCCAGCAGATATGGGAGTTTTTTGTCATTGGTCATGTTTTCAAAATCTCCGTGTGTGGTTGTAATCTGTGGGAAGTATGTGTCTCTGATGTCTTGGTACAATGGACAGACGGTTAGGAAGTGTAGCTCGGTTTCCACTTCATTTTGTGTGCAGTGGGTGCATAGTCTGTCTTCTCTCGGGATACAGGTCTGCCTGTGACGACCTTTCTCGATCGCAAGACTGTGCTCACTGAGTCTGTACCTAGTTAAGATTTTTCTTTGTTTTGGGTCAGTCACGGTGCTCAGGTATTCTGCCACTGCGTATTCTCTGTTTAGGGCCAGATAGCATTCTAGTTTACTCTGCTTTTGTGTTGCTTCTTTCCAGTGTGTCAGGTAGTTTTCCTTTTGCTGTTTTATAATTTGGTTTAGTCCAATGGGTTTTCTATCTCGTGGCTCTGTTTGTGTTTGTGCCCGGAGTTCCAGGGCCAGCTGGCTGAGGGGGCATCTCTCTAGGGTTTCGCTGTGTGTGAGTGCCTTGTTATGGAGTGCATCTAGGTCGCTTTCTTTTAGGTGGTTGTAGAACTTAAGTGCTCTCTTTTTTATTTTGATAATTAGTGGGTATCGTCCTAATTCTGCCCTGCATGCATTATTTGGTGTTTTTCGCTGGGTACGGAGAATGGATTTGCAGAATTCTGTGTGTAGGGTCTCGGTTTGGTGTTTATCCCATTTTTCAGGGTCATGGTTTGCTAATGGTCCCCAGATCTCACAACCATAGAGGGAAATTGGTTCTATCACAGAGTCCAGTATTTTAAGCCAGGTTTTAATTGGGATGTCTATTTTGATGTTTCTTTTGATAGCATAGAATGCCCTTCTTGCCTTGTCTCTCAGGTCCTTTACAGCTTGGTTGTAGTTCCCTGTGCTGCTGATGTTTAGGCCAAGGTAGGTATAGTTTTTTGTTTGTTCTAGTGGGATTGTATTTAGGAAAAATTGATGGTTTTGGCGGCTGGATCTTTTTTGAAATATCATGATTTTAGTTTTAGTTAGGTTCACTGTCAGGGCCCATGTCTGGGAGAATTTGTGTAGGAGATCAAGTTGCTGCTGTAGTCCTTCCTTGGTTGGAGACAGCAGCAGCAGGTCATCTGCAAAAAGTAAGCATTTGATTTCTGTGTTTGCCAAGGGGATGCCTGGAGCTGTGGACTGTTCTAACGTTTTTGCTAATTCGTTGATATATATGTTGAAGAGTGTTGGACTCAGGCTGCATCCCTGTCTAACTCCTCGGCTTTGGGGGAAAAAGTCTGTGTGCTTTTCGCCTATTTTAACTGCACATTTGTTGTTAGTGTACATTGATTTTATGATGTCATAGGTTTTCCCCCCAATGCCACTCTCCAACAGTTTGTACATCAGACCCTCATGCCAAATTGAATCGAATGCTTTTTTGAAGTCGACAAAGCAGGAGAATAATTTGCTTTTGTTTTTGTTTAATTGGTTGTCAATTAGGGTGTTTAGAGTGTAAATGTGGTCTGTTGTGCGATATTTTGGTAGAAAGCCAATTTGTGATTTGCTCAGGACATTGCTTTCTGTGAGGAAGTTTAGAATTCTGTGGTTGAGGATCATGCAGAGGATCTTTCCGAGGTTGCTGTTTACACAGATCCCGCGGTAGTTATTTGGGTCATATTTGTCTCCACTTTTGTGGAGTGGCGTTATCAGCCCTTGATTCCATGTGCTGGGGAAGATCCCAGAGCTGAGCACGATATTTAGGAGTTTTAGTATGGCTATTTGGAATTTGAGGTCGGTGAATTTGATCATTTCATTTAGAATACCGTCCGCCCCGCAGGCCTTCTTGGTTTTAAGTGTTTTTATTTTGTCTTGTAGTTCTTTTAGGTTGATTTGGGAATCTAGTGGATTCTGGTAGTCTTTTACGGCTGACTCTAGGTTTTGTAGTTTATCTTTTATTTGTTTTTGCTCTTTGTTCTTCTCGATTGGGCCAAAGAGGCTAGAAAAATGGTTCACCCATATATCTCCATTTTGGATGGGTAGTTCGTCCTGTTTTAGCTTATTAAGTCTGTTCCAGTTTTCCCAGAAGCTGTTTGTCTGTATGGAATCCTCGATATCTTGCAGTTGGTTTCTAACATGTTGATCTCTTTTTTCTCTTACTGTTTTCTTGTATTGTTTCAGTGTTTCCCCATATTGGAGACGTGTGTTGTGGTTGTCTGGGTCTCTGTGTTTTTGGTTTGATAGTTTCCTTAATTTTTTCCTGAGATTATTGCAGTCATTATCGTACCATTTGTCATTCTCAACATTTTTTCTGGCTTTCCTATTTGATACTTTTAGGTTTGCTAGTGAGGCTGTTAGTTCAAATATATGATTGAGGCCTTCTACTGCCCTGTTTACACTTTCACTGTTTTCTTCAAAGGTTTTTTCTAGGAACTGATCCAGTTGTGATTGGACTTGTTTTTGCCTAATAGCATTTTGGAAAGCTTCTGCGCTGTGTTCATTCCATTTGTAACGTTTTCTTATAGTATGTAGTTTGTTTGGCGTTTGTTCTTTGTGTCTGTGTGTTGATCTGTTTAGATAGGCTGTGGTTCTGTTGTGGTCTGACAGGGGTGTTTGCGGGCTGACTGTGAAAGCTCTGAGCGATGCCAGGTTTATGTCCGTGATAAAGTAATCTACCGTGCTGTTTCCCTGGGATGAGCTGTATGTATATCTACCGAAGGAGTCCCCTCGGAGTCTACCGTTAACGATGTACAGACCCAGTGAGCGACAGAGCTGTAGCAGTTGTGACCCATGTTTGTTTGTTGTTTTGTCGTGATTGTATCTCGGGGGACATGTTGGGGAGCTGATGTGTCCCCCTCCTGGTAAGTGTTTGTTTCCCTGTGTGTTGAGGGTGTCAGGCCCTTGTCCTGTTCTGGCATTTAGGTCTCCACAAATTACAATGTGACCGTGTGCCTGGAAATGGCTGATATCCTCTTCTAGTGGACACACACAGAGAGCAGAGCAGAGCAGAGAGCAGAGAGCAGAGCAGAGAGCAGAGAGCAGAGCAGCAGCTAGCAGCACCAGGCCACCTGGCCTCTGCAGGAGCAACAGCAGCTAGCAGCATCCAGGCTGAGCCACCAGCAGCAGCTGGCTCCACCAGGCTGAGCCACCAGCAGCAGCTAGCTCCACCAGGCCGAGCCACCAGCAGCAGCCGGCACCACCAGGCCGAGCCACCACCAGCAGCAGCTGGCACCACCAGGCCGAGCCACCAGCAGCAGCCGACACCACCAGGCCGAGCCACCAGCAGCAGCTAGCACCACCTGGACCCCAGCAGCAGCTAGCACCACCTGGACCCCAGCAGCAGCTAGCACCACCTGGACCCCAGCAGCAGCTAGCACCACCTGGACCCCAGCAGCAGCTAGCACCACCTGGACCCCAGCAGCAGCTAGCACCACCTGGCCAGGCTGAGGAGCAGCCACCACCAGCAGGCAGCAGCTAGCCACCAGGTCAGGAAGTTCCATTATGGCTAAAAATGTATCAATGGCTCATGTGCATGAGCTATTGGAGCAACAAAAAGACTTCTTTAGAGAATCCTTGAAACAACTTGAGGACAGCTATAAGTGCTTTGTGAACACTATTATGGATAACACCAGCAAAAGACTGGATGGTATTTTGAAAGAGGTGGAGGAGATTAAAACTAGCCTCCAATTCACACAGAAGGATGTGGACCAACTCAAAGAGTCATGCAGCAGGCTTTCCTTGGACTGCAAAACATTTGATAAGGACATTGGGAAACTTGGGGAATCTTCCATCTCAACTGATTCTAAATCAGAATATCTTGAGGGTCAATCAAGGCGAAATAACCTAATTATTGATGGTATTCCAGAGACTGATGGTGAAACATGGGCTGACACTGAACTGAAAGTGCAGGATATGTTCAGAGAAAATCTCCATTTAGACCCTACTAAGATAGAGATTGAAAGGGCTCATCGTACAGGAAAAATTGTCACGAGGTCCAGTACCCAAGCTGAGGCTAACAGGGAACAGGGGTCTGGAAAAAAATATGACAGGCCGCGCTCCATTGTTGTTAAGCTCCTGAGGTTTAAGGACAGGGAAACAGTGCTAGGAAGGGCAAACAAACTCAAAGGTAAAAATATATTTATTAATGAAGATTATACAGAAGCTGTCAGACTTAGGAGGAAAGAGCTACTACCAAAGATGATGGAGGCAAGAAAGAATGGTCTTTTTGCTGTTCTGCGACGTGACAAGCTAATTATTCGCCCTGGTCGCCAGCAGGGGAGAGATAGTGGGTCTGATTAGAGGAGGTCATGTTTAGGTTTTTAACTGTGTGCTGTTTTTCTTTTCTTATTTTTTTAATTTTCAGTTTTTCTAAATGTCTATAAAATTACCAAAAAAAGGGTTAAGGTTTGCACATTTAAACATATGTAGTCTAAGAAATAAGGTCACTGAGCTGTGTCCTATTTTGAATGAAAATAATATTCATGTAATGGCTATCACAGAAACACACTTAGATGAAAACATACAGGATTCTGAGTTGGCTATTCAAGGATACGACATTATTCGATTGGATAGAGATGAATATGGAGGAGGGACAGCGTTTTACATTCAGGATCATATCCCTGTAAAAATTAGAAAAGACTTAGGTATAAATGGTGTAGAAGCTCTATGGCTACAAGTGCACTTACCACATATGAAGCCTATTTTAACATGCTGTTGCTATAGGCCACCTAGTTCTGGTATTGACTATTTGAATAATATTTGCACGATGTTGCAAAATGTGACCGATTCTAATTATGAAATATTATTTGCAGGAGATATGAATGTGGATTGGTTTTCTAGTAATTGTTCTTTGAAAAGAAAGTTGAGTGATGCAGCCACTGTATACAATTTGTCTCAGATTGTGAACCTGCCTACTAGAATTCATTTTAATAGAGACGGTTCACGCTCGTCCTCATGTATAGATCATTTTTTTACAAATGCCCCAGAAAAATGCTCTAAAGCAATTTCTGTACATGTGGGTTTTAGCGATCATAACATAATTGCAACAACTTGGAAAGCGAAGGTGCCCAAAAGTGGGCCTAAGATCATTAATAAAAGAATGTATAAGGCATTTTCTGAGGATAATTTTGTTAAAGATTTGAAAAATATGAATTGGGATTTAGTTCTTGACTGTAAGGATACAGACACTGCATTAATGATATTTACAACCTTATTTTCGAATATTTGTGATAAACACGCCCCAATTAAAAAGCGTACTGTTAGGAGGATCAAAGCCCCCTGGATTGATGATGAGTTAAAACAATTTATGAAAGAGAGAGATTTGCTTAAGCAGTCTGCTATTGCATCTGGCTGCCCTGATACCTGGCAAAAGTATCGAGCCCTTCGGAACAAAATTACTAAAATGAATAGACATAAGAAGAAACACCACTATCAATTTAAATTTGAGGAATGTAAATATGACAGTAAAAAATTGTGGACAATATTCAATGAAGCGGTGGGTAGGGATAAAATGGGCAAAGTGCCTTCATTTATAGAGGTGGAGGGTAAGTTTATCACTAGACCAGTTGATATAGCAAATTACTTGAATAACTTTTTCACTAATAAAGTAAGCACAATTCGAGATCAGATGCTACCAGTTAGTGGCAGACTTTCTGATTCAATTATAAAAAATAAGATAATGAAGGACAAGGTCTGTAATTTTGAATTCAAGAGAATAGGAATAGAAGAGGTAGAAAAGCTTTTATTTTCAATTAAAAGTGATAAGCCATGCGGAGTTGATCATTTAGATGGTGGGTTGCTGAAGTTGGCAGTCACGTGTATTGTGGCACCGATATGCCATATTTTTAATTTATGTATTGAAAATTGTGTTTATCCACAGCTATGGAAAATTGCAAAGGTTACTCCACTGCCAAAAAGCAGTAGGGAACCATTCACTGGTCCAAATAGTAGGCCAGTGAGTATTCTACCGGTGCTAAGTAAATTGATGGAGAAAGTTATATACAAACAAATGCAATGTTACTTTGAAGAACACAGCATTAACTCTGAGCGTCAGCATGCATATAAGGTTGGATATTCCACAAGCACAGCACTCACAGCGCTTACTGACAACTGGCTTAAAAATATTGACATGAAGTCAATGGTGGGTGCTGTGCTTTTGGACTTTAGCGCAGCATTCGATATAATAGATCATGAGTTGCTGCTCAGAAAGTTATCAGCATATCATTTTAAAGAAAGTGCTATTGAATTAATGAATAGTTATTTGGTTAACAGGCAACAATGTGTAGTGTTTAATGGTACATTATCAGAGATGGTGACCCCTCAATGTGGTGTCCCCCAGGGAAGTTGTCTAGGCCCATTGCTTTATTCAATTTTTGTTAATGATTTACCACATGTACTAAACAGTGCATGTATGGAAATCTATGCAGATGACACTACAATGTATGTATCAAGTGGAAATTCTGTTTCTGTTAATATGTTGTTGCAAGAGGAGTTAATGCTGGTTTCTAACTGGGTTAGTGAAAATAGGCTAAAGCTGAATGTTTTAAAAACAAAGAGTATTATGCTGGGTTCTAGATATATGCTGAGATCTAATCCTGAACTAAGTCTTGTTTTACAAGGTGCTGTTATTGAACAGGTTAAAGAGGCCAAATTGTTGGGCGTGATTATTGATGAAACACTGTCTTGGACGATGCAAATTAACAAAATGGTGAATACAATGAGTAGTAACATTTCAATGATAAGAAGAGGAGTACATCTGTTGACTGGTTCAACAGTTAAACTTGTGTTACAATCACTAGTTTTGTCCAGTCTTGATTATTGCCCAACGGTTTGGTCCAGTGCTTCAAAAAAGGACTTGGACAAACTTCAGCTCACTCAGAACAGAGCAGCACGTCTCGCTCTGCGCTGCTCTGGGAGGAGTAGTGTTGAGTGGATGCATGCTGCACTGTCTTGGATGAGAGTGGATCAAAGGTTGGCTTGTAGTCTAGTGACATTTTTATTTAACATCTATCATACTGGTAAACCTGCACATTTGTTGTCACAGATACAACCCACCAATACTAGACATGGCTATGACACAAGACAGGCTATGGGTGGTCAATTTACTTTGGCTTTAATACCTAGAACTAATGCACTTAAAAAAACAGTAATGTATAGAGCAGGAACATATTGGAATGGGCTACCACCACATATAATACGGATAGACAATAAATCAAGCTTCAAAAAGAAATTGAAGGAAGCCGTGATTAGTCAAACAGTTAGATTTAGTTAGTTGTTTAATGTTTGAATTATGATTAATTGTATATACTATTTTATTTAAAAAAAATTGAAATTATTTTTGTTTTGTTTAATTTCTTGATTTGCAAACTAAAAGGTGATATACTATGTAATCATTTATAGAATTTGTGAAGATCAAAATCTTCAATCATTTTTTTTTGTTGTTTGTTTTTAACTATGCAATGGGAGAATTACATTGTATTATGTTTTAATTGTATTGTAAAGTGTGAATGTTTGGACCCCAGGAAGAATAGTCTTCACTGTGGTGAGGACTAATGGGGATCCGTAATAAACTAAACTAAACTAAACTAGTGTGGGGAAAAAGTCCTCTGTAAAGTAAGGGGATTCAATTGGGGGGATGTAGGTGGCACACAGGTAGACATTTTTTTCGGTTGTGGTAAGTTCCTTGTTTAATTCCAGCCAGATGGAAGAAGTTCCAGTTTTTACTAGCTTAATGGCGTGGATTAGTTCTGATTTGTACCATATTAGCATACCTCCAGAGTCCCTTCCCTGGGTGACTCCTGCCTGTTTTGTAGATGGTACCACGAGTTCTCTGTAGCCAGTAGGACAGCCAGTGGGGCCGTCCCCTCTGTGCCATGTCTCTTGTAGAACAATGATGTCTATGTTTGCAATCTCTTTGGCAAAGTCTGGGGTTCTGCTCTTGATGCCAAGGGAAGTCGACCTCAAACCTTGTATATTCCAGGATGATATGGTGAGTGATTTGTACTCCATTGTTCACATTGTTGTTACATTCCATAGGTTCTGCCCTGGGCCCATGCTGTGTAGAATTCCCTGAACATCTGCTCGATGCTGTGTGTGCTGGGGATGGCTCTGGTCACCGCCTGTGCGTATGTGTATGGTTGGAGAGGGAGGGGGAGAGTGGGCGGTGGTGAGGCTGATGCAAGAGTGTATGGGATGGACATCAGTGGTGTGGGTGAGCTGTGTGTGGGATGAGGTCTGGGTGGAGCAGTGAGGATATGCATCAGGGGTGTGGGTGGGCCGCCCTGTTGTGTGGCATGGGGTCTGGATGGGGCGGAGGGGTGTCTAGGAGAGGGTCTGCTAGGTTGATAGGGGTGGTGACGTCTAGTAGAGTGTCCTCTGTGTGCAGTGCGGTGTCCTCTGGGTGTAGGATGTTGTCCACGGTGGTTGCGTGTGTAGGGTGTTGTGTCTGTAGGGTAGTCGCGGTCGAGTGCAATGTCCTTCAGGCTCTTTGCAAAGGTTGGGATATCAGCCTTGCGGATGTGTACCTGGTCGTGTAGGCTTCCCTTGTGCAGGGTTGGGTGTTCTGCGAAGTGGACCTTACTCTTCCTTGCACAGATTCTGGAAGTCTGTGCGTTGATTGCGTTGATGTAGTCGTATTCGACGTCGCCTCTGTGTAGCAGTGCCGAGATGACTACTTCTGCGTTGGGGAATGTTGAGGTGGCTTTTTCTATCATTCCCTTGGTAGATGTGACCATCTCGTGGTCTTCCTGTACCCATATGTCGTTTGTGCTGGTGTGGATTATTATATGGCTGGGGGAGCCCAGCCGGTCCCTTGTCAGTAACTCCATTGCACGTGCTGTGTTTCGACATCTGATGTGTTCAACTCTGTGCTTTGGGAAGAGCTTTCTTGCATCGATGTATTTCCCATTTGAGTCAGTCAGGAGTACAATTTCTGGTTTTTGTAGCTGGCGGTTTTCTGGAGGTGTAGCAGTGAGGGAGGGTTGTGGTGGGTCCTCTTCTTGAACGATCTCTTGGGAGAGTACTTGGCTTTGAGGTACCGCTGATTGGTCAGGGTTATCTGGTATTTCTAACCCTTCCTGCTGATTGCTGGTTGGTCTTGCTTCCCTTTCAAGCTTTTCTATCTCTCTCCTCAGTTGCCCTATTTCCTTTTCTGTCGTTTTCCTTAGCTGTTCTGTGTCTTTTCTCATACTTTCCCTAGTCTCTGCTATTTCCTTTTCCTGTCTTTCTTTTAGCTTTGCTAGCTCCTTTCTCATGTCTTCCTTTAGCTGTCTTATCTCCTTTCCCATATGTTCCCGTAGCTGTACCAACTCCTGTCTGAGCGTAGGCTCACTCTCTGCCTGTTCCTTTGTGGCACTGGCCCTGGGAACTATCTGTTCTTCCGTATACCCCAATAGCTGTTGCTCCATCTGTACTTTCCTATATTCTAATCTAAAGAATTGGTCATTCAACTTGGTAAGCAGGTGTGGCTCTATGGTGTGAGCTTTTGTGGCACTGATTGGTGGGGGTGGGGGTGGACTCTCTACTGTGTCTGGATGTATTGTCTTGTCTATGTCTATAGTGGTTGGAGTGCACTTTTCTTGTGCCATCTCCCTGATTTTGGTGAAGTCATTCATTATGGGTGTTCTATTTCCCTGGATTGTTACTCTTCCAGTTTTGTAAATGTTTACAGTGGTGGCTCCTTCCTCTGAGTGCAGTTTAAGGCTACATCCATCAGTCAGTGGTACCTTTTTTATCTCTGTGTAGTGCTTTTGTGTGGCTTCAATCCATGCCTGAGGTCTATGTGTGAAAAAGATTAGGTTTGTTTCAACCTTCTTTGAGTTATAGTCTGCATAAAGTGTCTCTAAGTTATTTGTCAGGAGTTCTGTCTTGTAGTTCTCCTTATCCTTAACCTTAGCTGATGTTGGATATTCAATTGGTATCGGTGTTGTGGGTGTGTGTGCTGTTGCTGTAGCTAGAAGCTCGGTTGCCATGGCTTCCATTGTTCAGGCTCACACCTGGCTCACCTAGCTTCACGCCCCTGTCTAACACCCCTCCCCCGGTACTTTCCTTTGTTATGCTACTTTGCTGCCTGCTTCTACTACTACTACTATTCTATGTGTCTAAATGTTTAAACTGTTCCCATGCAGTTTACTATGATTCTACAGTATTCTATTTTACTACAGTCTTACAACAATCTTACTACACTTCAATGTCTCTAGACTAGAGTTCTGCAATGTATCTCCAAACTTCAGGTTTACTTACTCAAGTTTGTTGTGTGTCTTTTCTGGTAAAGGAGCAAGTTTTAACTCCAAATGTTTTGTTGAGTGGTAAAAAGCTGTTTTATTCCTTGTTGTCCTTGATCCTTTTTGGTCTTTGTGAAAAGTGTTGAAAGTATTTCACAAAAGTCTTTAAAAAGTGTTCCAGCAAGTGTTCCAGCAATCCAAGGCTCAGGAGCTCAGACAAACACAACCTCTCACCTCAAGAGTCAGAGTCACACACACACACACATACTGTACATGCACACACACACATACTGTACATGCACACACACACACATACAGTACATGTGCAGTGGCCGTCTCCGTATCCGCTCTAGACAGGAAGTGTAGTTGATTGGTACCATCCAAGCGCAGGGAGCGGGCTAAACCATTTTGTAAGGGGTGAGAGGTTTTATACCTACATGTTTTTACATTTATTAGTTTCAGATACAAAGTTCAGTCTCTCTCAATTTAATTCAGCTAATCTTTATTTAGTTATGGCACTAATTCGAAAATACAAATACCAATAAAATGGTACAGTACGCATTGTGAGCTTGTAGATCGGCTATTTTCAAATGGACTAAATGTATATAGGGCTGAAGTGGTTAATGTATGTTTTGTAATAATAATCATAAATCTACAAAGTAACTAAAGTTTTCAAATAATTGTAGTGGAGTAAAAGTACAATATTTGCCTCTGATACTCCAGTAAAGCAAAAAATACCTCAAACAAGAAACCTTTCAATCCAGGCTCCCTCCACCCTACTACTACTACTGACCTGGTGAGGTAATGGACCCTCCACCCTACTACTACTACTACTGACCTGGTGAGGTAATGGACCTCCTCCACCCTACTACTACTACTGACCTGGTGAGGTAATGGACCTCCTCCACCCTACTACTACTACTGACCTGGTGAGGTAATGGACCTCCTCCACCCTACTACTACTACTGACCTGGTGAGGTAATGGACCTCCCTCCACCCTACTACTACTACTGACCTGGTGAGGTAATGGACCTCCTCCACCCTACTACTACTACTGACCTGGTGAGGTAATGGACCTCCCTCCACCCTACTACTACTACTGACCTGGTGAGGTAATGGACCTCCCTCCACCCTACTACTACTACTACTGACCTGGTGACCTGGTGACCTCCCTCCACCCTACTACTACTACTGACCTGGTGACCTGGTGACCTCCCTCCACCCTACTACTACTACTGACCTGGTGACCTGGTGACCTCCCTCCACCCTACTACTACTACTACTGACCTGGTGAGGTAATGGACACCTGGAGGGGAACAGGGTGACCGTTGTCATTCCATTCCGTGGCTGTAGGCATGTAGACATCTCTACCATTCACCTCCAGTCTGGCTCCACTTCTAGAGGCTCTGAACATCCATGGATGAGCTTTAACAATATAAAATATATAAACATCCATGAGCTGTATGTTAACAATATAAAATATGTAATAAACATCCATGGATGAACTGTGTGTTAACAATATAACATATATAATAAACATTCATGGATGAGTGTTTGGCAAAAACAGAATAAAGACGTTTATCATGTTCTTTTCATGTAAACATGCTCACTTAAAGTAATACTAGGTAACGTTTTCAACAAAACTAAAGTTAAATTGTATATCTTTTGCGAGTGGCAAAAGTTTCACAACACCCACTCCATGAATTTCACCCCCGGAAGCCTTTTATTTATATATTTTCTATTGAACGTGGACGGGGGGGACTTTCCCGGGAAAATGACGTTCCTGGCCAACGTCATGACGTCGTGGCCGACGTCCTGGCCGACGTCATGACGTCGGCCAGGAACTACCGCAACGGTTTCCTGTTTGGCCAGGAACTACCGCGCTAATAACAAAAAGGAACCTCACGCTGATTTTAAGAGAATGTAGGATTGGAAGATCGAAAAAGAACAGAAAAAGAAAGCACAGCTCATGGTAACTAATGCTCCACTGGCTAAGAGAAACGATCCGTAGATAGTATAAAACAATTAAAAGATCGCTTTTTGAAACACTTCCGGCTTCCGGTGAAAACGAATGGAATTCTGGGTAATCGAGGACTACGGAAATTGTATGCAGTGACGGTAGTGACCAGCAGAGGTTGCTAAAAATCGTTATTTGTGATTCTGCATTGTACAACTTTAACCAATCAGAAAACTTGAACTAATGCATTGCGTGTCTGAATTCAACGCTGAGGCTGTTGTTTGTTTGTCAATCAGTCGTTGCCTGTATGCAACACCCGGTGCGTATACATGTGCGTGCATGAACGTCCGCGAATGGGCGTGCGCGTGCACGGCGAACATGCGCATTGATTTAAGGGTCCCCATTTGAGGGGCTGAATATATGGTCAGCCTACACTAGGTGCACTGCATGTTGCAACCGCAGACAATTTTTTTTTGGCCGATAAAGTATATTTTTGGACCGCAACGGGTTCGAGTTGCCGTGCCGAACGTTGCGAAGTTCGCTTGAGCCTACTCGGCGCCGTCCGAGTTATGTACAGATAGAGTTATGTACAGATAGAGTTATGTACAGATAGAGTTATGTACAGATAGAGTTATGTACGACAGACACAGAATCGTAAATCATGTTTTGGGGCGAGGGTTTGCCCCAACTGCCACTCAAATTGACTACTGGCCAATCACAGCGCGTCTTTTACGGGACTTGTCAGAATCTAGCTGTATAAAACTATTGCGCGTAGTAGAGTGTTGACCTACGAATAAATAAAACTATATTAGTAGAGAGTATTTACCTACTCAGAAAGGTATTAATATCAGTAATAGAGTAGAGTGTTGACCTACTCAGAAAGGTATTCATGTGTAAAACGCGTCCAGGTTTGATGTCTCCATAAGTGACCGGAAGTCCGTTGAAGTCCATCCACCAGGTTGTGACGTCAGAAGTAGTTCTGTTGATGAAGTTCACATGAGTCTGTTGGTCCGAGTTCACTGATCTGAGACCAGCCTGCAGTCTGACTTCTACCTCTTCATCCATAACAACAATAACTGTGTTATGATCACATCATATACATGAGTGTATATAGGCTTAATTCTATCTAGTCGTAGTTCGTAGTTCGTAGTTCGTAGTTTGTAGTTCGTAGTTAGTATAGTGATCCCATCAACACCTGTAGGCTTCTATCTAATGTCATATTATAATAATAACTGCCTGATTATAATAATCTTCTTAACACGTAGCTGCTGAGTTTAGTTTAGTTTTGTAGCTCTGGTCTGTGTCGTTGCCAGGTTGTGCGAGAGAAACAAGCGGTCTGACTAATTTGAGGGGGAAAAAAGCTGATCTACAAGCTCACATCGCGACGCGTTGTGAGCTTGTAGATCAGCTTTTTTTTTCCTCCACCCTTTTTAATTAAATAGTAAATACCCTACACACATCCCGCGTTATTGAGTTCTCTATAACTGATCTGCTCGTACAGCCAACATTACACTGTCGTGCGACGTCTCCGTCTTAAATAAACTAAACCATTTCACTACTCGCTGAAACAAAGGCTGTTTTGTGTTGTTGTAAAGTCTATTCTCCACGGTGGGAGGCCTCTCAGGACCCCACCTTCTCTGTATGATGCACTTTATGGGCAGAAAGTAAAATATGTCCGCCAGATGGATGTTATTTATTTCACTCCACTGCGCCCCCTACAGGTTTGGTCTATGGTAATTTATAGTGACCAGATCTGTAGGGGGCGCAGTGGAGTAAATACAATAATTCCATCTGAAGGACATATTTTATTTTCTGCCCATTAAGTGTATTATACAGAGAAGGTGGGGTCCTGAGAGGCTGCCCACCCTGGAGAATAGACTTTCAACAACTCAAAACAGCCTTTGTTTTAGTAAATAGCTAAACTGTTATGTTTATGTTCACTAAAGACGGAGACCTCGCAGGCAGTGTAATGTTGGCCCTCTGAGCAGAGCAGTTAGAGAGAACTACCGCTCTGACCCGAGCTGGGGGTCCCTGGCATAAACATATTTTCAGATGAGGGTCCGTGGCCAAATGCAAATACATATTAATCTGGGGGTCCTTGACTTGAAAATGATTAAGAACCACTGGTTTGAACAACATTTAGGAAACTATTCAGTCCAAATAACAATCAACTAGACATCAGAAACAAGCCCTAGAAACCTCAACCTGTTGCTACCAATGTTTTACAAGCAACTTTATAGAAAAACAAGCCCAACGTGCTTATAATAAGCAGACATGGCAACCCTGGTCGAATGACGGCAGGGGGCGTGCCTTTCCTGCCTGATGTTAAGAGAAACAACAGCGGGGCGCCCCCTACAGTACGGGAGGAATACTGCCAGTGAGCTGGAAAAACTCAGAGTTTACTTTTGATTGATTTGATACTTTATTAGTCATAAATGTAAAACAGCACAGAGGTACAGTCAGACCTTAAGGATAAAAGGATAACACAAAATAGTCCTGGAGACTTGTTTCCATTGTGGTCCTATGTATTCAATTCATCAACATAAACATTACACACATAACACATGACAACAATAAATGTCATCAACAAAAATGCAACTACATATTATTTGCATTTGGCCAAATGCCCCCCTCCACGGTGGAGGGGGGGGGGGTCCCCAGATGAGAGGAAAGTAACAATTGGACTTTTAAGACCTTTTTAGATACTTTTTTTTTAAAGAAAGGAAGAAAAGAAAAAGACCATTTCTGCATCAAAAGTAACCAACAAACTATAGGCTACCATAAAAACTGGTCAAACACAAATCGTCAAATAATTTAAGAGGCCATTTTTTTTTTAATAGCAGATCTACAAGCTCACAACGCCTCGCGTTGCGGGGCGTTGTGAGCTTGTAGATCTGCTATTTTCAAAATATGTATCTGTGGAACCGAGTCAAAACTAAATTCAATGTCTCAACTCCTACAATTCCAAGTGCTTGTCAGGGTGGGGGGTCCCCAGTTCAAATGTGATTCTTTTGGGGGGTCCCCAGTTCAAATATGATTCTTTTGGGGGGTCCCCAGTTCAAATATGATTCTTTTGGGGGGTCCCCAGTTCAAATATGATTATTTAGGGGGGTCACAGGCTTAAAAGGTTGAGAACCACTGCTGTCCAGTAGGATGAATGGGTGGAGCATTGAAAACATAGTAAAACAAAAACTACAATCAAGCGTTACATTTGCCAGTCCTAGAACTGTACAACATACACATTAAAGGAGTAGTTCACCAAAAAAAAATCGTATTTTCTCTCAACTACACACTCCATGAAGCCTTGAATTCAGAGACGTTTTGGATTTAGTCGCATTCCTAAGCAAATAATGTGATGACCGGCTGAAAGATGCTAATGTCTCCGGTAGGAGACTCAGCCTTGCTTTCAGGAATGCGACAAAAACAAAAAAAAATCCATGAATTCAAGGCTTCCTGGGGAGTGTAATTGATAGAATATGAGTATTTTTTGGGGTGAATTACTCCTTTAAGAGACAACCTGTAACACTGAAGTACCGACTTTCATTACGAACAGAAGCCGTGGATTTTTATCATTCATTATGTAACAATTGCAGGAAAAAAAACTGTTCCCTCCCCGACTAAACATGTTCTGTCGTTGCTATGGTTAACGTTGCACTGTTCAGGGGGGGAGGGGGTTATAATCGGGCCACGTCGGGGCAACCAGCGAGGAGTCGTGAGTCGTCTGCGACATCCGCGACATCCGCCATGAAAGAATTGAAACTCCTTTTGGAATTCTCCCACAGAATCTCTTTCCCTCCTCCGTCCACAGAGTCCACCTCATCCAGTTTCTCCACACAGCAGCACACCTCATGCCGTAAGGCTGTGTCTTTTTGAAGGGTTTAAAGGGAAACCCTCTTTCCCATAGATATAGAAACCTAGACATCTCATTGGTCTCTGCAGTTGATTGGAGCGATCCATATCGCGATACAAGACTGTGGCGGCCGCCATAGAAGGCAAGCTGCCAATCAAAGTGACTACTGGCCAATCACAGCGCGTCTAACTGACTAGTTGCTGCGCGGCGCTGCCTATTAAAGGGCTGGGTTACGAAAAGACCCGCCCCCAACTGCCTCTGATTGGCCTACCGAACGTCCCCTTCTTTGACGCACGCGGAAACTTCCCGAGGGAGGGGTGGGAGCTGGTGCTCCGCCCGAGATACAGACGCCTCAGAGCCGGAGGAGGCGTGTCTACGGTCTTTCCCTCCCATGGGGAACAAAAACAAGATGGCTGCCCTGTGCAGCAGGATATGGAGGCCAGTGTGGAGCTGTCTCAAATTACATATTTGGCCAAATAATTGATGTCATGTGGAACTCTAAAATCTAAATATCTACTTACATAAATATGTACATACATAGAGTATTTACATATATACATATGGGGGACATACACACTATTGCTGACCTATGTCTTGCCCCTTTGCAGGCCGTAAAAAAATAAATCACATAAATTGAGTTAAGAAAAAAGGGTTGGTTGGTTGTCTGGTGAGTTTAATTTAAGACCCACGTATAGAGTAACAATGAGCAGTTGACAAGGACAGGGGGAAGAGTTAAGGCCGATACATGATCCGTTACGTCGTCGGAGAATCTTCCGGTTCGGACAGGCGCTCACGCACACACACACACACACACACACACACACACACACACACACACACACACACACAGGCTGCTTTAGTTGTGGATCTTGATGGCTTTCTCCAGGTAGGTGCAGCGGCCTCTCTTTGGAGCTTTGTTGAAGTGGTCCAGGCCCAGCCAGGGCCGTATCATGTTACCTGGCTGTGGCTCAAAGGCCTTCAGGTTGATCTCACACTCGTCCTCGGCGATGTACTGAGGCCGATTCAGTATTACAAGAGCAAACTTGAACTTCTCAAACTCCTTCTCTTGGACGTCCAACGTGGTCTGTATCCTCCTCATCACCTCGCGGAACGGCTCACCCTGTCTGATCCTGAGCAGGAAGGGGACTCCGAAGGTGCAGAAAACATCCTTGTGGAAGTGAGCGACGGGAATCAACATCTCGTTGTCTTTGTCCAAGTCCACCTGGTCTGGTGGAATCTCCTCTATTCTGAAGGTGCGACTGGTGCGACTGCCATATGAACACTCTAAAAACACAAGCAGCTTGTCCTCCTGATGCACTCCCGTGATTTTAAAGCTTACGATCTCCAACAGTCTGAGTTTCTCAGAGCCTTTGTCCGAGAGATCGACTGACTTTTTACACTCACCCAGCAGGTCCCGCACGTAGCCGTGCTTATGAGGGTAGAGGGTGATCTCCTCCTCTCTGAACTGGCTGTTGAGCCATATGGTCCTGAAACTCCTCCTATTCTCAAAGTCTGTGATGTTCATCTTCAACTGTTGGTAGTAGAGTTTCTGGGGGTGTGGTTTGCAGAAATGCAGCATTTCTCGCAGCGTTCCCTCGTAGGTGTGTCTGAGAGGGTACCCCGGACCGTCCCTGTAGCCGTGTGACTTGAAGAACTGCAGCATCATGCCATCTGTGTTCAACCTCTGAGCCACTGTCTTGGCCACCTGAATGTAGTTCATGTGGTTTGCCAGTGAGAGCACAAAGCCGGAGTCACTGGGGTTGGTCTTGTCACAGAAGATGACATCCACTCGGTTGTAAAGGTCCTGGAAGTAGGCCTGACCCGTGGGCAGCTCACTGATGTTATTCTCTGGGTCGTCTTTCTGGAAGACAATGATGATTCCGTCTATTAGCTTCTCCACAGCCTTGTCAAGAGAAACGTCATAGTTCTGTATCTGCTCTGTTAGGTTGGGCTTCACTTCCTCATATATGATGAGGTTTGTCTCCTGCTGAAACCCTGCTCTCTCACACATGAGTGGCAACAGGTCTCGTATTCTACAGGATATAGGTGTGTAGATATGTCCACAATAATTTAAGCTTATGGTTTTTGGATCATACATTTTCAAGAACATCATGATATCGTGGTCTTTGTCGTACTTGGGTAACGTAACCCCACTGGCGGCTATCCCTAGAGCCACTGTCTCCAGAAATATTGTCCAGCAGTTGTCGTTGTCGCTCAAATTGACAATGGACTTGGTGCGGTCTGCCTCGTAGTCCAGCATGGTGGGCCGGTTGGTTCCGTTGCTCCGGCCCTGCATGGGCCACAGCCTCATCTGGTCCTGTGTGAAACCCATGGTGTGGGAAAGGTTCTGGAGAAACTCCTGAAGCGTGGAGCTCTTCAGCACCTTGAACAAGATGTACTTGGCCTTCTCATCATCATACATGTCATTACCCTGATGACCGTAGAACTGGTCCTCTGTCACCATCTGGACCTGCATGTAGAGATGTGCCTCCTGCCACTCCTTCCTCTTCTGCTCCTCTACCCTCATCTCCTCCTGCAGACGTTCCACCAGCTGCTGGGGGATGTCCGAATCCGTCACCGGCAGGAGAACCTCACTGAGCTTGGACTCACGGACGTACACCAACATGTAGGCGCTGGTGCAGTGGCGAACCGAAAGGTCTTCATCATGGCCGCCGTAGTTGTGTTCTATGGCGTCCTCCTTCGTGCACCGAGACACAACGTCGTCATCAAACTTACACCATTTGCCGTCTCCTTTCGGATTGAGATAAACGACATAGTGTCCTCCGTGGTTGTCCCCGCTGTGCACCAGTACCGCATGCAGGATGTAGTTGGCCGGGTCCTTGGAATCGGCCTTCTGGAGAAACTCATCCAGGGGCAGCTGCTCCGGGAACCCAAACCTGTCATTAATCTTTTGGTTTTGGTCGGTCTGCGGGTCGTACATGAACCTCATCAGCTGCAGGTGCAGAATGGGAGGGAAGGTCAGGAACTTCACTCCCTTCTCTGCTTCCTGTAGGCCGTGATCTCCTGCATCATATTTGTTGTCTCCATCCAACTGTTCTGTTGCCACGTAGTCTTTGAAAGACTCAAAGATGTTCTTCTTTCCTTTAATGCTGAGCTGGATATCATAGTAGTCCTCTATCCTCTCTGAACCGTAGTCCACATGCGTACACTCAATGTATGAAACCATTTTTCCTCTGAAAAGTTTGGGTATGGTTCCCTCAACACAAGTGCCTTTCATTTTGTCCTCTACGTTGTCCAGGAGCACTCTGCACAACTCCTGGACATCATGTTGCATAAAGTTGTCTAGTGTCTCCCACCCAAAGGACTTGGTGAGTTTCTTGGTGCTGACGGGCTTGTCGCTGTGCTGCAGCTCATAGAAGACCCTCTGCAGGGCAAGAGAAATGCTCTTGGATGAGTCATCACCCTCTGTGGGCATCATGTACACCGCCCATCTTAGCTGGTTGCTGAAAAACAGTGTCTCTAATAGGCTGTTCATGTAGCAGGTTGCTCCCTGGTTCTTCAGGCCCACATAGCCTGTGTGTTTCTTAGAGTCCCAGGCCACTCCATGTGGGGCGTCTGCCTGGACATAGACTTCAAAAGAGATATTGTCATCCTCAATGAAGCCCCTATCTGGATCAGTCATGTCGCCCCAGGACACCGTGCAGCCCCTGTCATTGATCTTATGAAAGAACAGGTGACTGATGGGGTGACTAAAGGACTTATCCTTGTCTTTGTAGTTGATGATCTTCAACGTGGCCTTGGCGTGGCACGACCACGACGTGGAGTCGGACTCTGCGTTGCATTGCAAGAAGAACCCGATCATATCCTGGTTTCGGTTGTCTTTGCTGAAGTGCGGAATCACCATGATCTTCCAGGGAAGGTTCCTTACGAAGAAAGATGAGCTCAGCACAACCTCACTGCGGCGGCCGAAATGTTCCACCACAAAGCGAAACGTGGCCTCCGACCTCCAGCTGGTATCATGCTCTAAGTCTGTTGTGTTATTGTGTCTGTCTCCCATGATAATGTTCCCATTGATCACTGGGTGGACTTGGAATCTTGAGGGGTCATCTATGCCCCTAGCTTCCACTTCCATATCCTCGGGTTCGCTGCGCTGATCATTGCCGGCTTTCTGATTCATTTGCTGGGTGGGAGGATGGTTCATGTTGGCAGAATCAGGGGTTGTGGTATCTTTATTCCCCTTGACCTTGTCTAGATAAGGTTAACTGGGTTGCTGGCGGGGGTTGGGGGTCGCAGAGGTGGGCTAGACGACAGGTCGAGCCTTGTCAGCTGGGCCTGCTCTATCACTACCTCGGCATACAATTGTCCTTGCATCAAAGCAACCCTAACACGAATAACTGTAAAATGCTGTGCCCCGTTGCATTTCTACTCTTCTGTGAAGAAACGTTTGCAATCTTGGACTGTACTTCAGTCAGCAGCTCATCTGGTTTGGTATGATGAGCAAAAAGGCAAAAACTCCATATATACTTTCCACAATGACGTAGCCAAGTAATATATGACGAAAGGAAAGTTAAATCACGTGTAGCGACCTCTCTTTGGTCCTCCTGGTACTTTGTTGACGTGGTCCAACAATAACCAGGGGTGAAACATGTTACCTGGCTGTGACTTAAAGTCATTCAGGTTGATTTCATACTCATCCACAGTGATGTACTTAGGCTGATTCATTATAAAAATAGCAAACTTGAACATCTCAAACTCTTTCTCTTGGATGTCCAAGATAGTCTGAATCCTCCTCATCACCTCACGGAACATAACACCCTGTCTGATCTTGAGCAGGAAGGGGACTCCAAAAGTCCCCACATCTTTGTGGAAGTGAGCGACGGGAATCAACATCTCACTGTCTTTGTTCAAATCTACCTGGTCTACTGGAATCTCCTCTATTCTGAAGGTGCAAATGGAATATAAACACTCCAGCAATTCATCCTCCTGGTGCACTTTTTTAATTCTATGATTGTCTATGTCTAACAGTCTGAGTTTCTCAGAACCTTTTTTGACAGAAAGATCAACTGACCTTTTACACTCATCCAGCAGGTCCCGCACACAGCCGTGCTTGGGAGGGTAGAGGGTGATCTCCTCCTCTCTGAACTGGCTGTTGAGCCAAATGGTCTTGAAACTCCTCCTATTCTCAAAGTCTGTGATCTTCATCTTCAACTGTTGGTAGTAGAGTTTCTTGGGCTGTTGTGGTTTGAAGAGCTGCAGCAGGTCTCGTAGCGTTCCCTTGTAGGTGTGTCTGATATGAGTCCATGGACCGTCCCTGTAACCATGTGGCGTGAAGAACTGCAGCAGCATGGGGTCTGTGTTCAACATCTGAGCTACTGTCTCCACCACCTGAATGTAGTTCATGCGGTTGGAGAGTGTGACCAAAAAGCCGAGGTCACTGGGGTTGGTCTTCTCACAGAAGATGACATCCACTCGGTTATACACGTCCTGGAAGTAGTCCTTAGCCGTGGGCAGCTCACTGCTGTCATTCTCTGGGTGGTCCTTCTGGAAGACAATGATGACTGCGTCATCACTTGGATCGTCCACAACATTGTCAAGAGAAACATCATAGTTCTGTATCTGCTCTGTTAGGTTGGGCTTTATTTCTTCATAGATGATGAGGCTTGTATCCTGCTGAAACCCTGCTCTCTCACGCATGAGTGGCAACAAGTCTCGTATTTTGCAGGACATAGTTTTGTAGATATGTCCACAATAATTTAAAGTTCTGGTTTTGGGATCATACATTTTCAAGAACATTATGAGGTTGTGGCCTTTATCAAACTTGGGTAACGTAACCCCACTGGCAGCAATCCCTGGATCCACTGTCTCCAGAAATATTGTCCAGCAGTTGTCGTTGTCGTTCAAGTTGATGATGGACTTGCTGCGGTCTTCCTCGTAGTCCAGCATGGTGGGCCGGTTGGTTCCGTTGCTCCGGCCCTGCATGGGCCACAGCCGCATCTGATCCTGTGTGAAACCCATGGTGTGGGAAAGGTTCTGGAGAAACTCCTGAGGCGTGGAGCTCCTCAGCACCTTGAACAAGCTGTACTTGGCCTTCTCATCATCATACATGTCGTTACCCTGATGACCATAGAACTGGTGCTCTCTCACCATCTGGACCTGCATGTAGAGATGTGCCTCCTGCCACTCCTTCCTCTTCTGCTCCTCTACCCTCATCTCCTCCTGTAGACGTTTCACCAGCTGCTGGGGGATGTCCGAATCCGTCACCGGCAGGAGAACCTCACTGAGCTTGGACTCACGGACGTACACCAACATGTAGGCGCTGGTGCAGTGGCGAACCGAAAGGTCTTCATCATGGCCGCCGTAGTTGTGTTCTATGGCGTCCTCCTTGGTGCACCGAGACACAACGTCGTCATCAAACTTACACCATTTGCCGTCTCCTTTGGGATTGAGATAAACGACATAGTGTCCTCCGTGGTTGTCCCCGCTGTGCACCAGCACCGCATGCAGGATGTAGTTGGCCGGGTCCTTGGAGTCGGCCTTCTGGAGAAACTCATCCAGGGGCAGCTGCTCCGGGAACCCAAATCTGTCATTTATCTTTTGATTTTGGTCAGTCTGCGGGTCGTACATGAACCTCATCAGCTGCAGGTGCAGAATGGGAGGGAAGGTCAGGAACTTCACTCCCTTCTCTGCTTCCTGTAGGCCGTGATCTCCTGCATCATATTTGTTGTCTCCATCCAACTGTTCAGTTGCCACGTAGTCTTTGAAAGACTCAAAGATGTTCTTCTTTCCTTTAATGCTGAGCTGGATATCATAGTAGTCCTCTATCCTCTCTGAACCGTAGTCCACATGCTTACACTGGATGTATGACACCATCTTTCCTCTGAAGAGCTTGGGTATGGTTCCCTCAACACAAGTGCCTTTCATGTTGTTCTCTACGTTGTCCAGGAGCACTCTGCACAACTCCTGGACATCATGTTGCATGAAGCATTCTAATGTCTCCCAACCAAAGGACTTGGTGAGTTTCTTGGTGCTGACGGGCTTGTCGCTGTGCTGCAGCTCATAGAAGACCCTCTGCAGGGCAAGAGGAATGCTCTTGGACGAGTCATCACTCTCTGTGGGCATCATGTACACCGCCCATCTTAGCTGGTTGCTGAAGAACAGTGTCTCTAATAGGCTGTTCATGTAGCAGGTTGCTCCCTGGTTCTTCAGGCCCACGTAGCCTGTGTGTTTCTTAGAGTCCCAATCCACTCCATGTGGGGCGTCTGCCTGGATAAAGACTTCAAAGATGACTTTGTCGTCCTCAATGAAGCCCCTCTCTGGATCGGTCACATCGTCCCATGACGTGAAGTGATGGTAGCCGTGGTCGTTCACCTTGTGAGAGAACAGGTGGCTGAGCCCGCGACTAACGGACTTCTCCTCGTCTTTGTAGTTGATGATCTTCAGCATGGCCTGGGCGTGGCACCACCACGATGTGGAGCCCGAGTCTATATTGCACTGCAGGAAGAAGCCCAGTTTTCGGTCAGAGCAGCACGGAATCACCATCATCTTCCAGGGAAGGCTCCTGACGAAGCACGGTGGGCTCAGCACAAGCTCACTGCGGCGGCTGAAACATTCCACCATGAAGCGAAACGTCGCCTCCGACCGGCAGCTGGTCTCGACCCTGTCCCCTCTGTCCACTCCGTTATCGTGTCCACCTTCCATGGTCATTATCCCATTGAACTCTGGGTCGGCCACGATTCTTGGGGGGTCATCTGTGTCCCAGTCATCTAGCCCCGTATGTTCAGGCTCGCCGAGCTGCTGCTCGCCATCGTTCTGCTGCTGTTGCTGGGTGTTGTAAGGGTTCATGTCGGCAGACGGTTGAGTTGCTGTGGTGTCTTTGTCTCCCATCTTGACCGTGTCCAAGGCTGGTTCCCGGGACTGCTGGTGGGGGGTTGCAGGACGCAGAGGTGGGCTAGACGACAGGTCGAGCCTCGGCAGCTCAACTTGCTCTATAACAACCTCGGCATACAATTCTGCTTGCATGTCACCAACTAGAGTTGGTAAAATATGGCGCTGGGTTGGACTTCTAACTTCTTTATATGAAGAATTCTGACCGGGCCTTACGCTGTGGCTAAGATATAAGACATATATGTGACGTAAATGTCGTCACCAGCTCACGTGATGTCAGCTCACGTAGCCAAGTATGACAAGCATGTGACCTAAAGATTCTGCAAAACCAGCTCATGTGTGCATCCCAGATTCTGTGAACGCGTATACTTAATGCATGGACACATGTGCTAGAAATAATACTACTAATAATAGATAACGTGGCTTCCATATGCGATCTGTAGCGAGTTACTACAGTGTTTGTGCAGCTTGTGAGCGGTCCATCTGTGTCTGGAGCCATGGGGGAGCTCCATGTTTGGTCCATCTGCGTCTGGAGCCATGGAGAGCTCCATGTTTTGGCAAGACAGACGCCATGGATATGACATCATCAAAATGATGTCATTAATATGATGTCAGTATTTGGAGGCCAGTCTGGAGCCTTGTGGAACTTCATATTTGGGCAAATATTTGGTGGACATTCAGACATTCATACAGAGTACTACATATTGTACATACTGTACATACAGCCAGACGTGACTCGACTTTACACTTAGTAAACCTTTTCATAAAGAATTTGTTTTCAATGGATCTTCTTTCACACAGATTGATATGCGTTATTTTATAAACTAGAGGTTGGGGCCGCTACGAGGCCCTCACACCTACGTCACACCGCCGATCTGACTGATATGCCCATATCTGGAGATCTAACTGTCAATTCATGTCCTTTTTATGCCCATATATGGAGATCTCTTAATCTATCAGTCCTTGTCCCTTATATATCCATATATGGAGATCCCTGATGTCATCAGCATATGCCCATATATGGGCATGGTGATATGCCCATAGCCTATATGGATATCTATGTATCTGTCAGTCCTTGTCCCTTTTAGGCCCACATAAGGAGATCCCCGATGCCATCAGTATATGCCCTTATATAGGTATACCCCCCTTTGCCCATATATGGAGCTGACTGATTTGTTTTTTCCTGATGCATTGAGGTTAGTCAACACACTCCATATTTGGACGTAGCAACATTTGGAACTCCTTATATGGTTATGGCTGAGTCACGGTAACATGATCCTCCCGTTAACCAATTTTAATATAGGATGCTCCCATTAGTGTTAAAGAGCTGGTGCCAGGGTTTTGCACTTTTTCTGTTTTTCATGTGTCTATGAGGTTGGGGCAAAGTAAACACAGAGAGAGAGAGAGAGAGACAGAGGGAGAAAGAGAGAGAGAGACAACACGCAGTAAAACTCACCACTGTCTGCAACAGATGATTGACGGATCAGTACTTCCATATTGCATGGTGTTCACGTTGATAAAAAGGTTAATATGAGCGATGCAAAAACGTAATCCATTCATTAATAATGTCCCCAGCGAGTAGGGTAGCAACAAGTATCCAGTGATTAAATATCAGACTTCCTGTAGTGGCTTTTCAAAATAAGACTCACTGATTTGAGGTCCATCATATTTGACACACATGCAATGCCACTGGCAGTGTTTGACATGATTCACAGTCATAGTATGGTGTCATACCAAAACACATCAATCAACATACTGTACATTATGCAAACAGAATCTCCCTCAGCCTGACTATAAAACAGTAACAAAGTACTAAGTACAGTACTGAGTATAAAAGTGTCTTTCTTGAGAGTGAACACAGCAATGCCTATATAGAGCAGCAGTACAGTACACCAATGTTGCCAGTAGAGGGCGTGAGTTCACAAATAAACTGTTCAGCTCACTGAGTGAAGAATCGGATGATTGATTGAATACTTTATTAACAGTTTGCACAAAGTACAGATCGAGCTACACTTATACAATAATACTAAATGGATAACACAAAAAGCCTTGAGGGCTTGTTTCCATTGTGGTCATGTGTATTCAATTCATCAAGCTATACAGTCCTATACCAGAAATCATCAATACTAGGAAATGTAAAAAGCATATTTAGAGAAGAAAAAACTGTGGGGGGTCATTTCCAGTGGTGGAAAAAGTACACATGGAACCAAATGGACCCTTACAGGTCTGTAACTCTGAGAGTGTACACATGGAACCAAATGGACCCTTACGGGTCTGTAACTCTGAGAGTGTACACATGGAACCAAATGGACCCTTACGGGTCTGTAACTCTGAGAGTGTACACATGGAACCAAATGGACCCTTACGGGTCTGTAACTCTGAGAGTGTACAAATGGAACCAAATGGACCCTTACGGGTCTGTAACTCTGAGAGTGTACACATGGAACCAAATGGACCCTTACAGGTCTGTAACTCTGAGAGTGTACACATGGAACCAAATGGACCCTTACAGGTCTGTAACTCTGAGAGTGTACACATGGAACCAAATGGACCCTTACAGGTCTGTGACTCTGAGAGTGTACACATGGAACCAAATGGACCCTTACAGGTCTGTAACTCTGAGAGTGTACACATGGAACCAAATGGACCCTTACAGGTCTGTAACTCTGAGAGTGTACACATGGAACCAAATGGACCGTTTGTACACTCTCAGAGTTACAGACCTGTAAGGGTCCATAACTATGAACCCTGTACTAGACTATACTACTACTATTAAACCATAACCAAAGAGACAAGACATATAGAATGAGTTTTGGAACAGATGCCATGAGACATACAATTAATTATTCTTTCCATCATGTCTAATGGGATATTAATAACTATGCAGCGATGGTGAACAAAGGCAGTGGTTCTCAAACTGTTTCATGTCAAGGACCCCCAAATTGATTTATATTTGGCCGCGGACCCCCATCTGAGACATTTGATATAAAAAAATAATAATAATAAAAAATAGCAGATCTACAAGCTCGCAGCGTGGCACAAAGTGACACGCTGCGAGCTTGCAGATCTGCTATTTTTGAATAGCTGTAATGATCATGATACTGGATGAGATCGCAGCATATGAACACAGGACGTAATTAGCTCATAAACCATATAAATATAATTTATGAATCAATTACAATATAATAATACATACATATAGGTATATATATATATATTATTATTATTGAATCTTACGTCACTGTAATGTAACGTGAGTTCTTGGACAGGTTTATATAAATGTCTGTTTAATCAGAGAGAGATACATTTTAACTGGTCGGACAAAAGACACCACACATCATTACTTTCCTTGCTACAATAAAATTGGGTTTATTCAGACTTCACCGTTACAAGTATTTATAAAGCAACGCTTGGGAAACAGAAACTTATGTTGTGTATGGAGTTAATGTGGGGAGATAAGAAAACAGGAGAGAGAAAAAGTCACAGAGAGTAAAAGAAGGAATCGCATTGGAGATGCATTATTGTAAAACCTTCTGAGCTATGCTCAACTATAACAGATATTCTCTGGTAAACACAGTAACGTCGCCTTAAGATTAATGCACAAATCAAAATGGTTCAACACACCTTTAGACCCTGGATAGGGGCCTGAGTCCGGAGACTCTGGATTTCGGGAGAAAGGTACACAGCCGCGCTCTAAGCCCAACTTGGCACTGGTTCTAGCGAGTGGTCTCAGAGTTCGGGAATCTCAGTGTAAAGGTAATACTGAGTTGGCGTCGACGGTGGCGGAGGCCGGGTCGCCGAGTTGACCGCGGTGATGTCCTCTTGGAGAAGGGCGCCTTGGTGCTCTTTCGGTGCTCGCTGCCGCGGGTAGACGAGAGTGAGGCCGTGGTAGGCCTCCGTGCTACGGGGACTTGTGTGTCCCTTGGATCGCGTCGTTGGTTGGATGGAGCCGACAGGAGGTCCCGTGTTGAAGAGCCCTAGGAAGGCTGGTTAACCCTCCTCGTCCTTGGTTGGTGATGGGAGAGCCAGGGAGATCATCCCTTGGCGGCTTTGAGCTAAGAGTGGAGTCTGTGTGGGATCTATATACCCTAAAATGTCTTTGAAGTGTGGTCAAATGTCATTACTATGCTAAATCCTTATCTCCTGTGGGATTGCTGACTCTGAGTCACAGGGGGGGAAGCAGACCCTTTTATGACCGAGGTCAGCCATGGGCCCCTTGGTTCATGCCCAGGTCACTTCTACACACCAAGCATCTGGAAATACAGCATAGTACTACATTTTCGCATTATTGTCCATTATTGTCCACATGTCTCTCCATGAGGTCACGTGTAATGTCTTCTTTGTGGTGAAAACATGATTCATGATTGATGCGCTCAAAAAGAGGGAGAAAGAGTGAGAGAGAGAGAGAGGGGGGGGGAGTTGTGTGTGTGTGTGTGTGTGTGTGTGTGTGTGTGTGTGGCCATTTGGTTGGCCTGGCTTTCTCCCCCCCTTTCCTGATCTGTTGTCTTATCAGAAGTGGATGGTGGTGGGACAACTTCAAACGGCTTTGTTTAGCCCCTTGTTGTTGTTAAAGGTTTGCTGACGCCACCGGCCTGGCTCCCAGCTGTTGAGAGGTTGTCCAGACGTCGGCTACAAACCCCCACTAGGCCATTAGAGGATCGAACCGCAGGTTCCGGGTCGTCTTATGGCATATAGGAATCTCAGCGACTGGATAACAGGGAGACAACACACAGCGTGGCACACATTCCATCTGGCCTTCTAGGGCGGCCACCATTAGACTTGGCAATAACCCTAAGGCGACATTGCTATAGTCTAGTGGCATGCATCCTACGTAAGGGCACAGAGGTGAAAGGACAGAGAGAGAGAGAGAGGGAAAAGAAGGTGTTCTTTCTCTATGGGATTCTTAGCCCGCCGGGCTTGGCTGTTGGCTAAGAAGGTTCTAATGGGGCCAAAAAGAAATCAATAAAACCATGCTGATATCAGGACCGTCTGTGTCCTAGAACCGGGGGAGTTAACTCTGGCCAAGGCCAGTGTTTACAGGGTATTACATGGGGTTCTGAATCTCTATGGGGGCCCAGTAGAAGAGAAAAACAGAGAAAGAATAAAACAAAAACATAGTGCCAATGAGACATTAGCCCAACATCTAACTGAACCTACAGGGTTTTCTTTGAAACCTAACAGGTGGTTTTGAGTAGGGCCACACTCAGTATGCGCTAAAGTTTTAGTTTGCTTGCCTTTCCGGAGGAAAGGGGAAGATCGCATGCTGGGATTTTTATAACAGTAAAACAAGAGCCCGTTTGGGCGGGTATTGCACCCAAAATTACCTTTGACTTAAAGTAAACTAAAATGCAAAAGAAAAATGTCTATAAAAGTGTAAGAATAAAATGCCAAAGCAAAATGTATATAAAGGTTTTTTTTTTTTTTTTAAACAAAATACAACACACACGGCGGTCATCCCACCTTGTGGTGGGAAGGTAGTCATACTTCCAACAGGCTGGGGCCTTGTTGGTGTCAAGATAAAGGTCGGGGTTGCTGTCATTGTGGGCCACCACGTCTGGCGTGGTAACCCTGACGTATGTAGCGTCGTGCCCCCCCTTAGGTTGGTCACGTTTTATGAACGATAATGCAAATCATTTTTCAACATTTGACACAAAGTTTGAGAAACCTATGTGCAAAAAGTTAAAAATATATCGGACCCCCCTGATGGTTTAGATGAAATACGAACTATTGTGAAGTGGTGTCATATGAAGCATACGTTGGAACAAAGTGATTAGGTTTCCTCAAATTCTTGTCGTCACAGGCTGGGCTGTGCCATCGTGATTCTCTGGGGACTTCAGCTGGGAGCTGTTGTACCAACTCAGGGAATCCAGGTCTTGTCCCAGAGTTATACCGTGAGAGCGAGCGACCGCGGTCTGGACTACGATCTTGGGAGGAGGGACGATCGCGGTCGTATGAGGGGGAGAGAGGTCGGCTCCAGGAGGGAGACTGGCGGTCGCTTCTCCTATACTGATCACGGCCGTCTTGCCTTTCATATTGTTCCCAATCGTTTTGCTCTTGATGTGAGGGGTAGTCACCCGGTCCGTTGTTGGACCTGTCTGTGCGAGGGTGCCCCCCCTCAAGTTCAAGGCTTTCTATTGGGCATACCGTATGGTCTTGGGGTTTAGTGCGATCTCTATCGAACGCTTCTCGGGCCAGGTTGCGGAGCTTGTTAGCTTGCGTATGTCTCGGTTCGACCCCAAGGGGAATTTGCTTTTTAATGGAAGGATGCAAATTACTTAAGAACAAGGCTTTAAAGTATTCGTTTTCTTCCATATTGGGTAGATTTTGATCGCCAAAGTACGCTCTACGCAGTTTTGCATAGTATACGTTAATAGGTTCGTCCTTTGAGTGGCGAACTCCTATGGCGGCGGTAATACCACTCTTGCTTTGGTGGTCGGCAAATTCCTCGATAATTGCCGCACGTATAGCCTGCCAGTCTTGGCGGGTTTGTTCTGTCTGCCGTCTAACAAAACTGCTGACCTCTCGGTTGGAGGTTAGCGTAATGAGTCTTAATTTGGTTTCAGACGTGACAGGGGCATATTCTTCTAAATGGTAGTCAATGTCCTCCAAATAGGTGTAGGTATCCACGTCCCCATCTGTTGTGGGGTTAAAGCGTGGGATAAATTTAGCAAGTTTTTTCAGATCGTCAGTGGTTAGGTGTCGACCGGCTGGGTTAGCGCGTGGTGACACCGTTCCGTTTCCTGACCTTGGGGGAGTACCTGTACCGTGTGGCACTGGCTGGGTTTGCCCCGGCAGGCTCAGGCCGGCTTGCCCGGAGGGGAGAGGCGCCTCATACCTTTGGACAGTTGGTGTTACAGAGGGTGGAGGGTGGCTCCCCGTATTTGGAAAGGTTTGACTACCATTTAGCAGAGCGTGACCTGGGCTAGTGTACATAGGGTGGATCCCCGTAAGGGGAGCCGGGGCTCCGCCTGACGGGGGAAGTACTTCTCTCCCTGGCGGGAGAACAGTGTCCCTATGTGCTAGTCTAGTCAAGTCATGGCTGGCAATTTGGCTTTCAATTTTTAGGCTAGTGACCTGGTGTGTGGAGACTTCCAGATCATGTCTCAATTTTGCAATTAGAGTGTCCGTTTCTGAGATGTATTTATGCCATGCCTGCCTTTCCTGTGTAAAACCATGTATTTCCGCCCTTAAGGACCCCATGAGGTGTTCTCTGACAGTTACCGTACCCTGGGCGACGTTTACGTCATTCCGCAGGTCGCTAATTTGACTTTGAAAGTCAGTGTTATCAGTTTGAACATCCAGGAGTGCTTGGGTTAGTCTAGTTTTCACTAATTGTCCTTCAGAGAGGCGGTCTTGAAGGTCAAGCGCCTCTGTTTCTAGCTGAATTATCCTCGCGTCAGCGGGACCTGATTGTCCAGGCCCTGCGCTGGGGGAAGGTGGAGTTTGTTTTACGGCTAATTCCATCGTGGCAATTTGGTTTTTTAGCTGTACTATTTCCTGCTCAGCTGTTGTCAGCAAAGCAGCTTTACTTTCCAAATCCTTTACCTTGTCCTGTAGCTCATCGACCTGTTTCACAGAGGCCATCTTAATGGACAGGGCGAAAGGAGCGACTACTAGGGTTCGGTATTTGGTCCAAATACGTTCAGCTAGTGTTAGCTATTACTTTGGACAAAACTAGAAGGAGTGGTACATGCAGCAATACTGGTGAAGTAACAGTGGAATTGTACTTAGTAGGCCGTGTGAAGATGAGACAAGGTTTCCCTGATAATTATTTTGAGGTGTTTAGCTTTGTTTGAGACCTACAAATTTAAGAGGGATTATTAATCCCAGGTTCCTTAGTTTAGTTTATTTATTTTTTTAAATAAACGTTTATTCGGTTCGAAAGTAAAGTATCTTTGATTGAGAGAAAAGTCTTTGAAGGTTCCTTTGGGTTTTCCCCAAAATAACCGAGATTAAAAGAGAGGAAACAAAATTTCTTTGGAAAAACTAATCAGAGAGAAGTGAGAAAAAGTATGAAAAAAAAAAAATTCAATTTGAAAAATTAAAACTTTTTTTTTTTTTTTTTTTTTTTTAAACTTTAACTAAATTCAATCTCTAAAAATTAATCCAAATTTTTTTTTGTTTAATCCAAATTCTAAAAAAAAAAAAAAAAAAAAAAATCATTTTTTTTTTTTTTTTTTTTTTTAAATAATTTTATCCATTTATAGAAATTTCAGAATAAACGTGAACAATCTGCAGAGTATCTTTAGAAACCGGAACATTGAAAAATTTCCGGGAATTATAGCCGAAAATACTCTGCAATCGCCAGACTTATTGTGTTTCTTCTTACAAAGGAACAAAAATTAATAATCTGTTTCCAATTCTGAACTAAGATTAACTTTCCGAATCAAGCAGTTAACTTATTAACCCTTTACTTTAAAACGAGCTCAAACTTTAACTCAGAAAATTAATATGGTCCGTTGGGTTTGGATCAACCAGGCTCTGTCTGTGAGTTGTCAATAAAATGACCCAGATGAAACTTTTGTCACTCCGGTTTTGTTTGTCAACTCACAGTCAAATTCTCGCCGATTCGAACGCACCGTTTATCGCTACAACCTCTAAATATAACACTGGATACCAGTCTGTCTTCACACAACGTCACCACAACAGATCTTTATCTCAAGTGAATGTCTCACTGGAGCTGAACTGTAGTGGGGGTGGAGTTCTTAGCTCCACAAAGCCTCTGCCCGTGCTGTGACGTTATCAACGGGGGAGGGGTGTGTTTACGCAATCCAAAATGGTGCCAACTGAATTGTCACGAGAGGATCAGTCAGCAGGCTGTACGGGCCCGGCGCTGTTTTGTGTTAGAAACACGAATTTCCTTCAGACAGCAATTTGGCACAAGTTAAATTACGGATCAGTTTGAAGAGAAGAAAGATACGACTTTGGCTATTCTCTTTCTCTTTGTCTGATTTGTAAGCGTTTTACTGGGATTCTACGTGACTATTAAGCGCTATAATAGTGATTCACTCGAATTCCCCCTTCTCATCAGACTGTATTAAACTGTCTTAGAGGATATCAGAATTAACAACTGCTTACTTATAGTTACTAACTCATAAGGGTGTCTGTCGCTTGATCGACAGTGCAGCGTGAGTGATACTTGGAGCGTTACTCCGAGAAGTATTCTCACAAAGGGAGCCCACTTTCCCTCAATTCCCTGGCTCTGTGGAGCTCAGAGTTGGTGGAGGAGGAGTCCTACGCTCCTAGTGTCCGTGGTACGTGCTGTCACGTTGCCAACGGGCGGGGTCTGCTTACGTAATTCACAATGGCGTTTGCTGGAGGATTTGTGAATGGGCTCTGTGCATTTTGACCAGAGAAAAAAAACACACACAGCTCTGTCGCTGTCTTTTGCTTCTTAGTCTATCTGTGGCCAAACACGATCCCAGTCTTTCACTCAGCAATCGTCACGAAACCAGTTAAATTACGGACCAGTTTGAAAAATAAAAGTACGAGTATTTTTCTTTTTCTTTATCTGATCTGTTAGCTTTTTAGGATTCTAAGTGAGCTGAAGCATTACAGTAGCGGTTCACTTTTAGAGATCCTCGTCTCATAGACGATTTAATAAACGGTCTAAGAGGATACTAGAGATTATAACAAGCTTACAAAAGTTAATAAATCTCAGTCCAGTTTTGACGTAATTTTACCTTGGTGTAGCTTAGATTTGTGTTAACTAATCTCGCTTTCTCTTCTTATTAAAATTACCGGCTCGAGTTACTTACCATCGAGTGTCGGTGTTTATTCATAAATTGGCCATTGGTAAAAACTTTGTCAGAATTTAAAAGGGAAAGGCTCTTTCTAAGTAGCTAGTTTAAAAAGAATATTTTTCAACCTTTTGAGTGCTGGACTCACATTAAAAGAATACTTTTCCTTTTATTATCTCCGGGGGGAAATAACACTCTATTTTTTTCTATTGCCTGACGCACACACTGCCTGCAGTGGGACTCAGGGTTTAGTTAAAAAGAGGGCACGGTAATTTTGCTGACATACATCCTATCCAAGCGCGGTGCGCGTTCTGTTGGTTTTTTCCCTTACTGCTCCCCACGTTTGTTTTCAAACGTAGATGTTTGGTATCATTTGTCAACACAGTCTAGTATTCTCTCTGCTTAAAGACAAAAACCTGCCTCGTATAACGGGGCACCACCTGTAATGATCATGATACTGGATGAGATCGCAGCATATGAACACAGGACGTAATTAGCTCATAAACCATATAAATATAATTTATGAATCAATTACAATATAATAATACATACATATAGGTATATATATATATATTATTATTATTGAATCTTACGTCACTGTAATGTAACGTGAGTTCTTGGACAGGTTTATATAAATGTCTGTTTAATCAGAGAGAGATACATTTTAACTGGTCGGACAAAAGACACCACACATCATTACTTTCCTTGCTACAATAAAATTGGGTTTATTCAGACTTCACCGTTACAAGTATTTATAAAGCAACGCTTGGGAAACAGAAACTTATGTTGTGTATGGAGTTAATGTGGGGAGATAAGAAAACAGGAGAGAGAAAAAGTCACAGAGAGTAAAAGAAGGAATCGCATTGGAGATGCATTATTGTAAAACCTTCTGAGCTATGCTCAACTATAACAGATATTCTCTGGTAAACACAGTAACGTCGCCTTAAGATTAATGCACAAATCAAAATGGTTCAACACACCTTTAGACCCTGGATAGGGGCCTGAGTCCGGAGACTCTGGATTTCGGGAGAAAGGTACACAGCCGCGCTCTAAGCCCAACTTGGCACTGGTTCTAGCGAGTGGTCTCAGAGTTCGGGAATCTCAGTGTAAAGGTAATACTGAGTTGGCGTCGACGGTGGCGGAGGCCGGGTCGCCGAGTTGACCGCGGTGATGTCCTCTTGGAGAAGGGCGCCTTGGTGCTCTTTCGGTGCTCGCTGCCGCGGGTAGACGAGAGTGAGGCCGTGGTAGGCCTCCGTGCTACGGGGACTTGTGTGTCCCTTGGATCGCGTCGTTGGTTGGATGGAGCCGACAGGAGGTCCCGTGTTGAAGAGCCCTAGGAAGGCTGGTTAACCCTCCTCGTCCTTGGTTGGTGATGGGAGAGCCAGGGAGATCATCCCTTGGCGGCTTTGAGCTAAGAGTGGAGTCTGTGTGGGATCTATATACCCTAAAATGTCTTTGAAGTGTGGTCAAATGTCATTACTATGCTAAATCCTTATCTCCTGTGGGATTGCTGACTCTGAGTCACAGGGGGGGAAGCAGACCCTTTTATGACCGAGGTCAGCCATGGGCCCCTTGGTTCATGCCCAGGTCACTTCTACACACCAAGCATCTGGAAATACAGCATAGTACTACATTTTCGCATTATTGTCCATTATTGTCCACATGTCTCTCCATGAGGTCACGTGTAATGTCTTCTTTGTGGTGAAAACATGATTCATGATTGATGCGCTCAAAAAGAGGGAGAAAGAGTGAGAGAGAGAGAGAGGGGGGGGGAGTTGTGTGTGTGTGTGTGTGTGTGTGTGTGTGTGTGTGTGTGTGTGTGTGGCCATTTGGTTGGCCTGGCTTTCTCCCCCCCTTTCCTGATCTGTTGTCTTATCAGAAGTGGATGGTGGTGGGACAACTTCAAACGGCTTTGTTTAGCCCCTTGTTGTTGTTAAAGGTTTGCTGACGCCACCGGCCTGGCTCCCAGCTGTTGAGAGGTTGTCCAGACGTCGGCTACATAGCCAACGTATAAATCGATAAAGTGGTTCAAATGATTGTATTCATTCATTAACTACTTTTTCTGGGGACCCCCTGGAACCCCCTCAAGCACCCCTGGGGGTCCCCGAACCCCACTTTGGGAACCAATGAACAAAGGGAACTTGGAAAGACACTTTCTGTTAAACCACACATCATGTGACAAGGCTCACATCATGTGACAAGACTCACATCATGTGACAAGACTCACATCATGTGACAAGACACACATCATGTGACAAGACACACATCATGTGACAAGACTCCGGCCCAGACAAAGAAAGGAGGAAGTGAAATCTCAGCCATAATACAGTACATGTGTTCTCATGAAACTGAATTAGTGTTGTTAGCAGCATTTTAAGGATGTTTTTTGTCTCAACAGCAATAATTGCACAGCGATGGTGAAGGAAGGGAACTTGGAAAGAGCCTTTCAGACGAAACCACAAATCATCTGACAAGATTACAGAGAACTGAGAAAAATAAATGAAGAAGTGAAATCTTCAAACATGTTTTACCTCGAGCTACATGAAACCTGATCACGTGCTTCCATTTAAAAAAAAGGAAACAAGACCCATAAATCATTTTTGGATTATTTTGTGATGTGCATAAAACTTTCTTTAATAATAATAATAATAATAATAATATTAATAAAACTTTCTTTCATCATTTATCTTGCCTTTATTATTCATATTCAAGTATTGACTACCTGTATTCTATACATCCATATTCAACCGTTTATCCGGAATCAGAATCAGAATCAGAATCAAACTTTTTCGTCAAATTACAAGTAACATGGGTGAAATTATTAATTGTACTTTAGGCCCATCAATGAATGGGGTTGCAGGGGCAACAGTTCCAGCAAAGTATTGATTTAGTGTATTCTGTGTTTGCATTATTTCATTGGTAGCCTATACACCCCTTAACAGACGACGTCACACTGAGAGAGCCGGTATGCGTGCGAAGAACATTTCAGTATATCTTCCACCTTGTTTAGTCTAAAAGATATGCATTTTGATATATTTCAGCATAGTGGGGGCCGCCATAGTTATGTATAAGCAACTCTTTGGTGATATGTTGATATGTTGATATGTTGATGTGTTTTCCATCTCCTGGATGAGCACTGAGGGTGTAACACAGTTGAATAAACAACTCAAAATGAAATTACAATGATGATGAGCAGCTGTAAATGTTCATATACCTATCCTTATCCTTATCCTTATCCTTATCATTATCCTTATCCTTATCCTTATCCTATCCCTAACGAGGAGGAAATCATAAGGTCTGGAGGCAATCAGATAAAATCAGATAATCAGATAAAAAAAAAAAACAATAGTCATGATTCAGTAAAGTTGTAAATCTGACAGATTTGACCCGAACACTGCAGGAGGGGTACGTGCACAGTGCAGGAGAGGTACGTGCACAGTGCAGGAGAGGTACGTGCACAGTGCAGGAGAGGTACGTGCACAGTGCAGGAGAGGTACGTGCACAGTGCATGAGAGGTACGTGCACAGAGCAGGAGAGGTACGTGCACAGTGCAGGAGAGGTACGTGCACAGTGCAGGAGGGGTACGTGCACAGTGCAGGAGAGGTACGTGCACAGTGCAGGAGAGGTACGTGCACAGTGCAGGAGAGGTACGTGCACATTGCAGGAGGAGTACGTGCACAGTGCAGGAGAGGTACGTGCACAGTGCAGGAGGGGTACGTGCACAGTGCAGGAGGAGTACGTGCACAGTGCAGGAGGAGTACGTGCACAGTGCAGGAGGGGTACGTGCACAGTGCAGGAGAGGTACGTGCACAGTGCAGGAGAGGTACGTGCACAGAGCAGGAGAGGTACGTGCACAGAGCAGGAGAGGTACGTGCACAGAGCAGGAGAGGTACGTGCACAGAGCAGGAGAGGTACGTGCACAGTGCAGGAGAGGTACGTGCACAGTGCAGGAGAGGTACGTGCACAGAGCAGGAGAGGTACGTGCACAGTGCAGGAGGGGTACGTGCACAGTGCAGGAGGAGTACGTGCACAGTGCAGGAGAGGTACGTGCACAGTGCAGGAGAGGTACGTGCACAGTGCAGGAGAGGTACGTGCACAGAGCAGGAGAGGTACGTGCACAGTGCAGGAGGGGTACGTGCACAGTGCAGGAGAGGTACGTGCACAGAGCAGGAGAGGTACGTGCACAGTGCAGGAGAGGTACGTGCACAGTGCAGGAGAGGTACGTGCACAGTGCAGGAGAGGTACGTGCACAGAGCAGGAGAGGTACGTGCACAGAGCAGGAGAGGTACGTGCACAGTGCAGGAGGGGTACGTGCACAGTGCAGGAGAGGTACGTGCACAGAGCAGGAGAGGTACGTGCACAGTGCAGGAGAGGTACGTGCACAGTGCAGGAGAGGTACGTGCACAGTGCAGGAGAGGTACGTGCACAGAGCAGGAGAGGTACGTGCACAGAGCAGGAGAGGTACGTGCACAGAGCAGGAGAGGTACGTGCACAGTGCAGGAGAGGTACGTGCACAGTGCAGGAGAGGTACGTGCACAGAGCAGGAGAGGTACGTGCACAGTGCAGGAGGGGTACGTGCACAGAGCAGGAGAGGTACGTGCACAGAGCAGGAGGGGTACGTGCACAGAGCAGGAGGGGTACGTGCACAGTGCAGGAGGGGTACGTGCACAGAGCAGGAGGGGTACGTGCACAGAGCAGGAGGGGTACGTGCACAGAGCTAGAGGGGTACGTGCACAGTGCAGGAGAGGTACGTGCACAGTGCAGGAGGAGTACGTGCACAGTGCAGGAGAGGTACGTGCACAGTGCAGGAGAGGTACGTGCACAGAGCAGGAGAGGTACGTGCACAGTGCAGGAGAGGTACGTGCACAGTGCAGGAGAGGTACGTGCACAGTGCAGGAGAGGTACGTGCACAGAGCAGGAGAGGTACGTGCACAGAGCAGGAGAGGTACGTGCACAGAGCAGGAGAGGTACGTGCACAGTGCAGGAGAGGTACGTGCACAGTGCAGGAGAGGTACGTGCACAGAGCAGGAGAGGTACGTGCACAGAGCAGGAGAGGTACGTGCACAGTGCAGGAGAGGTACGTGCACAGAGCAGGAGAGGTACGTGCACAGAGCAGGAGAGGTACGTGCACAGTGCAGGAGAGGTACGTGCACAGTGCAGGAGGGGTACGTGCACAGTGCAGGAGAGGTACGTGCACAGTGCAGGAGAGGTACGTGCACAGTGCAGGAGAGGTACGTGCACAGTGCAGGAGAGGTACGTGCACATTGCAGGAGAGGTACGTGCACAGTGCAGGAGGGGTACGTGCACAGTGCAGGAGGAGTACGTGCACAGTGCAGGAGGGGTACGTGCACAGTGCAGGAGGAGTACGTGCACAGTGCAGGAGAGGTACGTGCACAGTGCAGGAGAGGTACGTGCACAGTGCAGGAGAGGTACGTGCACAGTGCAGGAGAGGTACGTGCACAGAGCAGGAGAGGTACGTGCACAGTGCAGGAGAGGTACGTGCACAGTGCAGGAGAGGTACGTGCACAGAGCAGGAGAGGTACGTGCACAGTGCAGGAGGGGTACGTGCACAGTGCAGGAGGAGTACGTGCACAGTGCAGGAGAGGTACGTGCACAGTGCAGGAGAGGTACGTGCACAGTGCAGGAGAGGTACGTGCACAGTGCAGGAGGGGTACGTGCACAGTGCAGGAGGAGTACGTGCACAGTGCAGGAGGAGTACGTGCACAGTGCAGGAGGAGTACGTGCACAGTGCAGGAGGGGTACGTGCACAGTGCAGGAGAGGTACGTGCACAGTGCAGGAGAGGTACGTGCACAGAGCAGGAGAGGTACGTGCACAGTGCAGGAGAGGTACGTGCACAGTGCAGGAGAGGTACGTGCACAGAGCAGGAGAGGTACGTGCACAGTGCAGGAGAGGTACGTGCACAGTGCAGGAGAGGTACGTGCACAGAGCAGGAGAGGTACGTGCACAGTGCAGGAGAGGTACGTGCACAGAGCAGGAGAGGTACGTGCACAGTGCAGGAGGGGTACGTGCACAGAGCAGGAGAGGTACGTGCACAGTGCAGGAGAGGTACGTGCACAGAGCAGGAGAGGTACGTGCACAGAGCAGGAGAGGTACGTGCACAGTGCAGGAGAGGTACGTGCACAGAGCAGGAGAGGTACGTGCACAGTGCAGGAGGGGTACGTGCACAGTGCAGGAGGAGTACGTGCACAGTGCAGGAGAGGTACGTGCACAGTGCAGGAGAGGTACGTGCACAGAGCAGGAGAGGTACGTGCACAGTGCAGGAGAGGTACGTGCACAGTGCAGGAGAGGTACGTGCACAGTGCAGGAGAGGTACGTGCACAGAGCAGGAGAGGTACGTGCACAGAGCAGGAGAGGTACGTGCACAGAGCAGGAGAGGTACGTGCACAGTGCAGGAGAGGTACGTGCACAGTGCAGGAGAGGTACGTGCACAGAGCAGGAGAGGTACGTGCACAGTGCAGGAGGGGTACGTGCACAGAGCAGGAGAGGTACGTGCACAGAGCAGGAGGGGTACGTGCACAGAGCAGGAGGGGTACGTGCACAGAGCAGGAGAGGTACGTGCACAGAGCAGGAGGGGTACGTGCACAGAGCTAGAGGGGTACGTGCACAGTGCAGGAGAGGTACGTGCACAGAGCAGGAGGGGTACGTGCACAGTGCAGGAGAGGTACGTGCACAGTGCAGGAGAGGTACGTGCACAGTGCAGGAGAGGTACGTGCACAGTGCAGGAGAGGTACGTGCACAGTGCATGAGAGGTACGTGCACAGAGCAGGAGAGGTACGTGCACAGTGCAGGAGAGGTACGTGCACAGTGCAGGAGGGGTACGTGCACAGTGCAGGAGAGGTACGTGCACAGTGCAGGAGAGGTACGTGCACATTGCAGGAGAGGTACGTGCACAGAGCAGGAGAGGTACGTGCACAGAGCAGGAGGGGTACGTGCACAGAGCTAGAGGGGTACGTGCACAGTGCAGGAGAGGTACGTGCACAGTGCAGGAGGGGTACGTGCACAGTGCAGGAGAGGTACGTGCACAGTGCAGGAGAGGTACGTGCACAGTGCAGGAGAGGTACGTGCACATTGCAGGAGAGGTACGTGCACAGTGCAGGAGGGGTACGTGCACAGTGCAGGAGGAGTACGTGCACAGTGCAGGAGGAGTACGTGCACAGTGCAGGAGGAGTACGTGCACAGTGCAGGAGAGGTACGTGCACAGTGCAGGAGAGGTACGTGCACAGTGCAGGAGAGGTACGTGCACAGAGCAGGAGAGGTACGTGCACAGTGCAGGAGAGGTACGTGCACAGTGCAGGAGAGGTACGTGCACAGAGCAGGAGAGGTACGTGCACAGTGCAGGAGGGGTACGTGCACAGTGCAGGAGGAGTACGTGCACAGTGCAGGAGAGGTACGTGCACAGTGCAGGAGAGGTACGTGCACAGTGCAGGAGAGGTACGTGCACAGTGCAGGAGAGGTACGTGCACAGTGCAGGAGAGGTACGTGCACAGAGCAGGAGAGGTACGTGCACAGAGCAGGAGAGGTACGTGCACAGAGCAGGAGAGGTACGTGCACAGTGCAGGAGAGGTACGTGCACAGTGCAGGAGAGGTACGTGCACAGAGCAGGAGAGGTACGTGCACAGAGCAGGAGAGGTACGTGCACAGTGCAGGAGGGGTACGTGCACAGAGCAGGAGAGGTACGTGCACAGAGCAGGAGAGGTACGTGCACAGTGCAGGAGGGGTACGTGCACAGAGCAGGAGGGGTACGTGCACAGAGCAGGAGAGGTACGTGCACAGAGCAGGAGGGGTACGTGCACAGAGCAGGAGAGGTACGTGCACAGAGCAGGAGAGGTACGTGCACAGAGCAGGAGGGGTACGTGCACAGAGCAGGAGAGGTACGTGCACAGTGCAGGAGGGGTACGTGCACAGAGCAGGAGGGGTACGTGCACAGAGCAGGAGGGGTACGTGCACAGAGCAGGAGAGGTACGTGCACAGAGCAGGAGGGGTACGTGCACAGTGCAGGAGGGGTACGTGCACAGAGCAGGAGGGGTACGTGCACAGAGCTAGAGGGGTACGTGCACAGTGCAGGAGAGGTACGTGCACAGAGCAGGAGGGGTACGTGCACAGTGCAGGAGAGGTACGTGCACAGTGCAGGAGAGGTACGTGCACAGTGCAGGAGAGGTACGTGCACAGTGCAGGAGAGGTACGTGCACAGTGCATGAGAGGTACGTGCACAGAGCAGGAGAGGTACGTGCACAGTGCAGGAGAGGTACGTGCACAGTGCAGGAGGGGTACGTGCACAGTGCAGGAGAGGTACGTGCACAGTGCAGGAGAGGTACGTGCACAGTGCAGGAGAGGTACGTGCACATTGCAGGAGAGGTACGTGCACAGTGCAGGAGGGGTACGTGCACAGTGCAGGAGGAGTACGTGCACAGTGCAGGAGGAGTACGTGCACAGTGCAGGAGAGGTACGTGCACAGTGCAGGAGAGGTACGTGCACAGTGCAGGAGAGGTACGTGCACAGTGCAGGAGAGGTACGTGCACAGAGCAGGAGAGGTACGTGCACAGTGCAGGAGAGGTACGTGCACAGTGCAGGAGAGGTACGTGCACAGAGCAGGAGAGGTACGTGCACAGTGCAGGAGGGGTACGTGCACAGTGCAGGAGAGGTACGTGCACAGTGCAGGAGAGGTACGTGCACAGTGCAGGAGAGGTACGTGCACAGAGCAGGAGAGGTACGTGCACAGTGCAGGAGAGTTACGTGCACAGTGCAGGAGAGGTACGTGCACAGTGCAGGAGAGGTACGTGCACAGTGCAGGAGAGGTACGTGCACAGAGCAGGAGAGGTACGTGCACAGTGCAGGAGAGGTACGTGCACAGTGCAGGAGAGGTACGTGCACAGTGCAGGAGAGGTACGTGCACAGAGCAGGAGAGGTACGTGCACAGAGCAGGAGAGGTACGTGCACAGAGCAGGAGAGGTACGTGCACAGTGCAGGAGAGGTACGTGCACAGTGCAGGAGAGGTACGTGCACAGAGCAGGAGAGGTACGTGCACAGAGCAGGAGAGGTACGTGCACAGTGCAGGAGGGGTACGTGCACAGAGCAGGAGAGGTACGTGCACAGAGCAGGAGAGGTACGTGCACAGTGCAGGAGGGGTACGTGCACAGAGCAGGAGGGGTACGTGCACAGAGCAGGAGAGGTACGTGCACAGAGCAGGAGAGGTACGTGCACAGTGCAGGAGGGGTACGTGCACAGTGCAGGAGAGGTACGTGCACAGAGCAGGAGAGGTACGTGCACAGAGCAGGAGGGGTACGTGCACAGAGCTAGAGGGGTACGTGCACAGTGCAGGAGGGGTACGTGCACAGTGCAGGAGGAGTACGTGCACAGTGCAGGAGGGGTACGTGCACAGAGCAGGAGAGGTACGTGCACAGTGCAGGAGGGGTACGTGCACAGTGCAGGAGGAGTACGTGCACAGTGCAGGAGGAGTACGTGCACAGTGCAGGAGAGGTACGTGCACAGTGCAGGAGAGGTACGTGCACAGTGCAGGAGAGGTACGTGCACAGTGCAGGAGAGGTACGTGCACAGAGCAGGAGAGGTACGTGCACAGTGCAGGAGAGGTACGTGCACAGTGCAGGAGAGGTACGTGCACAGAGCAGGAGAGGTACGTGCACAGTGCAGGAGGGGTACGTGCACAGTGCAGGAGGAGTACGTGCACAGTGCAGGAGAGGTACGTGCACAGTGCAGGAGAGGTACGTGCACAGAGCAGGAGAGGTACGTGCACAGTGCAGGAGAGGTACGTGCACAGTGCAGGAGAGGTACGTGCACAGTGCAGGAGAGGTACGTGCACAGAGCAGGAGAGGTACGTGCACAGAGCAGGAGAGGTACGTGCACAGAGCAGGAGAGGTACGTGCACAGTGCAGGAGAGGTACGTGCACAGTGCAGGAGAGGTACGTGCACAGAGCAGGAGAGGTACGTGCACAGAGCAGGAGAGGTACGTGCACAGTGCAGGAGGGGTACGTGCACAGAGCAGGAGAGGTACGTGCACAGAGCAGGAGAGGTACGTGCACAGTGCAGGAGGGGTACGTGCACAGTGCAGGAGAGGTACGTGCACAGAGCAGGAGAGGTACGTGCACAGAGTAGGAGAGGTACGTGCACAGAGCAGGAGGGGTACGTGCACAGTGCAGGAGGGGTACGTGCACAGAGCAGGAGGGGTACGTGCACAGAGCAGGAGGGGTACGTGCACAGAGCAGGAGAGGTACGTGCACAGAGCAGGAGGGGTACGTGCACAGTGCAGGAGGGGTACGTGCACAGAGCAGGAGGGGTACGTGCACAGAGCTAGAGGGGTACGTGCACAGTGCAGGAGAGGTACGTGCACAGAGCAGGAGGGGTACGTGCACAGTGCAGGAGAGGTACGTGCACAGTGCAGGAGAGGTACGTGCACAGTGCAGGAGAGGTACGTGCACAGTGCAGGAGAGGTACGTGCACAGTGCATGAGAGGTACGTGCACAGAGCAGGAGAGGTACGTGCACAGTGCAGGAGAGGTACGTGCACAGTGCAGGAGGGGTACGTGCACAGTGCAGGAGAGGTACGTGCACAGTGCAGGAGAGGTACGTGCACAGTGCAGGAGAGGTACGTGCACATTGCAGGAGAGGTACGTGCACAGTGCAGGAGGGGTACGTGCACAGTGCAGGAGGAGTACGTGCACAGTGCAGGAGGAGTACGTGCACAGTGCAGGAGAGGTACGTGCACAGTGCAGGAGAGGTACGTGCACAGTGCAGGAGAGGTACGTGCACAGTGCAGGAGAGGTACGTGCACAGAGCAGGAGAGGTACGTGCACAGTGCAGGAGAGGTACGTGCACAGTGCAGGAGAGGTACGTGCACAGAGCAGGAGAGGTACGTGCACAGTGCAGGAGGGGTACGTGCACAGTGCAGGAGAGGTACGTGCACAGTGCAGGAGAGGTACGTGCACAGTGCAGGAGAGGTACGTGCACAGAGCAGGAGAGGTACGTGCACAGTGCAGGAGAGTTACGTGCACAGTGCAGGAGAGGTACGTGCACAGTGCAGGAGAGGTACGTGCACAGTGCAGGAGAGGTACGTGCACAGAGCAGGAGAGGTACGTGCACAGTGCAGGAGAGGTACGTGCACAGAGCAGGAGAGGTACGTGCACAGTGCAGGAGAGGTACGTGCACAGTGCAGGAGAGGTACGTGCACAGAGCAGGAGAGGTACGTGCACAGTGCAGGAGAGGTACGTGCACAGAGCAGGAGGGGTACGTGCACAGTGCAGGAGGAGTACGTGCACAGTGCAGGAGAGGTACGTGCACAGTGCAGGAGAGGTACGTGCACAGAGCAGGAGAGGTACGTGCACAGTGCAGGAGAGGTACGTGCACAGAGCAGGAGAGGTACGTGCACAGTGCAGGAGAGGTACGTGCACAGTGCAGGAGGAGTACGTGCACAGTGCAGGAGGGGTACGTGCACAGTGCAGGAGAGGTACGTGCACAGAGCAGGAGAGGTACGTGCACAGAGCAGGAGGGGTACGTGCACAGAGCTAGAGGGGTACGTGCACAGTGCAGGAGAGGTACGTGCACAGAGCTAGAGGGGTACGTGCACAGTGCAGGAGGGGTACGTGCACAGTGCAGGAGGAGTACGTGCACAGTGCAGGAGGGGTACGTGCACAGAGCAGGAGAGGTACGTGCACAGAGCAGGAGAGGTACGTGCACAGTGCAGGAGAGGTACGTGCACAGAGCAGGAGAGGTACGTGCACAGTGCAGGAGAGGTACGTGCACAGTGCAGGAGGAGTACGTGCACAGTGCAGGAGGGGTACGTGCACAGAGCAGGAGAGGTACGTGCACAGTGCAGGAGAGGTACGTGCACAGAGCAGGAGAGGTACGTGCACAGTGCAGGAGAGGTACGTGCACAGTGCAGGAGGGGTACGTGCACAGTGCAGGAGGGGTACGTGCACAGAGCAGGAGAGGTACGTGCACAGTGCAGGAGAGGTACGTGCACAGTGCAGGAGGGGTACGTGCACAGAGCAGGAGGGGTACGTGCACAGTGCACATCACGTGCACAGTGTCGGTGAAGAAAGGGAACTGGGGAAGAGACATTGGGATGAACCACATAGTATCATCTGACAGGGTTTTTCCAGCCAACAGAGAACTGATAAAAATAAATAAAGAAGTGAAACCTTCCACCATGTTTACCATAGAGCTACATGAAACCTGATCATGTGCTTTCATCAGTATAAAAAAAAGAAAAAGGAATACCCGTACATCATTTTATGAATATTTGGTGGTAACACTTTTTTTTCATTATTGATCTTGCCTTTATTCTTCATGTTAAACAATTGACTATAAACTATAAACTATTGTTTTCTAATGATTTAATTAGCAGCCTATATTAATACTTCAAAGTGAAAGTAGATCTCACCAGTCTTGTAGATTTAGTTACAGGCCTGGTCTATTTAATAAAGGTCATACAGGATAAACAAGTGAAATTGGAAGTGATGGAAATAAAATAGCAGAGAAAATATGCTCAGCTCAACAAGGACTGCTGATGCCTCAAAATGGACCATAAGACAGATTTTGATTTATTTGGCTATTAAAAATGGCAGAGGTACACAATGGTAGAGATTTGCACACACAGGTAGAAACTTAGCTTTTTAAGGTTTTCATATTATGAGAAATCCAATGATGTCATATTCTGATTTGAGATCAAAGAGGAAACTGCTTGAAACTCGTATATATTGTGACAGATGTCCTCTATACAAATAATTAATAGCATCCAGAAGCAGAACGATACATGTGATGTATAATTGCCTTAATTGTTGTTGTTTTTAGTTTTTCAATAACTATTTAAAGGGCTTTTTTCACCTCTCATTTCTAAAATGAATGTATTCCCTATGAAACTATATAAAGAGGGTTACCTCAATATATTGATGGAAAACAGTGTTTGCAGTCAGTGGTACGGAACTCATCTCTGCTGCATGCAGAGTAAAGTAACTAAGTAAATGTACTCAAGTACTGTACTTAAGTACAATTTTGACATATTTTGACTTTACTTGAGTATTTCCAAATTTCAATACTTTTTCTACTCCACTACATCTCAGAGGGATCAGAGAAATATTGTACATTTTACTAGTAATTATTTGAAAACTTTAGTTACTAGTTACTTTGTAGATTTTGATTATTATTACAAAACATACATTAACCACTTCAGCCCTATATACAATTCGGCCATTTGAAAACAGCAGATCTACAAACTCACAATGCGTCGCGATGCGACACATTGTGAGCTTGTAGATCAGCTATCTTCAAAGGATTTTTCATGAATTTTATGCATTTTGAAAACGAGTACTTTTACTTTTGGTACTTTAAGTACTTTTTGATACCAATAATTTTGTACTTTTACTCAAGTAAATTTTGAATTCCGAACATTTACTTGTAACAGAGTATTTCTACATTGCAGTATTGGTACTTTTACTTAAAGTAAAATATTTGAGTACTTTTTTCCACCACTGGCTGCGTGCAAATACAATTTATAAATTCAAATGAAGGCAACTGTGGGGCGGGGTGGGCGGGGCTTACAGAAAAAAACATAAATATATATATATATATATTCATGAGCTTGTGCTGAAATATATGAAGTGAAACCTTCCCGTCTCTGGTGACACATTCAGGAGAGATTTGAGGATGAAGGAGGTTGTTACTCTACTGCTGCTGTTCTGTTTGTCTAAGACAGTGGTTCAGGGACAAGATGGAACGCTCACCCACAACCAGATAGACAACGAGATAGACAACGAGATAGACAACGAGATAGACAACGAGATAGACAACGAGATAGACAACGAGATAGACAACGAGATAGGTAACAAGACAGATAATGAGCTAGATAACGAGATAGACAACGAGATAGGTAACGAGATAGACAACGAGATAGGTAACAAGACAGATAATGAGATAGATAACGAGATAGACAACGAGACAGGTGCAGACACCGACCCCAACCCAGACATCTGGGCCGAGCTGAGGAAGCTGAGACACGTGGTGGAGAGGCAGAAGGGGGAGCTGGACAGTGTGGAAGACGTGGTGGTGGAGCAGTGGGTGGAGCTGAACGGTGTGAGAGACGTGCTGGTGGAGCAGTGGGTGAAGCAGAGCATCGCCAACAGGAGGATCGTAAAGCTGGAGACAGCAGATGCAGGTACAAGATCAACTTTAAAGGCACTACACCGTGAATTTGAACTTTTCCTTCTTTTTTGTGTGTTTTTGGTCTCCCCCTACCTCTCTTCTATCCCCCAAAAAATACCCCAGTTTGAACACTCAGGCTTTCACAGCAAATCTGGGGTTTTATGTAAATTGGTCTCAAAACAGGCCAAACTGATTTGGCCCCGAAAGTGACGTCACTTTCGGGTACAATCCCTCCCGTTTTTCAGTTCCAACATAGAAAAAAAACCATTTGAAAAAAGTTTGAGGGACATAAACAATATGATATTAAATATTTATATATTTTTTTAATTCATGGTGTAGATCCTTTAATGGAGCTTCATTCTGAAATGTACCCTCGCTCTGTTCATTAATGTAACAAAAGGTTTAATTCATGTGTGTTTACAGCTCTGCAGAATGACGTGTCGGCCCTGAAGACAGAGAACACATGTAGGTGAATTCAATTTACATGACCTTTAACGACCCCATTCCTCTCCTCACTCCACCGGCTCCCCGTCTGTTTTAGTTGATTTTAAGATTTTTTAAATTTTCAAATGAATGGTAATTATTTTCGTTCTTTGTTTACAACAAATCAAAACACACTTGTGTGGACTACAAAAATAAAAAATCACAATTGTACACATTCAAAGTCAGCACACACAAATTCAAACTCAATGACGGAAAAAAAGGAATAGGCTGAAGCACAATGCTTATTCTTTGCCTATCCTTTACAATCCTTAAAAACTAAATATATTTTAATATTTATAAAAATCTTAAATCTTAAAATATGCTGCAAGATAAAAGAAAGAAAATGTTTCATTCAAAACTGAATAATTTTACTTTTTAAGGCTTTTTAAAATCTCCCTTGCGATGTACACTCCTTAGTATAACTCCCAACATTGAAACACATCTAGCCTTCTCTTGGTTTAAAAAAGACATTGAATACAAACTGCCAGGCTTTTACTCTTAGCACAATTTTTTCCCACCCAAAGGTTTCTATGTACCATATCTACACATTTTAATGTGCAGGACTTTATGAATAATGGATTTGTTGATTCAAGGTAACTAGCTTTGTTTGTTATTCTAATAGCTCTTTTCTGTAGATTAATAATAGGATCTATATTTGTTTTACATACATTCCCCCAGACCTCAACACAGTATGACATGTATGGCACTACAAGTGAAAAATGCAATATATGCAAAATGTTTTGATTCAACAGCTCCCTTGTTTTGTACAAAATGCCAACAGATGTGGCTAATTTACCTTTGATACATTGAATATGTGGCTTCCAACAGCCCAAAATGGTCTGGCCCCTCCATAGTTGATAACCATGGAGGGGCCAGACCATTTTTTCCCTGATGCCATTTTGTATTTAGATCTTATTAAGCCATATATCCCAAACAAGAGCCCTGACATGGGCTGACTAGACTAGTCGCTCCCGGTTGTGCCTGATACTCAGTATAAACACCAGAGGGGAGCGAGCCTTGGCGGTGTCCGGCCCCAGACTCCACTTTGGAGGTTTTTAAATCCTTACTAAAGACTCACTTTTTTCTCGCTAGCTTTTAATGCTGTTTGACTGTGTAATTAATTACCAGTAAAGTAACTAAGTACATGTACTCAAGTAACTGTACTTAAGTGCAATTTTGAGGTACTTTTACTTTACTGGAGTATTTCCAATTGTCTATACTTTTACTCCACTAAATCTCAGAGGCAAATATTGTACTTTTACTATTATATTATAAAACATACATTATTATTATACCTAGGCTAGGCTATTTGAAAATAGCAGATCTACAAGCCTGTAGATCTGCTATTTTCAAACATGTTAGTACTGCTATTTTTAGTACTGCTATTTTCAAACATGTTAGTACTGCTATTTTCAAACATGTTAGTACTTTTACTTTTGATACATTTTAATACCAATAACTTTGGACTTTTACTCAAGTAAATGTTGAATTCCGGACGTTTACTTGTAACAGAGTACTTCTACAATGCATTATTGATACTTTTACTTACGTAAAACGCTTGAGTACTTTTTCCACCATTGGTAATTACCTAACAGCATTTGGCCTGACTCACTGTATGCTGCATATATTGCTTTATTTTCTTGTTGTGCCATGTTCAATTTATTTACTTCTTTATTTTTCTCTGTTTTAATTTATTTTCTCTTTTCTTGTTTGTTTGTATTATAATATGCTCTGTGCAGCACTTTGGTTCGACTTCGGTCACTTCTGCAGAGCAAAACGTTATTATGTGTATCTGGTATTACATTTTTGACGTGTGGCCTCGCTGTTTATACCATATTTACTATATGAAAAGATGATTTAAATACATATAAAAGTTTAAATTAATGTGTGTTTACAGTATTGCAGGATGATGTGTCTGCCCTGAAGAAAGAGAACTCAGGTAAATTCAAATATGAACTGATATCGATTAGGGCAGAGCGATTTTGGGATTGCGATTTTTTTCCTGACTGATATTGCGATTGCGATTTGATTTGCGGTATAATTATTTTTAAGTCAAGCTTTTGTACGTTTAAAAGGTAATGGAACATTACCAAATGGCATACCATTCATTTACTGCTCTAGATTCTAATAAATAAGGATGAGAACTAAAATATATGAATTGCTTCATTTCTTCCAACATGTATCTTCCAAGTTCCAACATGTATCATTATTTATTGTTTCCAACATATACTTTTTCTGAAATGTACATATCTAAACATTTAGCTGGAATAGACATTGAGCTTGTTAAGTCATTAACTTATGGCTCAAGAAGAGAAGCACTTTCTGAAATGAAGTTTATGTAATACAAATTAAATTACAAAAATAATGACCTTTTTGTGTAAACAATTCACAACAGTGAAATAAGTAGGTCATTCACAAGCACATTGCACATCAACAGATACAAAAAAGTACGTAGATGAACAACTAAAATGTAAAAAAAAAATGGCTCACAAGGCAAAGTCCTTTCCTACTGTACATTGTATTGGAAAAACTCAGAATACATAAGTGACAAAGATACAAAGTTCATAATAATAATGGATAGGAACTAAAGAACAACAACGTTGGTGGAAGGGCGAAGCATAATAGAGACGGGACAGAGATATTTGTTGATTATTGGAGAAGAAGTATTTGTTGCCGTTTTAAGTCTGATTTATACTTGTGTCGCTCCGAAAAGAGCTATTGACCTCATCGCAGAGTTTCGCTGGGCAACACGCAACACGGCCGTGAAGAAATGCTGAAGCCCACAGAACTAATAAATAAAAGAATATGCAATATTATCGGACATCTGTAATTACGCGTATGAAGGCTTTTTATTTCATTTTTGATGGCCTCACTGTTTATATTTACTACATGAAAAGATGAATTAAATGCATATAACGTTTAAATGTATGTGTTTACAGTGTTGCAGGATGACGTGTCAGCCCTGAAGAAAGAGAACTCAGGTGAATTAAATTGACATAAACCTTCATACCTTCATATTATTTACCTGCATATAACAGTTTAAATGTATGTGTTTACAGTGTTGCAGGATGACGTGTCAGCCCTGAAGAAAGAGATCTCAGGTGAATGTCATCTTTTTGGGTTGTTTTATTCAAAGGCTTTTTTTTGTGTTATCCTTTTAGCATTGTTGTATTTTGCAATCTGTTAATCAATCAATAGATTGAAACATGATGAGAACAATTACTCAGAAGAAACATGTTCTGTTTTCACAGAGAGACCAAAGGTGGCTTTCTCTGCTGGACTGTTACGCTCTGCAGGATCTGTGGGACCCAACAAAACTCAATTCACTCTGGTTTTCAAAAACATCTTCACCAACTCTGGCCAGGCCTACAACCTAACTACAGGTACTGACCGTTCTCATCTACACAACCTGAACCAATGTACAAGTCTGTGATGAACCACTGTGGATTATATTTAAAATATAAATCATATTTTAATAAAAGGAGGTATTTGCTAAGGTTTGGCATATTTTATATGTTTATATATTAGTTTTGTATTGTGTTGAACTGTTTTGGGCAATCAATGGTACCAAACACATTAACCACTTAACCCTAATTTATACTGAAAATAGCCGATCTATAAGGTACAATGTGTTGCACTGTGAACTGTTTGATTTCATTTATTTTTTGAGTAAAAAACATGAAGTAGAACAAATAAGAATAAGAGGTTTGCTGTCAGGCAGAGGTTTCTGCCTGACAGCAATGTTATGTTATTATAAATGTTATTACAATGTTATTATGAATTACATCTAGTCTTTGTTCTCTCTAGGTGTGTTCACAGCTCCAGTGAGAGGACTCTATCACTTCACATTCACTAGTTATAACTACTACTTTAAGGGGTTAATGGGTGTGAGACTTTACCATAACGCCAGGAGGATCCTCACCAGTTACAGACACGCTTATAATTATAATTATTATTATAATAGTATGTCTAATGCATTAACTTTAGAGCTAGAGAAAGGAGATCAGGTCTACCTGACCCTTCCTGCAGGTTATCAGCTGTCTGATGACGGCTCTGCCCAAACCACATTCAGTGGTTTCCTGCTCTTTACCATGTGATCACAACATCCCTGTCAAACACATGTTCTCTCTCTCTCTCTCTCTCTCTCTCTCTCTCTCTCTCTAAAAAATGAGGAAATGGTCAGTGGTTACCTACCACCACGTAAAGAGTAGGGTAGTTATTACATATTATTACTATTATTATTATTATTATTATTATTATTATTATTATTATATATTATTACTATTATTATTATTATTATTATTATTATATATTATTACTATTATTATTATTATTATTATTATTATTACTATTATTACTATTATTATTAAATAGTAATAGTGATACATTATTATAATAAATATTAAACGAGTTAAAAATACACTATATAACAATTAGTAGATGGTATTTACTGACTTTTTTGTTTAGTTTTTTCTGTGTAATTGATGCAAAGCTAAAAATGTTTCTCTTCGTTCTGTTTCGTTTGTTCTGATATGTAAGTCTTGTAGCATCGTTTTGCTCTTTTGTTTCCTTTTCTTCGTGACAATAAATCAAATTAGAATATTAATAAGGTGGTTATAGGTTAGGGTTAATAAGGTGGGCATAATAAGCTTCGGCTTCAGCCCAAACCTTTTTGGCCAAAATTATCTTGTTGAAAATATTCTGTATGTTCAACTGTTTGTTTTTCTAAATCATGACCGTAATAAATAAACTAACTAACTAACTAACGTGAACATCCCTGTAAAACATACACGCATACATTATACTGTGTGGACAATGGATAACATAACATTACATATCAGTATTGTTTGGATCCATCTTCTATATTAAGAGTATTATTAAACAGCTATTGAAACAAATGTAACTTTTTAACATGGACAACTTGTAGATTCCACTTGTTAAATTCTCTCACTATAACTCTTTAGAATGATGTATTTAGGCTGGAATTAAAAAAAAAACTAATTTAGTACACATTTCAAATCATAATGGACGACCAACAATTCTCATAATGGGCAATGAATCAATCAATCAATGTATCGATCTATATATCATTCATTCATGTATCTATATATATATCAATTCATCCATCCATGTATCCCTCCACCTCCACACCCACACAAATAAACAACATATCACCAAAGTAGTGCCTAATATTTTATGTTTTCCTGGCTCTGTTCAATACAATAAGAGTCCATGTGAATCACCACTCTGATGAGAACTCACTAACTTTTGCAAAGACTATGGTCTTGGGTCTCCAACAGTCCTTCTGTCCCAAAGCTTGACCCAGGGGTTAAACAAAATAAAAAATAAAGAGAATCCAATGTCCACACACTTAGTTCGTGAGCCAGGACCCCAAATATGGGGTCATTTGTATCAACTGGGAGGATTAATTCTCATCGTGATTTTTGGGTAGGTATACACCCCTAGAGCTAGGAAAAATGTGATAGCATTGCATCTGTGGTAGCTTTCTGTGTGTTATCACTCCTTTTATAACCACATGCCAAAAGAGAGTTTTCAAAATCCGAATGAAGCATTCTACTTCAAAATGATGGTTCTCTCTTATTTGCCCCTCTCTCTTTGAAAAATGGTTGGGATAAAGCTCAGATTATATATTGTTCAAAAAGGTTGTTAAAATTAGCATCTGTAGATTTTGTTTTCTATTACAGGCAGTGACAACATAGTGACTATATATGACATAAGATGTACTTCGGTTTTCATGAAAGATGGAACACAAAGGTTTCTTTGTAAATTACCTAAAGATTTAAAACCATGTTTATATACATAGATTCTAAGGAAATGTATAATGAAATTCAATAAACAGAATATAGTGCAAGTGTGTAAGAAAATATCCAAAATGGCCACTAAACGCCTGGCAAAAGATTTACTTTTGATCCGCTTGTCCTAGAATACCTCTGTGTAATACCTCTCTTTTTTAGGGTTTTCATTTGTAGAATCCATTCCTGATGTTATTTTTTAATATCAGGTCATCTGTTAAAGGTCAGGTCAGGGTTATATTTAACCTCTGGGAGAACAGCAAATGGAAACAACTTGATGAACATTCATCGTTCACTTTATTCATGATTTATTTTTGTGAACATGTCACTAGAACTGGTATTCATAATAACATGAATGTAAAATTATATAATATGATGGCAATATGTATCTTTTGCAACTAGGCCCTCGACCTCCTGATTGGCACGCACACAATTCTCTTGCCTACATCCTGTTCTACCTCATCCTTATAAGTATCCTCCTTATTGACATCACTCCTCATCTGTAGCTTGAACATATCATCAGTAACCATCTTCACCAGAGCAGTTACAGTACATCAGTGATGCACTTCTTACTCTGTGCCTTAAATTGATATTGCACCATGTCTCATAGCTCTGATGGTGCCGGGTCACCTAGCAATGACAGGAACAGGGATACTATCCTGGATCTACCATCCAAATGTTGTGACATCAAACGACTTGTCAGGTGGAGCTTGGTGGTCTGCCACTTTCCACAACATCACTTGTAAATGAGCCAGGTTGGTCGGTGTTGGAGGAAGGGCCATTAACTTGTGGCACCCACCTCACCCAGCACATCAGGGTAGCCTCGGAAGTTCCCAGCCAGCAAAGTGTTGTGTGCTCTGATCTTGAAAAGGAAGGAAGCAAGCACTCATGAGACGAGTTTTCGAAGTACCAAAGTACAGGGTGCACGGCTCAGGCAGATAAAGTTCATAGAAAGGAATGCCAGCACTCACTTAAGTCCATTTAGGCTCTTATTTATTTAGGTCATAGCTCACAGCGTCAATCTCTGATCTCTGATCTTGCCTTTGCCATACATACAAGACTGTCCTATCCTCCCAATGCTCCATCTGTACTTTACACTGTAGGTCTGCCTAATACACCAACAGGACAAGAACGTCAGTTCAATCACTGAGCATGTCTGTCACACCCTTTCCAGAGATGGCTGCATCAGGGACATAGGAACTCATGGTGATGTCTGCTTCATCATGACTGTAGTGTCAATAAGTCCTATACTTTTTAGCCACTACATGGATGCCCGTGGCCAGGTATTAAGTTCAGACGTGCGCTCTGTAAGAAACTGAATTCCAAACCGTGAAGTTGAGTTTAACAAAGGGGGTGATTTATTCTCCGTCACTGTCAGCATACAAAGCATAAATATAACTTAAATGCAAGGGAATATACGCCAAACAGTCCTCTCAAACATGGCTCTCTAGAGCACAGTATAAAACTGTGTGCCTCTGCCACAAGCAACACCTGCGCTTGATTACAGAACCCTTTAAATACCATGACAACCCTTGGCCTTGGCCTTGACCGCGCCCCGCAGACGCAGTGACGTCATCAAAAAAGTGAAACAACAGAAATCGTAAATATGGCTCTAACAATGACTAAATGCAGTATCTATCGTCAGCACTGAAGGTGTACAACATCCGCAATGGCTTCTGCTTAATGTTCTTGCTCCATCAGGTTGACATCTCATGTGGGTAAAGGACATTACTATTCACAACATTCACAACAGCATGGGGGGGGGGCAATTTAGCCAAGGATGGGATTGAAGAGATGAGGGTGGTGATATTTCTGTGTGTGAGGATACACTCCAATATTTTATGACCAAGACACACCAGTGCTTCAACTCCCCCTCTACTGTTTCTGCACATTTTGGGAAGGCGTCAGTCCACTCCACTCACATGCATCAGGACAGCATCTTTCCTGATCTGTATGGCAGTCTGCTCCCCAGACTGGTGATCCAGAATCCATCATGGTGGTGACAAACAAGGTCTAGCTTAGCCTCTATGGAATGGAGCACATGCATCAGAATCAGAATCAGGTTTATTGTCACATCACAGGTTTACAAGGTAAAAAGTGGGTGAAATTCGTTTTTGTACATCATTCCCATCGCAACGTTAATTTCCATAGAAAGAAGAGGGGGGAGGAAGAAGGAGAAGAGGGGTGGGGGGCAAGTGGGAAGGAGATCAAACAAGAGAACAGAAGGCCAAACAAGTTATCTACATATTTACAAAGTACCTGAGATAAGAGAAAAAAACTAAGGTGCCTGAGCATAGCAGCAATGTATACTGTGCATGATATATACCATACCAGGCCGTGACACAGCCTGTTAGGACGCCTTCAACCGAACTGTTGTAATACAGCCTTCAGCAGGCACTGGGTTAGATATCAAGCACACTGCACATGGTCAGCACGGAAGAAGTACTTCATCATGTGCGTCATGAGAGAAAAGGTGACAAGTTGATGTCAATGTGTCTCCCTGCACATTCAAACTGGTGGATGTGAAGTGTAGGAAGAGGTTGTCTACGCACTGTCAGCCAGTAGGATGGAGATGTGTAGTGTCCAGGTAGGCTACTGCTGTATCTGTATGAATGTCTTTGGCCCAGTTGATAGAAACCACTTCAAGACTGCTGCTGATACACTAAGGACTTACCACTAAACTTGCCTGTCAGCCCTCCATATGCTGCAACCACATGCATTTCCAGTGCTGAACCTTGCATACGTTTTGCAATGCAGCTGAGGAATGACTGTATAACTAATTACATTATAGAGCTGTTCTGGCTGATTCCAGCATACCTGCGAGGTGTCAACAAACGGTTCCATGTCAATTGTGAGGTGAATACTGTACATGTCAACCAGTGATATATGACCATAGTGACCATATCTGCTGCCTGCTTGGACACCTGGTTGGATGATAAGGTGCGAGAGAGACCTTGACCTGACCTTCAGCACATAGGCCAAAGACTGACCGGCAAGTGAAAATATAACATTAGAAATAGATTGGTTCACAGATTCCCTCACACAGCTGCAATACAATTTGTTGTTTTTAACATAACTTTGTACAATGGAGCATCACCTTGGGATGGACACCATCTTTGATTTGGTGATAAATAATTTGCTGATGGTAATTTCACTGATTGAGCCACATTTCTTGAACCCTAAAACCTAGGGTTAGACACCAAAACCACCTTTCTAGGTTGAACAGTATCATAAAGCCATTTAAGCTCCTGGCAGCCTGATTGTAGCCTGGTAAACACCCCCTCCCTCCGGAAATCTCATGCATTGCATTGCATTTGGTTTCAGGAAGGAGGGTCTGGGATTGCTCACAGAGTAAAGCTGCCCGAACCGCTGCGCATACGAACCAATCAGCGGCTGCTAGGGGCGGGATCATCCAATCACCTGCCTAGTAGCTTGAAAAAATAAAACTCCGTCTGTCATCGATTCTGCGCCCGGAGTCTCAGATGCAATACGCTGTGAAACAAAATGTGTGTCGCAAGCTTCTTTCATTTGACGGAGTGAGGTTAGCCTGATTGGACGCCATCTTGAAAATGATGGCTTTACGATACACATAATTTCCTAGATTTTTTTGTATGTTTTTAAGCATGCCTAGAGGTACCGGAACCAATTGGAAAACTTTTTTTATAATTTTTTTGGGGGGGTTAAGTTGTATGTTTTCATATATTGACCCATGTAATTTTCGCCTAGTGTTATAAAATAAAATGCATGATAGCACCCATAAAGCTACCATTGGTGCAAGGCTATCACATATTTTCTAACTCTAGACATGCATACCTTGACAAAAATCACTATGAGCATTAATCCCCTCAGATGATACTGACCAACCCCCCTGGCTCGCAAAATCAATGATTTTAGCCCGCTTAATCAAGACTTTTAACCCGCTTAATCAAGACTTTTAACCCGCATAATCAAAACTTTTAGCCCGCATAATCAAGACTTTTAACCCGCATAATCAAGACTTTTAACCTGCAACCCGCAAGGACCCCCAGTTTGACATGCATTTAGGCTACGGACCCCCATTTAATGGCATTTCCAACTCTGGGACCCCAATTTATATTGTAAAATCAATGTTAATTTAACTCAGAGTGTGTCCAAATGCAACCAAATGGACCCGTTAGGGTCCATTTGGTTCCATTTGGACACACTCTGAGTTACAGGCACATAAGACCCTTATGATAAGGGTCCATTTGGTTCCTAAATATCTATCACTTAGCTGGGGACCCCCTGGAACCCCCTCAAGGACCACTGGTGGTCCACAGACCACTGGTTGAGAACCCCTGCTTTAACCCATGATTAAGATGAGGCCGATTCTAAAAATATCTTCTAAATCCATAAATTTTTCTGTAGAACTATATATCAGTGTTCCACAAGTACTGTTACATATTTTTCTGGTCTAATGTTGTGAGGTAGTGAAAAAAAACGTTATCTACAAGCTCACAATATAAAACACACCCACCGTTTTGACACAGTTATGTAACAGTATTTGTGTACAGTGCAATTTGTGTTTTTTTTCTTCATATACTTATCTTTCTGGTCTAATTTTGTGAAGTAGTGAAAATAAACATATCTACAAGCTCACAATACAAAAGACACCCACTGTTTTGACACAGTTATGTAACAGTATTTGTCTCGCTCGTTCTACTGTTGAACATTTCTCCATTCATGTAAAAAAAAAAAAAAAGCGTATTTTAACATATATCATATCACAGGGATGCGGGGGTTAACAGAGCAACTCGCAGTCTAAAGCGTATTTTAACAGTTGGCAAACAGCTGCACAAGACGGTCGTCTCCATCTATGTATAAACTCTTTCGGTATAGCCAGCAGAGAAGCAATTATTAAAGAGCTGGTGCCATGTTTTTGCAGTTTTTCTGTTTTTCATGTGTCTATGAGGTTGATAGAACTTCATTAAGCCCCCCGGTGGTGTTTTTATGGTGTTTTATGTCTTCTCTGACTATTTGGAGTTTCTTCCTGGAGGCTGAAACCTTGAGGGTCAAACGTGCCAATAGAGAAACAGCGCTTTAGTGACATCACAAAGCCATACCCTCCCCCTCATTATCATAACACAACAGGTGTGGACATGAGGAGGAGGAGGGACTAGGACAGGTGGGTGGTGCTAAGGTGGTGGAGGAGGTGCTAAGGTGAGAACCAGGTATACTTAATGAACTGGAGGCGTGTCCACATAAAAACAACATTTTAACACTTGTACACAACTGTACACTTTTTTTTTTGTTGACAAAAATCCTTACATAATAATAATACCTTATGATCAGGTTTTAGGGTTGAAAAATATCATGGCACCCCATCTTTAACCTATATAAACGGACTAGCGTATTCATAAACTCTTTCAGTATTATTAACTCATTCACTGCCACAATTATTGCTGGCCGCGTTTGCCCACTGCCAGAGATTTTTCATCGGAAAAAAAAAAGTACTCAGGAGCCGAGATACAGAATTTTTAAGTTTTAAGTTAACAAGGAAGTGGATGGGAGTCTAGATCTTCGAAAAATCATATCTCCTTGGTCTTTGGGTCAAATTTGAAAAAAAGAAAAAAAAGAAAAAGAAAAAAAAATTAAATTACTTTAATTACGTCAGTGGCAGTATTGGTAAACGGGAATAATTACGTTAATTACGTCAGTGGCAGTGAATGAGTTGTTAACCTAAAATATAAAATTCTAAAATAGCAGATCTACAAGCTCATAGCTATGAGCTTGTAGATCTGCTATTTTTGAATAGCCAAATAAATCTTGAAATGACACAGAAGCGTTCTGGGATTGAATGGGTTAGTCTGTGTTGTTGTCTTGGTTTCATTGACTTCTGTTCCTAGTTTGGCTGTTTGGCAAGAAAGCAGGTGAAACGATACTGTTGTTGAATGTGGGAAAATACAGCAGGTCCAGGGCTGACGTATTTCTGTTGTCAGAAGAAAGCAGGACGTTAGCAACTTCCTGGTTCCCTCCAAGGTAAATGAAAAGAAGGTACAAGCATCTACAACAACTTTATTTAAGCACCAGATGCCTGAAAGTCTATTGACCGAAACGTTGCTTAAATAAAGTTATCCCTATTGTGCACGTGTAGACGGTGTGAGGGTCATTTTATTTTATTCTAATCACAACAAGTAAAAAGATAAAGTTACAGACAGCTTGTGTCCTCAGCCTGATGACATGTAATGTCATGTGACATTCAGTGATGACATGTAATGTCATGTGACATTCATGTAATGTCATGTGACATTCAGGGATGACATGTAATGTCATGTGACATTCATGTAATGTCATGTGACATTCATGTAATGTCATGTGACATTCAGGGATGACATGTAATGTCATGTGACATTCAGTGATGACATGTAATGTCATGTGACATTCAGGGACGACATGTAATGTCATGTGACATTCAGTGATGACATGTAATGTCATGTGACATTCAGTGATGACATGTAATGTCATGTGACATTCAGGGACGACATGTAATGTCATGTGACATTCAGGGACGACATGTAATGTCATGTGACATTCAGTGATGACATGTAATGTCATGTGACATTCAGTGATGACATGTAATGTCATGTGACATTCAGGGAGGACATGTAATGTCATGTGACATTCAGTGATGACATGTAATGTCATGTGACATTCAGTGATGACATGTAATGTCATGTGACATTCAGGGAGGACATGTAATGTCATGTGACATTCAGGGATTAAAGCAAAGACTAAATCTTACGACTTAAACCCTTGTTTCAGACCCTCCTAGCCTGTGATTGGTCAAACAGATTGGTTCCTCAACAATGAGCACAATATGTAGAACAATGACGCTTAAGGGAGTCCAACCTTTTATTTATGAAATATCCAAGATAATTAGGGATTTTATTGAAGACGCTTCTGAACAGCTTAAGCAATACAGTAGAAAATGCCTTTTTTTAAGACAGATACCATGTTTTCAGAATGCAGTCAGTGGGATGTTTACCAACATATTTTATGTCACAGAAACAAAACCTGAAAAGACATTAATGGGATATTCTTTTCTACCGATGAGTCGCCCCATAGAGACTTGAGTTCATGGATATTTTATAGTTTTTGTCTCATTCCTAAGACAATAATTTGATGACCAGCGGTTTCCGGTAGGAGACACAAATGAGACTCTTTGTGTCTCCTAACGGAACCGCTGCCGGTCATCAAATTATTGTCTTAGGAATGAGACAAAAACTATAAAATATCCATGAACTCAAGTCATGGGGTGACTAATCCATAGAAAAAAAGTCATTTTGGGGGTGAACTATCCCTTTAAGCCTGTGCTTTAAGACATTGAGTGCCAGGTACTATCATCCAAATCATCCTCAGAGTGACAGCGTTGTTTTACCGTGTCTAGGCCATCTTTAGACGTTGTTATCATCTACGTGTGTTTAGATCAGCTGCAGAGCCACAACCAGGACCCGGATGTCAAAAAAAAGTGTCCGGGCGATGGGGTAGGGTCCCGTCTATCCACTGGAACCATAACATTTCTACCACCATCCGCCATTTTGGAGCAATCGCCCGTCGAAAATGGCTGGTTTTCACCAACAACAAAAAAAAGATATGGAGCTAGAAGTGTTTTTCTCAAGATCCTATCATTGGGGAGGACAAGATCCTATCATTGGGGAGGACGAGATCCTATCATTGGGGAGGACGAGATCCTATCATTGGGGAGGACAAGATCCTATCATTGGGGAGGACAAGATCCTATCATTGGGGAGGACGAGATCCTATCATTGGGGAGGACGGACGTGACGTTTTTTGGGACGACGTCACATCCGTCGATTCCTTCTATTACAGTCGGGGGATCATTCCTAAGTTGCGTTAGAGCGCCCTCTTGTGGATTTTATTTTTGTTTTTTGAAAAAACGTAGATCTGTGTTTATGGCACTAAATGTGTTTTTAACCACAGGCCTAATATCAGTCAATTTAACCATAAACCCATTAACACAAAATATAATAAAAGAGAGGAAAAGGACCGGGGAAGGGCAACTGGTTCACAGGAGGTTTTTTTGGGGCCTTTAATACAAACTTGGCCGCTCTATTATAAAAGGGTCTTCAGGTACGAGGGGGGGGGTTAGGGAGGGGGGGTGTAAACTGTTTAACAGTCATATTATACAAACCTAACCAACCGGACGCTCATGTCTGTGAGCTCAGCCTTTTCCCTTTTTAACAGTGGTGGAAAGTAACAAAGTACATGTACTCAAGTACTGTACTTAAGTACAATTCTGAGGTATTTGTACTTTACTTGAGTATTTCCAATTTTCAATACTATTACTTCTACTCCACTACATCTCAGAGGCAAATATTGTACTTTTACTCCACTACTATTATTTGAAAACTTTAGTTACTTTGTAGATATAAATTATTACATTATAAAACATACATTAACCACTTTAGTCCTATTTTATACCTAGGCTATTTGAAAATAGCCGATCTACAAGCTCACAACGAGTGAGCTTGTAGATCGGAAACATCTCAGTACTTTTACTTGTGGTACTTTTAAGTACATTTTGATACCAATACTTTTGTAATTTTACTCAAGTACATTTTTAACACCAGACTTTCACTTGTAACAGAGCACTTCTACATTGCAGTATTGATACTTTTACTGAAGTAAAACATTCGAGTACTTTTTCCACCACTGCTCTTTTACCACCCGCCGCTAGTCCTGTTGTTCTGCAGGAAGAAGCACTTCCTGCTGCGGACAGGAAGTTATAATGTTTGCGGTGCGAGGGTGTGGGTGTGGGGGGTGGCAGCCGGAGCAGACTATCAGGATGACGGTGCGTTCTTGTAGATTGACGCCTTGTCTTTCAGAAGGTCCAGACATAGATGGCAGCTCCAGCTCCCTGTCACACACGCACACGCACACACGCACCACACACACACACACACACACACACACACACACACACACACACACACACACACACACACACACACGGCAGAAGTCATTTATTCATAATAATTTGAGATTACAGTAAATTCTTAATTGTAGTGATAATTTAAGGACTTTTAACAATGCCAAATATTACGTAAGAAAGAGGCAAACATCGTGAAAATAGCCGATCTACAAGCTCAAGGCGTTGTGAGCTTTTAGTTTGGCTATTTTCACAATACTAGATTTTCAGGCCTAGTCCTTCAAACCTAGTCCTATGTAGCGCAAACGAGGCCCCCTTGGGGCCCACATGGGGTCCACATGAGGCCCCCTTGGGGCCCACATGGGGCCCCCCAGGGGTCCACATGGGGCCCACATGGGGTCCACATGGGGCCCACATGGGGTCCAAGTTCTTGTCAGGGTGGGGGGTCCCCAGTTCAAACATGATTATTTTGGGGGGTCAGACAGTATAACAATGTAAATGAAAGGTCGTGAAAGGTCGTCTCACCCTCTGGGGGCGTGGCCATGGGAGGAGTCAGACAGTACATGTGATATCCTCGGTCACAGTCGTCACAAAACAGCAGCTGATCCTGAAACAAAACCATGAGCTTAAAGTCACTTCATATCAGAGGAGAAACAGTTCATCCATCTAATCAATTATAATAAAATATTATATATATAGATATTATCTATTGCCTCGTATGTCTGTGTGGTTGTTTATACGTGAGGAGAACAAACAAACAAAATAAGATTCAATCCCATTTAATCCCTATGCGCAAGGCGTTAAGAGCTTGCAGATCAACTATTCTCGGCATGTTGTTATAATTATTATTATTATTATTATTATTATTAATATTATTATTATTATTACACTTATTATTATTATTATTATTATTATTATTATATTCTAATAGGTAGAACTCACATCGTTCTCTGAGGTTCCACAGATGTTGTTGTTATTATAATAATAGGTAGAACTCACATCGTTCTCTGAGGTTCCACAGATGTTATTGTTATTATAATAATAGGTAGAACTCACATCGTTCTCTGAGGTTCCACAGATGTTACAACATTTACACTCGATGCATTGCCAGCGGTACGTCTTCACCGCCGCCATCATCACTGGAGTGAACTGCAGGCACGACGGATGGCCTGTAGAGGGAGCACAAGAGCACAGGACATCTTACAGCAGTGAAGCAGTGATTCCATCTTCAACCTCTTATCCGGAGTCGGGTCGCCGGGGCAACAGTTCCATCAGAGAGCTCCAGCCTTTCCTCTCCTGAGCAACATTATCCATTTCCTCCTGGGGGTCCCGAGGCGTTCCCAGGCCAGTGTGGAGATGTAATCCCCCCATCTGGTCCTTGGTCTGCCCCGGGGTCTCCTCTCAGTGGGACGTACAGCGAGGACCTCCCTAGGGAGACGCTCGGGAGGCATCCGTGAATCAGTGATTCTCAATCTTTATTTAATTTCAAGGACCCCCAGTTAATATAAATAATATAAATTAGGGCCAAGGGTTCCCAAACTTTTCAGGCCGCGACCCCCCCAAAATAATCCTATTTTAACAGGGGACCCTTATTCCCTTAAGGTATTGCCTTACCCGGGGTATTAGCATTAAGGTATTGCCTTACCCGGGGTATTAGCATTAAGGTATTGCCTTACCCGGGGTATTAGCATAAGGTATCGCCTTACCCGGGGTATTAGCATTAAGGTATTGCCTTACCCGGGGTATTAGCATTAAGGTATTGCCTTACCCGGGGTATTAGCATAAGGTATCGCCTTACCCGGGGTATTAGCATTAAGGTATTGCCTTACCCGGGGTATTAGCATTAAGGTATTGCCTTACCCGGGGTATTAGCATTAAGGTATTGCCTTACCCGGGGTATTAGCATTAAGGTATTGCCTTACCCGGGGTATTAGCATTAAGGTATTGCCTTACCCGAGGTAATTAAGGTATTGCCTTACCCGAGGTATTAGCATTAAGGTATTGCCTTACCCGGGGTATTAGCATTAAGGTATTGCCTTACCCGAGGTATTAGCATTAAGGTATTGCCTTACCCGGGGTATTAGCATTAAGGTATTGCCTTACCCGGGGTATTAGCATTAAGGTATTGCCTTACCCGAGGTATTAGCATTAAGATATTGCCTTACCCGAGGTATTAGCATTAAGGTATTGCCTTACCCGAGGTATTAGCATTAAGGTATTGCCTTACCCGAGGTATTAGCATTAAGGTATTGCCTTACCCGAGGTATTAGCATTAAGGTATTGCCTTACCCGAGGTATTAGCATTAAGGTATTGCCTTACCCGAGGTATTAGCATTAAGGTATTGCCTTACCCGGGGTATTAGCATTAAGGTATTGCCTTACCCGGGGTATTAGCATTAAGGTATTGCCTTACCCGGGGTATTAGCATTAAGGTATTGCCTTACCCGGGGTATTAGCATTAAGGTATTGCCTTACCCGGGGTATTAGCATTAAGGTATTGCCTTACCCGGGGTATTAGCATTAATAGGAATAGGAATGAGTTAAGCACCACCGAAGAGTACACCCAGAGATCACGTAATCACAACAAAAAAAATCATCACAGAGAAAAGACTTAAGGTATTGCCTACCTGAGCGGCCACAGTCGGAGCAGGACACCAACTCCTCTGATTGGCCGGTCTTGGGGTTGGTGTTGGAGTCTCCCAGGCAGAAGTCACAGTATTTATTGGGCAGAGCCAGGCCGTCTGGGCCTCTCCTGGGCGCTGAGACCAGCAAAAGGATTGTTATTTACATATGATTTCACCCACTCAAACGCATCTGTGGAACCACTTTAACCTTTAATGGTTAACGTAAACATACTCTTTGGTTGATCAGCCGGGGGCGGGGCAGGGGGGTGGAGCTCCATGTCCTCCTGGTCCGGCCCCTCCTCCTGGGCCAGGTGGGAGTGGTTGTAGTGGTAGCTGAGGCCAGGTCGGTTCTTGTAGCGCTTCCCACAGACTGACACCAGAACCAGCAAAACAACAACATGTATGAAAAACTAACACATACTGAGATATCCATATATGGGCACAAAGGGGACACGGGCAGACAGACAGATACTGATATCTCCATATATGGGCACAAAGGGACACAGGCAGATAGACAGATACTGATATCTCCATATATGGGCACAAAGGGACACAGGCAGACAGACGGGTACAGCAGGTACTCTGACGACAGGTATAATGGATGTTTCATAACCGGGCGGGGCATGCAGTCCCTATGTGCATCGTTCCCGAGTAGGTCGGTGCTATATACAATAAAAAAGCAATACATTTCTTTCCAGGGAAAAACATTCTGACATTTCTGAACGCAGTCTTTCTGGGCGGGGATAAACCATAGAGTTTAAAATAATAGACACCGGAAATCCACCCGCCCATCCACTTGTATGGAGTCGCTCACCCAGCGTCTACTCCCTTTTCGCACCTTCTTCCGGGGGGAATTGTGACGGGCGGGGCCTATGTGTCGTTCATGTGTCCGTCTGGCCCCGGCCGTAATAAGCTGCAGTACCTATGAATGGCCAGCATGTCCAATGTGCTTCACTGCTCCCTCTCGGTTCTGGGGGTTTGGGCTAAACATCTCACCTGATGACACTCAGGGGAGTTTCAGTGATGTCATCAGAGTCACCGATGGCATAATTCCTAACTACACCAGTCTTCTGATGCTATACCCTAGAGACACCTTTTGGCTAAAATAATGACCCCACATCTAGCTCGGAGCCAGGTGCATCCATGTGATGTTTTTTCGTAACAGTTATTCTATTTATAGTGGCTCATAGGAATAGACTACGTGACAACCAGGAATAGTCCCAACAAATCCACGGTGAGGCCTTTGAGGAGGGCCATTCAAGCAAGCCGTGCAGCGCTCAGGTCCCGGACCTGGTGAGACGGAGGAGGAGCCCGGCCAGGAGGCCATCCACAGAGCCTAGTCCCTCCACATGTCAGAGTCTCTCCTCTCCCCGGGTCCCGGCAGAGTAGTTCCGGAGAAGCGGACTGAGGGACCCTGTCTTTCCCCTCAGAGGACTGACCGTGGGTACAGTAGCTACTGGGACGTAAGTCGGGGCTTGATCAGCCCCGGCTGGGTCACCTGGGCGTCAACTGATGATACGTCCCAGGTGCATCCATGTGATGTTTTTTCGTTATTGTAAGTGTGGTTCCTTGTCTTGGTTTGCAGAAGCGAAAAAAATGTTAACAGCCGGTCTCAGCTGAAAACGTCTGGGAGCCAATGAGCCAGGCCGGCATGTGGCTCCACATGGACGGACACCATGTGGAGTCCAGGAACCATGGCCAGACCCAGGACCCTGGACTCTGTCTGGGAGGAGGAGGAGAACTCCTCTGTGGAGGAGGAGAACTCCTCTGATGTGGAGGAGAACTTCTCTGACGTGGAGGAGAACCCCTCTGATGTGGAGGAGAACCCCTCTGTGGAGGAGAACCCCTCTGATGTGGAGGAGAGGAACCGGGCGGAGCCTAGGATCACGTTGCGGTCCCGGTCGGTGCAGAGGAACACGCCCTCCAGCGTCCGACCGTCGGTCATCCGGATCCTCATGGTTCTGTTCAGCAGACCCTGCAGCTTCTGCCTGGCCTGGGAGGACCATGAGGATGAGGAGGATGACACTTCAGGCTCCTCCTCTTGGACCGATGGAGTGTTTTCTTCGGTCGGGGTCGATGCCATTTCTGTCTCTCCCGTCTTCTTTCTGTATCTCCGGTAAACCTCAAACACCACAAGACAGTCCTTCAAGTGGAACGAACCCCCAAGGGAAAAGAAAGAGAGGTCGGCCACGAAACACCTGGCGCAGAGACTTTGGAGGCAGATGCCAAGGCTATGGGGACAGACACTATGGGGACAGACACTATGGGGACAGACACTATGGGGACAGACACTATGGGGACAGACACTATGGGGACAGACACTATGGGGACAGACACTATGGGGACAGACACTATGGGGACAGACACTATGGGGACAGACACTATGGGGACAGATGGAGGTGTTGGCTCAGGACCCAGATGCTTGGAGAACTCTTGTAGACGGCATAAGCCCCAGGCGGGGTAATAGGCTTAAGTGAGTCTTTTCTGTTGCAACTTCCTTGCGGACACCTCTCTCTGACGGACTAGCTTCCGTGTGTGTTTGTTGGACACCTTGTAAGGATGTGGAAAAGGCTCGCTTGACGGGCTTTTTGACGGGTTTCAAATTATTGGAGGTGCCTTGGGGTCTTGGCGTACAAACCTGTCATGGTCGTTGTTTTGTGTTGTTTTGACTTTCCACGGAAGGGTTCAGCTGTTATAACGGCATTTGTCAGTATGTTCCCCATTTATATATCTACATTATTCATAATAATGTATACGTGTGTCCGAATAGATATTTTGGCCAAATATGGAGTGTCTGCCCAAATATGGAGTTCCACATAGCTCCAGACTGGCCTTCACTTGTTAAGTTACACCTTTATTAGACAAGGACTGAGTCAGAATTGACATCATATTATCTCTGCTGTCGGGCAGAAACCAGCTACGTTCAAAGTTTCCGAAATGTTGTCCGAACTTTTCATTTCCTTCTCGGGAAGAGGTTTAAAACAACAAAATACTGTTACTTTAGCCTTTCCATAAGACTGCAAGGTCGTCGAGGCTAGGTCAAGTATAGTAATGAGCGGGACAATGAGCATGAACACGCATGCACACATGCACACATGTACACGTGCATGCAGACATGCATGCACAGCACACGCACGCACACACACAGAGGAAAAGACAAAACTAACTAAACAAGCAGAAACGGCTAAAGACGTACAGTGCAGTGCACTGCACTGCACAGACAGGAATACAAAGAGAAAATGGTAGAAATATACCTCTTTCAGAAGGTTTGGAAATATGTTTTTGTTTGACAGAGTCTGGAAGAGACAGAGAGACACAGAGAGACAGAGAGAGAGAGAAACAGACAGACAGAAAGACAGACAGAGAGAGACACAGAGACATAGAGAGACACAGAGAGACAGACAGACAGACAGACAGACAGACAGACAGACAGACAGACAGACAGACAGACAGACAGACAGACAGACAGACAGACAGAGAGAGACACAAATACGCAGAAAGACAGACAGAGAGAGACACAGAGACATAAAGAGACACAGACAGACAGACAGACAGACAGACAGACACAGAGAGATAGAGAGACACAGAGATATACAGAGACACACAGAGAGACAGAGAGACAGACAGACAGACAGACAGACAGACAGACAGAGAAAACAGGCAGAGGCTCAGAGAGACAGGTACAACCATTAGGGATGCACCATATAGGACATAGCAGTGGCGGATTTTTTTTTTGAGTGACACAGATAGAAAACCCATATTTTTTTTCCCATAGAGATTTCCAAAAATATTTATATATATTATTTTAAAGCTGGAATCAAGCCATCCAGGATCCTGATGAATCATGACCATAAAACAATTGAGTCTGTGTCAAAACATATTTGAATATTTAATTATATTATATACTATATTTAATAAATACCCAGAATCAAATGTTTTATGGTCATGATTCACCAGGAGTGAACCAAGGATGTCTTGGTTCCAGGCTTAAAATGATTTATACAAATATTTTCGGAAATCTCTATGGGAAAAAATAATGTGGCACCACAAAAAATGGCCACCACTGCTCTGCCCTATAGACTAAAATATATAGTATATAGATATTAACAGCACAGAAGAGAAAGACAATTAAAGACACAGAGAAGTAGACCAAATTAAAAGTAATATATTGTTTTTGTTAGTTGTTTCTTAACTCTTTGCGTGCCACCAGGTGATTCCTCGTAGGATAGACCCGGAAAAAAACAGCTTGTTTACTTCCTGTTTATTTGTTGTGGAAAAATGGCTTTATCTCCGTTTCTGTTGCTTTTTGGCAAAAACCATCCACACAGAACTGGCCACAACTATGCAACGGCTTACAGCTGGCAGTGACGTGGCAAATGATCTGTTATTTCGTCACTACGTGACACGTTGTAAGCTTGTAGATCAGCTATTTCTGCTATTTTTTTCCATGTATCAACAATAACGCCAAACACACAATTACATTGTTAATCGCAATTATTTGAGTGACAATGAACGGTCAACTTAAATGTGTGATGGTGACAGACGTACTCTCAGCCTGCAGTACTCTCAGCCTGCAGGGATCATACTCTCAGCCTGCAGGGATCATACTCTCAGCCTGCAGGGATCATACTCTCAGCCTGCAGGGATCATACTCTCAGCCTGAAGGGATCATACTCTCAGCCTGCAGGGATCAATACCATGTTCAGGTTTCTGATCGGGTCGGAACGTTACGTCATCAGGCGGCCGGAACCAACGACCAGAGCCTCCGGTGCCGTGTATCTCCTAAATGATTCCCATAGTTCATACATGGCGACCTTCACTTAATGCGGCCCGCAGGTTAATATCAGAATACTGATATATTATTATATTATTATTGTTATATTATATGTACGTCTATATTAGTAGCTTAATGAATTCTATTGTCTTTTTTTATGTCCAGTGTATTTGTATTTAAGTTCATACACGTTAACATAAGTATAACTAAATGTATTTGAAATGAAATAGAAATGTTACTTTTCAGGATTCCACTTAAAAAAGAAGCAAAAATAGCAGATCTACAAGCTCAAAACGACGCGTTTTGAACTTGTCGATTGGCTATTTTTGCAACTTTTCTAAAGTACGGAGATAAAAGGTGTCTGCCTGACAGTATATGTAATGTGTCCCTCTGGAGTGAGTTTGGAAATATAGTGGCCCTCTACATCATCTAAGTTGCATCACCCCTGCCCTAGTTTAAAATGTGTTTAGTTTGTTATAATTGTTTAGTTTATTTTGGTATTATAATGGTTTGGCCCATCTTCTATTGTAACTCGTAGTGCGGCTAGCGAGACTAAACTGATTGATTCACATTATGTGGGGAACGTCACATCCGTCCATTCCTTCTCTGAGCGTCGAGGGATCATTCCTAAGTTGTGTTAGAGCGCCCTCTTGTGGAATCCCCCCCCCCCAAAAAAAAAGACGTGTGTTTACGTCCTTGTCAGCCAAGTGTTAAACTAGGGAATCGTTTCCGGCGCCAGAGGATCAGAAAGCTGAAAATGGTATTGATCCCCAGGCTACAGAATTAATGACGCTTCGGGTTCAAGTGGTTACAAGAGTAAAATAAACGGTTAAATTCCCCGCCTCGGGACTCACTGTCGCAGGCGTACGGTTTGTCCCGGTCCTCCAGAGCCGCTGAATCCGCTTTCTTTCTATTGCCACCCGCTGCTCCTCGACCCTGAGGAGAGCAACCACAATCACACAAAACTACATCATCATCAAAACTCAATCAATCAAATAAAAAAATAGCAGATCTACAAGCTCATAGATCTGCTATTTTTTGAATAATCTTGGAATGTTCTGCAAATCTTGGAATATATATATTTTTTCAAGCAAACATTTTAAACTATTTTTTAACTTTTTAACACATTGAGTGCCATAAACGGTCCGGACCGTTTTTGGAATCCCCAATTCCAATAGTTTTTTTATACGTGGGGCCCACATGGGGCGCTCTAACGAAACTTTGGGATCATCCAAGGAGTCTCTAAGAAGGAGAGGCCGGCTGTGGATCCATGTCAAAAATGCTTCCGGTCGGCCTCTCCAATGTTAACTCCTTGACTAAAAGCTTAAAGGGATTGTAGGCAAGTTCAGAGATAAACAAAGAAAGAAACTCCAGCAGTTCGTTTCCCCGACCACCAGGGGGTGACGCAGGGAGGACTTCCATAGAGTTAAGGGGACTTCTAAACGGGCCATGCCGAATATAGGTTGCTTTATTCGGATACAATTTGCGGAACTGCCCGCCCCTGCCGGTTCTCTGAATTTTTATTTTTAAATAGGCTCTTTCATGACAAATTGACCACATATATGAAGTTAAACAACTAAATTCTATCCAAACGCTATCTGAAAAGTAAATTATGTGCCTCAAAAACGTTTGAGAGCGTTTTAAAACCGAAGTTCACACGGACACGGACGCGCACGGATGCACACATGCGTGCGTTAATTTACATCCCGGACAAACATAAACAGTAGGGAAAATACGGATTTCAGAAAGAGGACTGTGTTTCAATGCAGGAAAACACCCCAGCATCATTATATAGTGGCTGATAGAGGGGAAAAAATGCAAAATATATATATATATATATATATATATATATATAGATATTTTTCAAATTTAGGCTTAATGTTGCCAACAATCCCTTTAATATCTCCATTTCTTTATAACGTGGTGGAAATGAGGCGTTTTGGATCGGCTCTGCAATGGAGGATCGCGTTAGAAATATTATTGTTCCAGGCGTTAGTCGGGACCCTCCGCCGTCTCGCACGCACGCTTTGTTTACATGCGCGTCCTCGTCTGGGCTTCTACAGCACGAAACGTATCAACGTAAGTGGATGGAAGATATGCAGGCACTGAACGTACCCTATTTTAATAAACCTCTGGCACACAATGTGTTAACATGCTTCTGGGGGTCCCTGGAACAACATGTTTTCAGATGGGGGTCCGCAGCCAAATACATATCATTTTGGCGGTCCTTGACATGAAAAAGTTTGAGAACCACTGATATATATATAGCAACATACGTTTTTTTCAAAAAACTGTTAGGATTTAGAAGACATTTGTAGAATCCCCCAGAAGCAAAGATTTGAGTTAAAAATGTTCGCTTTAAAAATATATATATTCAAAGATAACACACAGATTTTCACGATAAAAAAAAATAGCAACTTTTTTTTTTGAATAGCCCAAATAAATCTTAAAATGACACAGATGTGTTCCTGGATTGATTGATCAAAGGGTGCACGTTGTGTAGATCCTTTCGATTTCCTAACCTTTTCAAGTAGTCAGAATATTTATCTCCAGTATGATCGCTCCTCTGATGGTTGCTAATCACTGAGGGTTTCACTGTGCTTCCGCACAAATAAAAAAAAGTCATGGCGACCTCCCGTTCTCTTGTTATACGCCGTTGAAAATAGCATGTCTTGCCAACAATACATAGTAAAACACAGGAGCCGAGATACAGGTTATTTATCACATTATTGTCTTAGGAATGAGACAAAAACTAAAAGATATCCATGAATTCAAGTCTCCATGGGGTGACTGATCCATAGGAAAAAAGTCATTTTGGGGGTGAACTATCCCTTTAATATTTAAAATAAAAACACTCCTGTACCTTTCCCTTTCCTTTGCCTCTTCTCTTTGGCGTGTCTTCCTCATAGTCTTCATCATCCAAATCATCCAGGAAGTTCTCTGGTTCCACAACCTTCTGTATGACACACACACGCACACACACACACACACACAGACACACACACACACACACACACACACACACACACACACACACACACACACACACACACACACACACACACACACACACACACACACACACACACACACACACACACACACACACACACATCTCAGGTCTTTCTATGAAAGCAATGCAGCCTCTAAATCAATGGGGTTCTCTAAGTGTTGTTTTTTTTAAAAGCGAACATTTGTAAAACATGTTGTTCCAGGGACCCCTCAGGGACCCCTCAGGGACCCCCAGAAGCAAAGATTTGAGTTACAAATGTTCGCTTTCAAAAATTTCTAGTGCCGCGCTATGAGCTGCACTGAGCTGATCGGGCCTTCTGCTCAGCTGCTCCTCGACTATGGAATGCCCTCCCGGACCATCTGAGAGCACCACAGTCGATTGACATTTTTAAAAAGGGCCTAAAAACCTTCCTTTTTAACAAGGCATTTGCATAGACAGAGATGTAGTTGTTTTATTTTTATTTTTAACTTCTACTGTGCCTGCTGACTTGATCTGAATCTTATTCATTTCACTGTCTTACTTTTTTACTTTTTTATTGTTGTTTTCTCTTTCTTTTTATGTTTTTAATCCTGTAGCACTTTGAGATTTGCTTCAAATATAAAGTGCGTTACAAATAAAATGTATTATTATTATTATTATTAGCTGCTATTTTTGAATAACCCAAAGAAATATAAAAATGACACAGATGCGTTCCCTTCTTCTTAAAGGGTTAATAGGTTAACGCTAACTAACGGTGGGGGGAAATCAAATCAAATCATAAAGTATACCCAGGGTTCCTCCCACACACTTTCAACTATGACTTCTAAAAACTTTTCCATAACTTTTCTAAAGTATTTCCCCACATTTCCAGGACCATAGAAATCAAACAGTGCATTAATGACTCTTAAACCAGTGAGCCATCAATGCCCCGAGACAGACTCGAGCGAAGGTGTCACGTGACAAAAAGATCAGATCTACAAGCTAACAACGTGTTAAAGTAGCACTGCATGTTACCACGTTTTACCCATCTTTCACGTAATGTTAGACAAAAACTATGTATTTCGTTGCTGTCGGGCAGAAACCTCTTATCTCCGTATTTTAACTCTTTGTTTTTTTGTAAATCTTTGTTTCACACATAAGCATCAAAAGCAGATCTACAGGCGACGCGCTTTGAGCTTGTAGATCTGCTACTTTTGCCATTTTAGAATTTTAATCCTGAAAAGTAACAGATGTGGATATATGAGGTTTCCACCCGACAGAGACCATAGCCAAACATTTTCCAGAACATTTGATTCATTCCAAACCTTTTCCAGGGCCTGGAAAACTGTCGTTCTAATTTCAAAATATTTCCAGGAATGTCATGAGCGTGGGATCCCTGTATACCTTTCTGCTCCGTGGTGCGGGGTTCACATACCTTTCTGCTCCGTGGTGCGGGGTTCACATACCTTTCTGCTCCGTGGTGCGGGGTTCACATACCTTTCTGCTCCGTGGTGCGGGGTTCACATACCTTTCTGCTCCGTGGTGCGGGGTTCACATACCTTTCTGCTCCGTGGTGGGGGTTCACATACCTTTCTGCTCCGTGGTGGGGGTTCACATACCTTTCTGCTCCGTGGTGGGGGTTCACATACCTTTCTGCTCCGTGGTGGGGGTTCACATACCTTTCTGCTCCGTGGTGCGGGGTTCACATACCTTTCTGCTCCGTGGTGGGGGTTCACATACCTTTCTGCTCCGTGGTGGGGGTTCACATACCTTTCTGCTCCGTGGTGGGGGTTCACATACCTTTCTGCTCCGTGGTGCGGGGTTCACATACCTTTCTGCTCCGTGGTGCGGGGTTCACATACCTTTCTGCTCCGTGGTGCGGGGTTCACATACCTTTCTGCTCCGTGGTGCGGGGTTCACAGGGTTCACAGCTCCAGTGCAGTCTGTGCTGGTGTTAGAGTCCTCATCGGTGGCTCTGAGCTCCACCGAGTCTCCTTTCAGCAGAGCCTCCAGACTGCTGCCGTCTGAGGACACAGCCACGCCCTTCTGACGCACTACGTCCACCTCTGACACACACACACGCACACGCACCCACGCACACGCACACGCACACACACACACACACACACAGAGACACACAGACACACAGACACACACACACACACACACACACACACAGACGCACACAGACGCACACACACAGACACACACACACACACACACACACACACACACACACACACACACACACACACACACACACACACACACACACACACACACACACACACATAACAAACCTATATTATGTTTCCCCAGTGGTGGAAGAAGAACTCAGATATTTTACTTAAAGTACTAATACCACAACATAACAACAGAAAAAGGAAAAGGCCTGTGTTTAAATTGTTACTAAAAGTAATGTATTGGCATCAAAATATACTTAAAGTAATAGTACTAAAATGTTTACTACAAGCTCACAACACGTCGTGAGCTTGTAGATCTTTCAAGTAGTCACAGAATATTCAGCAAAATCCTGTCAAAAAGTCCTGTCAAAAAGTCATCGCGACCTCCCGTTCACTTGTTATACGGCGTTGAAAATAGCATTATCCATTGCCTCAGTTATTTTTATTGTATCGTCTCCGCCAGGCCGAAGGCATGGAGAGAGAGTATGTTGTAAGTTTGCTCACGGTACGGTGGCCTAACCAAAGCTGCAGGTTTCTCAGAATAGGTTGGTCTGTTGGGCTGTCTGCAAGGGACCATGTTGGAAAACATCATTTCCAGCAGTTGGGTTGGCTCCCTCTGGCAGCCAGGTCAGGGCCCTATTTCACGAAAGGTGAATTAGAGCTAAACCCTGGCTTTAACACCTATCCTGGCTTAAAGGGTCTACACCATGAATTTCATTTTTTTTTGGTTGGGCTCCCCAGTGTCTCTTGTACCCCCAAAAAATTTTTTTTTTAACATTCAGTCATTCATTCTCATTTCAGAGATTTTCAGAATGGGCGTGTCTGAACAGGCCATTTCAGAATGTGCAATACAAGTGATGTCACTTGCATTGCCATTGCATTGATGCTGGCCAGACAGAATTGCTCAGTAGCCCTCCCCTGCCCAAGAGGACGTTTTGGTATTGCAGCTGAAAGTGCTGTATAAGCCAGAGACAATTGACTTGGGATGAGTATATCTGAGTGATGATTTAGGCTCAAACCTTTTGAAAAAGGTTTGAGGGACATACACCATATGATATTAAATATCAAATATTTTTTTTAAATTCATGGTGTAGATCCTTTAATTTAGCCAGGATTAGGGATGAATCGGTTTCATGAAAGATGAATTATCTTGAATTGATTCGCTTAGCCAGTTCACCCTGGCTAAGTTTAGCCATGACTAGATTTCACGAAAGAGAATTGAAGCAAGCCTAGCTTAGTTACCATGGCAATTTCGCTGTGAAGTTAGCCTGCTCACTTAATCCAGTGCCTTGTTCTTCCATAGTTAATTCAACACATGTGTTTGTATATGGACTCATTTGAATGACCCTGCATTCAAATAAAATGAAATCAATACAATAAGATATAATCAATTTAATTATATTACTAAAATAGTGTGTGACCATGTTTCACAATGACTCATGTGATATGTCATTGTCACTCTGTTAACACTATAGTTCATATTCTAGATGTTTGATAATATATTAGTTTTTTTAGATTATAAAAAATGTCTGACATACATTCTTATGCGGAAGATCTACAAGCCTGAAAAAAAAAATCACACCCAATGTGAAGAGAGTGGTGCCTTTCATGAGTTCATTTCGTTAGTTACTTTTTACAGACTTTGATGACTTCAAAGTATTTTTACTAATTTTAAGTACTTTAAAATGTTTTTACTGATTTTTACGTGTTTTACTCATTTTAACATCTTTTAAGTATTTTTACTCATTTTAAGTATTTTTACTCATTTTAAGTATTTTTTACTCAGTTTAGGAACTTTAAAATGTCTTTACTAATATTTAAGTATTTTTACTCTTTTTAAGTATTTTTACTCATTTTAAGTATTTTTACTCAAAAGTGTGTGTTGTGTGTAAGTGTGTGTGTGTGTGTGTGTGTGCGTGTGCGTGTGTGTGTATAATTAGTGTAACTGGTTGCATCTTTGTGTTGCAATCAGCCGCAGCTGTTGAGGCTCATACGGACGGACGGACGGACACACAGACACACACACACCAGGACAAAGTCACTCCTTGGAGTGGCTAGCACCACTCAAAAATTAGGTTATACCTTTTGGCGGCCGGACCCTCGTTACCCCCGCGGGTAACGGTGACCCCCATTACTGCAACGGGGACCCTAACGGCCGTTACCGTCGCGGGTAACATTACCGCAACGGGAACCCCCCTTACCGCCGCGGGTAACGGCGACCCCTGGGGACCCCCGTGGACGGCACTGCAGATATATAAATAGATGGATTCCATGTAATCTCAACATTACATGCATGGCGCATTTAATAGCATTGTAGATTAGTAGGCGACATCGCCGATATTCACTTAAACTCCTCATGTTTAAGCCTAACAGAATTATATATTTATGGACTATATATTTCTGGACTTGTATATAAATTGTATATATTTCACCTTTCGTGAAATAGGGCCCTGTTCAACTACAGCTGAACCTGGTGCATAACATCTACATCAACACACAGCGCCCCTGTGTACCTCTGTAATCTTTTTCAGAAGCGTAGCGAAGCCCATTCCCACCTAACCAGAGCCAGCATAGCAGACCTGACCATGCCCACGTTCACCACTGAAATGGGAAAACGCTCATTTAGATTTGGAGGAGCAGTTAACTGGAACTCCCTACCTCTGACTATAAAGAGCACCAGCAGCCATCTCCTTTTTAAGATAAGGGTCAAAGCATGGCTATTAGAAAATGTTGCAGAATAGTTTGGTCACTTATGTTAGCAATGCGATTATATGTATTTATGCTGTAGGTAGTGTAGCTTTTGATTGTTTTATTTATTACTGTACTGTCTACCTGTATGCAATCTGGGAACCCAGAACCAAATGAGAAGGAAAAACAGCGCCCTCTGCTGTTTGTACTATCTCACTTGGCTCTGGGACAATGACGACGTAGCACCCGTGCGCAAGAAAACCGGGGTTTTGGTCTGCCTTCAGCGTTTCACTTCCGGTGGTGCGACTATGTTTTGATTCCCACTAACAATATTTATACACGGAACACTAACACCACTTCTCCAAGAGAACATGGATCGTTTTGGTTATAAGCCCACTTGTTTCTATGATGAAAGAGCAAGTTAAAATGTGAATATCTTTTCGTGGTTTTGTCTGCTCCGCGGACGCTATTGTTAAATTAGTTTTGGTTGGTTTCGAGTGGGGAAGGACACGTAAATCCCGCCCACTACATTTGATTGGGTAAAGCGCGGCCTGCTTCCTGATCTGAAGGCACGCCCACTTGTAGCCCAGTGTGTACACGTTATGACGAACCTTCACGACAGATTCCAACGCAGAGCAGAATCTGTTCTTGAGAGATTAACCTGTATGTATTCTGTTGCAGTGTTGTTGGTCTCAGACCAAGGACCACAATGAAAATAAGTCGCAAGACTTTTATGTGTCTGTATCCTTGACGTTTCTACGATGAACATGATGTAACATGTGTTTTTTTCCTGTTTAACGTCTAATGCACCCTGTCTGTCCGTCCGTCCCATGATGAACTGTTACATCCTACATACACCCCCCCCCCCCCACCCCCCCCGGTCTGAACGCCAACGTACCTGATCTGAGAGGCTGGAAGATGAGTCGGGGGTCGTCTGGAGGATGGGCTCGCCGTTTCTTCCGCCACCTACGGGACGGGTAGGTGTACAGCTGCCCTGGAGCCACGCCTACGTAGACACATTGCAGGCAGGCAATGAGAGCGTGAGTCACATGGGTGCATGCAGCCAATGAGAGGTGAGCTTCCATCACTATGATGACCACTGTGATGACCACACCGCCCACTTCACACTGGGTGTGATTTTTTACATAAAAATGATTGAACATGTCAATAATGTCTTTGTATATTTCAGTTATTTATCATAATTTATATCTGCTCTGTGTAATTTTTTATTATGAAGCCTAAAAGGCTGTTTCAATGTTCAACAACACAAAACACACAATGAAATCATTCAATCACAATTATTTGAGTGACATCGTCAACTTTAAATTTGTAATGGTGACACAGCCCTAAGGGGTCCCTGCTTCATCTCTCTCTCAGCTAAGGAGTCCCTGCTTCATCTGTCTCTCAGCTAAGGGGTCCCTGCTTCATCTCTCTCTCAGCTAAGGGGTCCCTGCTTCATCTCTCTCTCAGCTAGGGGGTCCCTGCTTCATCTCTCTCTCAGCTAAGGAGTCCCTGCTTCATCTCTCTCTCAGCTAAGGGGTCCCTGCTTCATCTCTCTCTCAGCTAAGGGGTCCCTGCTTCATCTCTCTCTCAGCTAAGGGGTCCCTGCTTCATCTCTCTCTCAGCTAAGGGGTCCCTGCTTCATCTCTCTCTCAGCTAAGGGGTCCCTGCTTCATCTGTCTCTCAGCTAAGGGGTCCCTGCTTCATCTGTCTCTCAGCTAAGGAGTCCCTGCTTCATCTCTCTCTCAGCTAGGGGGTCCCTGCTTCATCTCTCTCTCAGCTAAGGAGTCCCTGCTTCATCTGTCTCTCAGCTAAGGGGTCCCTGCTTCATCTCTCTCTCAGCTAAGGAGTCCCTGCTTCATCTGTCTCTCAGCTAAGGAGTCCCTGCTTCATCTCTCTCTCAGCTAAGGGGTCCCTGCTTCATCTGTCTCTCAGCTAAGGAGTCCCTGCTTCATCTGTCTCTCAGCTAAGGAGTCCCTGCTTCATCTCTCTCTCAGCTAAGGGGTCCCTGCTTCATCTCTCTCTCAGCTAAGGAGTCCCTGCTTCATCTGTCTCTCAGCTAAGGAGTCCCTGCTTCATCTCTCTCTCAGCTAAGGAGTCCCTGCTTCATCTGTCTCTCAGCTAAGGAGTCCCTGCTTCATCTCTCTCTCAGCTAAGGGGTCCCTGCTTCATCTGTCTCTCAGCTAAGGGGTCCCTGCTTCATCTCTCTCTCAGCTAAGGGGTCCCTGCTTCATCTCTCTCTCAGCTAGGGGGTCCCTGCTTCATCTCTCTCTCAGCTAAGGGGTCCCTGCTTCATCTCTCTCTCAGCTAAGGGGTCCCTGCTTCATCTCTCTCTCTGCTAAGGGGTCCCTGCTTCATCTCTCTCTCAGCTAAGGGGTCCCTGCTTCATCTCTCTCTCAGCTAAGGGGTCCTTGCTACTCGTACGCTGAGTTGGGGTTGCCCGGGATCGAACCCATGACCTTGTGGGGTCAAAGGTGAGTGCTCTACCGACTGAGCTACCCGGACTAATACATTTATAATACATGTATGTATGTATGTATGTATGTATGTATGTATGTATGTATGTATGTATGTATGTACTGAGTATTGACCTGGTCCTCTGTGTCTCTATAAATATAAATATATATAAATGTATATAAATATATATTGACCTGGTCCCCTGTGTCTCTATAAACATAAATGTATATAAATATATATAAATGTATATAAATATATATTGACCTGGTCCCCTGTGTCTCTTCTCCATCCAGATGTAGCAGTTGCTCTGAGCCACGCCCGTCTGAGAGTCCAGGAATGGCAGCCGGACGCTTCTCTCTGCACACAGCCTGGAGTTGTAGCTATGACACTGTTCCATAGCATCCCTGTAGCACTGCTCCCCTAGCCTGTATAAACATAATGTAGCTATGACACTGTTCCATAGCATCCCTGTAGCACTGCTCCCCTAGCCTGTATAAATATAATGTAGTTATGACACTGTTCCATAGCATCCCTGTAGCACTGCTCCCCTAGCCTGTATAAATATAATGTAGCTATGACACTGTTCCATAGCATCCCTGTAGCACTGCTCCCCTAGCCTGTATAAATATAATGTAGTTATGACACTGTTCCATAGCATCCCTGTAGCACTGCTCCCCTAGCCTGTATAAATATAATGTAGCTATGACACTGTTCCATAGCATCCCTGTAGCACTGCTCCCCTAGCCTGTATAAATATAATGTAGCTATGACACTGTTCCATAGCATCCCTGTAGCACTGCTCCCCTAGCCTGTATAAATATAATGTAGCTATGACACTGTTCCATAGCATCCCTGTAGCACTGCTCCCCTAGCCTGTATACACTGTTCCATAGCATCCCTGTAGCACTGCTCCCCTAGCCTGTATAAATATAATGTAGTTATGACACTGTTCCATAGCATCCCTGTAGCACTGCTCCCCTAGCCTGTATAAATATAATGTAGCTATGACACTGTTCCATAGCATCCCTGTAGCACTGCTCCCCTAGCCTGTATAAATATAATGTAGCTATGACACTGTTCCATAGCATCCCTGTAGCACTGCTCCCCTAGCCTGTATAAATATAATGTAGCTATGACACTGTTCCATAGCATCCCTGTAGCACTGCTCCCCTAGCCTGTATAAATATAATGTAGTTATGACACTGTTCCATAGCATCCCTGTAGCACTGCTCCCCTAGCCTGTATAAATATAATGTAGCTATGACACGGTTCCATAGCATCCCTGTAGCACTGCTCCCCTAGCCTGTATAAATATAATGTAGCTATGACACTGTTCCATAGCATCCCTGTAGCACTGCTCCCCTAGCCTGTATAAATATAATGTAGCTATGACACTGTTCCATAGCATCCCTGTAGCACTGCTCCCCTAGCCTGTATAAATATAATGTAGCTATGACACTGTTCCATAGCATCCCTGTAGCACTGCTCCCCTAGCCTGTATACACTGTTCCATAGCATCCCTGTAGCACTGCTCCCCTAGCCTGTATAAATATAATGTAGTTATGACACTGTTCCATAGCATCCCTGTAGCACTGCTCCCCTAGCCTGTATAAATATAATGTAGCTATGACACTGTTCCATAGCATCCCTGTAGCACTGCTCCCCTAGCCTGTATAAATATAATGTAGCTATGACACTGTTCCATAGCATCCCTGTAGCACTGCTCCCCTAGCCTGTATAAATATAATGTAGCTATGACACTGTTCCATAGCATCCCTGTAGCACTGCTCCCCTAGCCTGTATAAATATAATGTAGCTATGACACTGTTCCATAGCATCCCTGTAGCACTGCTCCCCTAGCCTGTATACACTGTTCCATAGCATCCCTGTAGCACTGCTCCCCTAGCCTGTATAAATATAATGTAGTTATGACACTGTTCCATAGCATCCCTGTAGCACTGCTCCCCTAGCCTGTATAAATATAATGTAGCTATGACACTGTTCCATAGCATCCCTGTAGCACTGCTCCCCTAGCCTGTATAAATATAATGTAGCTATGACACTGTTCCATAGCATCCCTGTAGCACTGCTCCCCTAGCCTGTATAAATATAATGTAGCTATGACACTGTTCCATAGCATCCCTGTAGCACTGCTCCCCTAGCCTGTATAAACATAATGTAGCTATGACACTGTTCCATAGCATCCCTGTAGCACTGCTCCCCTAGCCTGTATAAACATAATGTAGTTATGACACTAGGGCTGGGTGCGGTAACTGCAATACCGCGGTACGGTATACCGCACAACGACGGAGCACAAGACGCACAAGATTTAAACAACAATATCACCTCAGCTTCTTCTCACCGGTTTCATTCGTGATGAAGCGAGGATGAGGAATGACCCGAGTTTCATTGCTACAACCTTTCGCACCATCCCACTTCAGAGAGACAAATTCTCACTGAAATCGGCAGGAACGCCCATAACAGTGCACAGAACAGAGGTGGACAGCACTCAACAGAAGGATGAGGCCAAAGAATCGGACAACCCTAAGAAGCAGTGTCCTATTCATAAACAACCGCACCCTCTGCACAAGTGTAGAGGTTTCAGACTAAAGCCCCTGGAGGAACGAAAGGCCTTCCTTAAAGAGAACGGTATATGTTTCCGTTGCTGTGCCTCAACTTCACACCAAGCAAAGAACTGCAAGGCTGTCATTCAATGTTCTGAGTGTGACAGTGACAGGCACATTGCAGCCCTTCATGCTGGCCCAGCACCCTGGACAGTGAAGCCAACCTCTGAAGAGGATGGCGGGGAGGAAGAGGACTCTCCCTCCTCTTCATGGTAGTGTATGTGATATCCTCACAGATACCAGGCGGGGAGTGTGCTGGACTCTGTATGTTATTGTCATACATTTCATTGTTGAGCCACTAGGTGTGTTGTGCTTTATTAAACTTTGTAGCTTACACCTGTTTGTTTATGGCATTAGCTGGTGTTGCGTCAGCCAGCATTATAGTCCGTGAGCCAGGACCCCAAATATGGGGTCATCAGTATCATCTGGGGGGAATAATTCTCATAGTGATTTTTGGGTAGGTATACACCCCTAGAGCTAGGAAAAATGTGATAGCCTTGCATCGGTGGTAGCTATCTGTGTGTTATCACTCCTTTTATAACCACAAGCCAAAACACAGTTTTCAAAATCCGAATGAAGCATTCTACTTCAAACTGATGGTTCTCTCTTATTATTGACCCTCTCTCTCTGAAAAATGGTTGGGATAAAGCTCAGACTGTATATTGTTCAGAAAGGTTGTTAAAATTAGCATATCTAGAATATTTTTCTATTACAGGCAGTGACAACATAGTGACTATATGTGACATAAGATGTACTTCGGTTTTAATGAAAGATGGAACACAAAGGGTTCCTTTGTAAATTACCTAAAGATTTAAAACCATGTTTACATACATAGATTCTAAATGTATTATGAAATTCAATAAACAGAATATAGTGCAAGTGTGTAAGAACATATCCAAAATGGCCACTAAACACATGCCTGGCCATTTTTAACTTGTAATCCGCTTGTCTTAGAATACCTCTGTGTAATACCTCTTTTTCAGGGTTTTCATGTGTAGAATCCATTCCTGTAATTTTTTAAATATCAGGTCAATCATGTCAAAGGTCAGGTCAAAGGTTCATTCAATTTGTTTTGTGAAAAGAGTCATTAACATGTCACAAGAACTGGTATTCATAATAACATGAATGTAAAATGATATAATCTAATGGCAAATATGTATCTTTTGCAACTACATCTGTATTCTCCAACCCACATCCTGTTCTACCTCATCCTTACATCCTCCTTATTGACATCACTCCTCATCTGTAGCATGAACATATCATCAGTAACCATCTTCACCAGAGCAGTTACAGTACATCAGTGATGCACTTCTCACTCTCTGTGCCCTAAATTGATATTGCACCATGTCACATATGAGGTGAATAGGGCCTACTGTACATGTACAGTATTGACATGTATGTTGGTTGACTGGTTGACATGTATGTCAACCAGTGACCATATCTGCTGCCTGCTTGGACACCTGGTTGGACGATAAGGTGCGAGAGAGACCTTGACCTGACCTTTAGCACATAGGCCAAAGACTGACCAGCAAGTGAAAATATAACAGTAGAAATAGATTCTACACCTATGGCTCTAGACCGGATGTGAACGTATACGTTAGCCTGGCTCTAGACCGGATGTGAACGTATACGTTAGCCTGGCTCTAGACCGGAGTGAACGTACCGTATACGTTAGCCTGGCTCTAGACCGGATGTGAACGGATACGTTAGCCTGGCTCTAGACTGGATGTGAACGTATACGTTAGCCTGGCTCTAGACCGGAGTGAACGTACCGTATACGTTAGCCTGGCTCTAGACTGGATGTGAACGGATACGGTAGCCTGGCTCTAGACCGGAGTGAACGTACCGGATACGGTAGCCTGGCTCTAGACCGGATGTGAACGGATACGGTAGCCTGGCTCTAGACCGGATGTGAACGTATACGTTAGCCTGGCTCTAGACTGGATGTGAACGTATACGTTAGCCTGGCTCTAGACTGGATGTGAACGTACCGGATACGGTAGCCTGGCTCTAGACTGGATGTGAACGTACCAGATACGTTAGCCTGGCTCTAGACCGGAGTGAACGTACCGGATACGGTAGCCTGGCTCTAGACTGGATGTGAACGTATACGTTAGCCTGGCTCTAGACCAGAGTGAACGTACCGGATACGGTAGCCTGGCTCTAGACCGGATGTGAACGGATACGGTAGCCTGGCTCTAGACCGGATGTGAACGGATACGGTAGCCTGGCTCTAGACCGGATGTGAACGGATACGTTAGCCTGGCTCTAGACCGGAGTGAACGTACCGGATACGGTAGCCTGGCTCTAGACCGGATGTGAACGGATACGTTAGCCTGGCTCTAGACCGGATGTGAACGGATACGGTAGCCTGGCTCTAGACCGGATGTGAACGGATACGGTAGCCTGGCTCTGTCTAGACCGGATGTGAACGGATACGTTAGCCTGGCTCTAGACCGGATGTGAACGTATACGTTAGCCTGGCTCTAGACTGGATGTGAACGTACCGGATACGGTAGCCTGGCTCTAGACTGGATGTGAACGTACCGGATACGTTAGCCTGGCTCTAGACTGGATGTGAACGTATACGTTAGCCTGGCTCTAGACTGGATGTGAACGTATACGTTAGCCTGGCTCTGCTGTATCTGTTCAAATGTCTTTGGCCAAGAGTGCTGCTGACTCAGGACTGACCACTGAACTTGCCTGTCATGTTCTGCAACCACAAGCATTTCCACTTCCAGTGCTGAACCTTGCATCAGTTTTGCAATGCAGCTGAAGAATGACTGTATAACATGCATCCCACCGGGATGCACAATTACATTATAGAGCTTTTCTGGCTGATTCCATACCTGCAAGGTGTCAACAAACGGCTCCATGTCAATTGTGAGGTGAATAGGGCCTACTGTACATGTACAGTATTGACATGTATGTTGGTTGACTGGTTGACATGTATGTCAACCAGTGACCATATCTGCTGCCTGCTTGGACACCTGGTTGGACGATAAGGTGCGAGAGAGACCTTGACCTGACCTTTAGCACATAGGCCAAAGACTGACCAGCAAGTGAAAATATAACAGTAGAAATAGATTCTACACCTATGGCTCTAGACCGGATGTGAACGTATACGTTAGCCTGGCTCTAGACCGGATGTGAACGTATACGTTAGCCTGGCTCTAGACCGGATGTGAACATATACGTTAGCCTGGCTCTAGACCGGATGTGAACGTATACGTTAGCCTGGCTCTAGACCGGATGTGAACGTATACGTTAGCCTGGCTCTAGACCGGAGTGAACGTACCGTATACGTTAGCCTGGCTCTAGACCGGATGTGAACGGATACGTTAGCCTGGCTCTAGACTGGATGTGAACGTATACGTTAGCCTGGCTCTAGACCGGAGTGAACGTACCGTATACGTTAGCCTGGCTCTAGACTGGATGTGAACGGATACGGTAGCCTGGCTCTAGACCGGAGTGAACGTACCGGATACGGTAGCCTGGCTCTAGACCGGATGTGAACGGATACGGTAGCCTGGCTCTAGACCGGATGTGAACGTATACGTTAGCCTGGCTCTAGACTGGATGTGAACGTATACGTTAGCCTGGCTCTAGACTGGATGTGAACGTACCGGATACGGTAGCCTGGCTCTAGACTGGATGTGAACGTACCGGATACGTTAGCCTGGCTCTAGACCGGAGTGAACGTACCGGATACGGTAGCCTGGCTCTAGACTGGATGTGAACGTATACGTTAGCCTGGCTCTAGACCAGAGTGAATGTACCGGATACGGTAGCCTGGCTCTAGACCGGATGTGAACGGATACGGTAGCCTGGCTATAGACCGGATGTGAACGGATACGGTAGCCTGGCTCTAGACCGGATGTGAACGGATACGTTAGCCTGGCTCTAGACCGGAGTGAACGTACCGGATACGGTAGCCTGGCTCTAGACCGGATGTGAACGGATACGTTAGCCTGGCTCTAGACCGGATGTGAACGGATACGGTAGCCTGGCTCTAGACCGGATGTGAATGGATACGGTAGCCTGGCTCTGTCTAGACCGGATGTGAACGGATACGTTAGCCTGGCTCTAGACCGGATGTGAACAGATACGTTAGCCTGGCTCTAGACTGGATGTGAACGGATACGGTAGCCTGGCTCTGTCTAGACCGGATGTGAACGGATACGTTAGCCTGGCTCTAGACTGGATGTGAACGGATACGTTAGCCTGGCTCTAGACTGGATGTGAACGTATACGTTAGCCTGGCTCTAGACCGGATGTGAACGGATACGGTAGCCTGGCTCTAGACTGGATGTGAACGGATACGTTAGCCTGGCTCTAGACTGGATGTGAACGTATACGTTAGCCTGGCTCTAGACCGGATGTGAACGGATACGGTAGCCTGGCTCTAGACTGGATGTGAACGGATACGTTAGCCTGGCTCTAGACTGGATGTGAACGTATACGTTAGCCTGGCTCTAGACCGGATGTGAACGGATACAGTAGCCTGGCTCTAGACCGGATGTGAACGCTGAACAGCAAATAGAAACCAGAGAAGCCTTTGTCACGTGAGGAGGAGAGTTAGTTCATTAATCCAGTGGTTCTCAAAGTGGGGTCCGGGGACCATCAGGGGTCCTTAAGGGTGTTCCCAGCTAAACTAGTTAATGTAGCATCAATGTGTCAGGATAACCACTTTAACCCTCTATATATACAGTACCCAAACTGGCCACTCTCTCTTGGTCAGCGTGCTTTACGTAAAGTAACGTCAACGTTACATTTTAGCATTACTGTTAGCTGTCAATGAGCAAACAGCATAACTCTATGAGAAACAGTTAGCTCTCTCTCACACACACACACACACACACACACACACACACACACACACACACACACACACACACACACACACACACACACACACACACACACACACACACACACACACACACACACACACACACACACACACACTTGGCATGACAGCTAGCTAGCTTCCTGAGCTAATAGTTCCTGTCATGTAGATGTAATAACTTATAACACTTATAGAGACCACTATTAAGGAACAGCTTAGGTGACGTTACATGACGTTACGTGACATTAAAGTGAGGTTACATGACGTTACATGACGTTACGTGACATTAAAGTGAGGTTACATGACGTTACATGACGTTACGTGACATTAACATGATGTTACGTGACATTAACATGACGTTACATGACGTTAACTTACGTGACGTGACATTAATGTGATGTTACGTGACATTAAAGTGAGGTTACATGACATTACATGACGTTACGTGACATTAACATGATGTTACGTGACATTAACATGACGTTACATGACGTTATGTGACATTAGGTGACATTACATAACATTAACATGATGTTACATGACATTAAAGTGACGTTACATGACGTTACGTGACATTAACATGATGTTACGTGACATTAAAGTGAGGTTACATGACGTTACGTGACATTAACATGATGTTACATGACATTAAAGTGAGGTTACATGACGTTACGTGACATTAACATGATGTTACGTGACATTAAAGTGAGGTTACATGACGTTACGTGACATTAACATGACATTACGTGACATTAAAGTGAGGTTACATGACGTTACATGACATTAACATGATGTTACGTGACATTAATGTGATATGTGATATTAGCGTGACGTTACATGACATTAGGTGACATTGCATAACATTAACATGTTACGTGACATTAACGTGACGTTACGTGACATTAATGTGATGTTATGTGACATTACCGTGACGTTATGTGGCGTTACATGACATTAACGTGACGTTGCGTGACGTTACATGACATTAGGTAACATTACAAAACATTAACATGACGTTACGTGACATTAACGTGACGTTACGTGACATTAAGGTGACGTCACATGACGTTACGTGACATTAACGTGATGTGACATTAGAGTGACGTTACGTGACATTAACGTGACGTCATATTACGTGACGTTACGTGGCGTTACATGACATTAACGTGACATTACGTGACCTGAACGTGACGTTACGTAACGTAAACAACACTGAGGCACTTTACAAATCGACGTGATGCTAGCTGCTGCTGCTGTTGCTAGCTGTCCTGTTGTCAACGAGCCAAAGTGGACTGCAAGTCCCACAATGCAACAGTTATGCACATGTTAGAGACGTATACGTTCACGTATGAAGCTAATTAAAGAGTGTTAAAGTGTGTAAACATAATAAACACTTACAGTTTGACAACATTCTCCACAACAGCTGCCATCTTGACTGACCTGAGCCTCTGGCGCCCCTAGCGGTCAGTCACGGTCTGTGGCGGATAGTGTTGCCAGGTTTAGCTAGAAAAACAAGCAGCCAGGTCTGTGAAAACTCCCGGTGTTGCCATGTTCCTGCTTATTATAAGCGACTTTGGGCTCGTTTTTCCTGTGAAGTTCCTTGTAAATATTCAAGCAACTTCACAGGAAAAACGAGCCCAAAGTTGGTAGTAGTGGGTTGTGTTTTGTTGTGGGGGGTTCGAGTGTAGTTGGTTATTTGGGCTTGTTTCCTAATGTTTTAATTATTATTTAAACCAGTGGTTCTCAATATGTTTTCATGTCTTCATGGACCCCTTAAACCTGTACAAATGGTCCCCCCATCTGAAAACATGTGTCAGGGACCCCCATACCAGATTTGTGTTCAGAATCTTCAGAATCTTCCCTATTTTATTTCAAGATTATCATGAATTAAGACATTTTGTAAATATTTTTTGCCTAAATTAAATGTAATCCTATTTCTTATGTTAGATAACTGACAGACAGTGTTATTTTTATTTTAATAGTCATAATTTGTTATAAACATTTTGGGTGAAATGATTAAGAAATATCATAATAGTTTTGTTTTGGATCAGTTTTTACTTTGTAGGTTTTGATTATTATTACAAAACCAAAACCATAACAAATCTTTTGAAAATAGCCGATCTACAAGCTCACAATGTGTCGCGATGCGACGCATTGTGAGCTTGTAGATCTGCTATTTTTAAAATATTTTTAAGCATTTTATACATTTGAAAACTTTGTGAAACGGGACATTCCGCATAATGAGTACTTTCTACTTTTGGTACTTTAAGTACATTTTGTTACCAAAACGTTTGTACTTTTACTCAAATACATTTATAATTCCGGACCTTTACTTTTACAGAGTATTTCTGCATTGCAGTATTGATACTTTTACTTAAAGTTGTACAATGCAAAATCACAAATAACGATTTTTAGCAACCTCTGCTGGTCACTACCGTCACTGCATACAATTTCCCTAGTCCTCGATTACCCAGAATTCCATTCGTTTTCACCGGAAGCCGGAAGCGTTTCAAAAAGCGATCTTTTAATTGTTTTATACTATCTACGGATCGTTTCTCTTAGCCAGTGGAGCATTAGTTACCATGAGCTGTGCTTTCTTTTTCTGTTCTTTTTCGATCTCCCAATCCTACATTATCTTAAAATCAGCGTGAGGTTCCTTTTTGTTAATAGCGCGGTAGTTCCTGGCCAAACAGGAAACCGTTGCGGTAGTTCCTGAGGACGTCGGCCACGACGTCATGACGTTGGCCAGGAACGTCATTTTCCTGGGAAAGTCCCCCCCGTACACGTTCAATAGAAAATATATAAATAAAAGGCTTCCGGGGGTGAAATTCACGGAGTGGGTGTTGTGAAACTTTTGCCACTCGCAAAAGATATACAATTTAACTTTAGTTTTGTTGAAAACGTTACCTAGTATTACTTTAAGTAACAAAATGTAGTACTTTTCCCACCACTGTCCAAAAGGAAGGAAAAAAAAAAACTATGGTGGTTCCGGTTGGTGTCACATTGTTTGTTCATTGTTGCGATGAGATAGTCTCGCGTAGCCAGACAACTATAACACAATCTCTGAATGCTATATAGAGTCTGGAACTACAACTCCCGAAATCCGAGAGAGGAAACTGGCACGAAAATATATTTTAAAATATCTTTACACTTTACTTTTTAATTTCCATTTCTGCTAAGCAACAAGCTATGTACTTAGATGATTTGTATTTATATTAGGATAAATTTACGCGACTGTAAAGACGAAACGGAAATGGAGAAGAGGCTCCACATCCGGTTTATATTCTAATCATGATCAGAGCTTCCGAGTCCCAGACTGTATGACCGGAAACATTTGAAAATTGTGGGAGGCCAACAGTCTGGTAACGCGAGACTAGCGATGAGATGAACACAAAGTGAGCAGGGGTTAGATGAGTTGTAGGTGTAAGGCTAAGCCAGTTTGTTTTGGGATGTCTGGAGCAGGGGCGGACGCACGGTAGGCCAAGTAAGGCACGTGGCTTACCTCGAATACACTGTGCCTTCCCTCCACCAGACAGTTTTTTGTGTATTTACTATGAATATCGCCCCCTATACATATAAGGCTGACAAACAACGTAATACGCAACCATTCTCTCTCTGCGTGTCTGGAGGATGTTGGGTCTTTTGAGCCAATTTGAATCCCATTTCACACTCGAGTGTGAAATGTGTCTGTCTGTGTCCCTCATTCACAGAACCGGTTTTCTACGTCATGAAATAAGCACACAATATAAACGCCACACACACAATGTCCCGGCCTCATTCTCTTGAGTCATTTTTGATTCTTGAGACAGCAGAGACTGCCAGAGAGAGAGCAATGGCACCGGGCGAGAAAAAAAATGTGTTTGTCCGGAGCAAACTCATCGACGCGAGGACGCCTAAACGCTACACGGCCTATGGAAGATAATATTGGACTTTATTATCTGCAAAGATTTTTTCTAACCTCGCAAATATTTTGCATTCGTCAGTCGTATTTATATTGAACCTCGCAAATATTAGGCATTCGTCAGTCGTATATTTATTAACGTCGCAAATATTAGGCATTCGTCAGTCGTATATTTATTAACGTCGCAAATATTAGGCATTCGTCAGTCGTATTCTGTACTGTGACCACACAAAAAAATCAGCATTGTAAATATAAAATCGAGCTCTGTAAAAAGTCAAGCTCTGTAGTTATTATTTGCACATTTGTCGCCTGCTTTTTACATGTTATGTTACATGTTTTTATGTGCGCAATAATGTCCAATTCCTCCCTCTCCAACTCTGTAATTTACACCTGGCAAATAATCTTTATGGCTAATAACTCGCAAATGAATTCACAAATGTTTTGACTGCTTCACTCGTGTTTTCTGGTATCTGCAAGTAAAAAAAAAAATCGAGCTCTGTAACTACGACGCACAATATATGCTTGTGGATCTGATTACTACACATGTGCGCATTGCCTTCTACAAGTGACGCACACATTACGGTTGTGGATCTGATTTCTACACATGTGTGACTCCTCTTTTTCAGCTTGTGGCCGCGTGTCATTTGTGACGTATTTTTGTCCAATCTGAGGCTATAGCTCACTTGCAGAAACAGTGTGTCGCGTGTAAACAGTGCGTCGTGTGTATCAGCCCCCCACCCCTTCCCGTGGGCTGCAGTTATTACACAATCCAGCAGGAGGCACCATTGTGTATACAATAGGGCTTAAATGTTTAATGTATGGTTTTATAATATAATAATGTATATCTGCAAAGTAACTAGTAGGCCTAACTAAAGTTTTCAAATAATTGTAGTGGAGTGAAAGTACAATATTTGCCTCTGAGATGTAGTGGAGTAGAAGTAAAAGTACTGCAAACTGGAAATACTCCAGTAAAGTAAAAATACCTCAAAATTGTAATTGTAAATTAAGTACAGTACTTGAGTATATATATATATATATATATATATATATATATATATATATATATATATATAATATATATATATATATATATATATATATATATATATACATACATGATTATAATATAACATTATGGCTACATCAATGTTAGACAGATGGACAGATATATCTATCTATAAAACCGCTCTAAAAGAGCACTTGGCTGCAATTCGAAACTGGCCCCTGTATAAATCTCATTTTTTGTGCTTGTGCTCTAATTTGTGCCGTTGAAATTGTGCTACTTAATTATTTTGAATATACATTTAAAATAAATAAAACTCCTCTGTCTCTGTGCAGTGCGCCGATTACCTCTAAGTATGTTCACCTGCTGTGCCCTAATTTCCCTGGTACAGTCAGTCAGTCAGTCAGTCAGTCAGTCAAATACAGTATAAGCGTATACAGGGTATCTTCACATTTCTAAAGTGATAGTTTAAGGACTTTTAAGACCTTTTTAATACCTCTAAATCGAAAAAAAGTTACAAAATATATATACTATAAAAAATATTATAATATTATAAAATAAAACTATACAAATTGTCAAATATGACCTAAGAAAGAGGCAAACATTGTGAAAATAGCCGATCTACAAGCTCACAAATGCGAGGTGTTTTGAGCTTGTAGATCTGCTATTTTTGCAATGTATTTATCTGTGGAGCTGAGTCAAACTAAATTTAACATCTCAACTCCTTTTTTGGGGGATTATTTTGGGGGGTCACGGCCTGAAAAGTTTGGGAACCCTTGTTATAGGCTATAGCTATCACAATAATATATCAACGATTAAAACTAGACAAGCTTACAGGAAATCTATAAATTGGTTAGGCTTTTTTTTAGCACAGTAACAAAATCTCTCCTCACCTTAATGTTGGTGTATCACACAATAAATGCCCAGTTAGAAATTAGCATGATGTCATGTCACATATCAACATGGTGAAACAGCAACCTGTGTTTATTAGCTGTAAATAAGCACTGTGACACCATGATAGATATTCAGATTTGTTCAGGTTTTTATTGTAGGGATAGCCCTTTGGGGTGCAGCATCTCATTTTCGAGGGGGTCCCATAAAAACATTAACAACAGACAGATACACACACACATACAATACAAGTATACAGATACATTCAAACACAGATAGCTTGCTCACCCTCTTCCACCCACCCCACCAACCAACACCACATCATCAGCTGTTAAACAACAGAAGAGAAGGAAGGGCACAGTGCAACTACTATCAGTGTATATATCCCTACAGGTACAGTCAATTTAGAAGCATAAACAATTGAGTGAGGTGAACATGAGGCAGTGATGAGTTCCATATAGACCTCAAGACAAACCGGCACAAGGAGTCATATAAAACATTAAGAGGCTTAAGATGAGGTTCTGTGGTGTTCTGCATACACAACATCAGCATAATCTATAATAGGAAGTAACACTTGAGAGATTATTATTTTCCTAACTTCAAATGAAAAGCAATTAATTGAACGGTAGAGTGAACTCAGGCAACCTAGCTATAGCTACTGTATACACTACATTATTTTGTGAAAAGAATAAACAGACAGACAGACAGACAGACAGACATAGATTGTCTGCTGTATATCTATGTCTGTCTGTCTGTCTGTTGTTGTTTTTTTGCGGAATGTTGTGGAATATTGTGGAATACACCAACATTAAGGTGAGGAGAGAGAAAAAAGGGGGGAGAAAAAAACCCTCCTGCAGTGTTCGCTGCCGCGAGCGGGGATGGGGCGTTTGGGAGGGTAATTCTCCTGGACACTATTGGTTGAACGTCTAGGTTGGAGTCTTGTTGTGATGCCAATTACCAATTCAGTCATCTAGCTTGGTGTCTCCCCCAATGACCCCATGTGACCTAGGCAAACATTCAGCAGAATAGAAGATCTATAAGTTCATAGATGGAAAAAGAAATGGACCACGTATAGACTCTGTTTTTCAGACCAAGGACCCCTTAGCTGAGAGAGAGATGAAGCAGGGACCCCCACTACATATTGTAGTAAAAATTAAATTGAGTTGCAGATTAAACTCATTCATTTCATAGATAGCTTCATAGACTTGTTTTACAGCACTCATCAGTGTTGTGGAAATTAATATTCTTTATCTGTTTACATATCTTTTCTATTCATATGTTGGAGTCATGCTAATGTGTATTTTCAGACATTAACCCTCAGTACTTTGTCTGCTCTTTTTCCCCCTCTACACCAAACCTATTAACAGTCATGCAAACAGCCCCGAGGTGAAAAAGGTGACATGTTGTTTTCTTTCGGGTCAGGTGTCACACAATTGCCCTATTTGGGTTCAAAAAGGTGACTGTAGCTGAAAAGTGACACTTTTGCATGTCTGTATTAACCGAAAATAGCCGATCTACAAGCCCACGTGTCGCAGCGCTGTGTTGTTGGCTTGAAGATTGGCTATTTTCAACAGAGCAGATCTACATGCCCACAAGGGGTTGCAGCACGTGTTGTTGGCTTGTAGATCTGCTATTTTCTGCAAATGTTCCCCCCAGAATAGGGGGGGGGGGGTTCTTTTAATCATCTGGGGACCCCCCAAAATAATTTGGGGATCCCCCTGGGTGTCCCGACCCCCAGTTTGAGAACCACTGACCTAGAGGATGTTAGCCTTATTAATCTGGTACTGATAATTGATTTGGTTTTCAACATTCTTAGTACAAAACAAAATATGTTTTGGTCTCTTTACTTACTGTATGTGCATTGTAGAAATTGCTTTTTCAATCTATGTTCCCATCATGTTAACCTTTCTGGTCAGAACACAGCTCATTAACTTGTATATTTGTACAATGTATAGCAGTGAATTACAGATTTATATTTCAAGACACAATTATATGTGCACCTTTATTGACTCCCAGAGGGGAAAATTAAATATACAGTATTATAATACAACAACATTTCAGTATGAATAACCTACATGGTTATCAATTACTACATAATTGATAACCATGTTTTGCATTAGTTCTGTTATTAGTCGTCTTGTCTTTTCCCAAAAAAATAGTGGTAAGGTGATCTGACTGCAAATACAAATACAAGCCTATTAATTTATTCAAATACACTGGCGTGATAGCTTGGCACATGTGCTCATTTGTGGTGTATCCCCCTGGAGACAAATGCACCAATACAAGGCTATGGTAACAGTCATGTATACTGTTCACTTAATATCAGAATACTGATTGATTTAAGCTGTTACAATTCCAAACATGCAAACATGACCCACTTTAATTACTTCAGTCTATATTAGTGACTAGTATTACAATATTATTGTCTTTTTTGTGTCCAATGTAGCTTGTAGATTGGCTATTTTTGCTACCTTTGTGTGACATAGAATGGCGAAGTACAGCATCAATTTACGAAAAAAAGTTAAAATATGGAGATAAGAGGTGACTGCCCGACAGTATATGCAATGTGGCTCTCTGGAGTCAGTGTGGAAATATAATGGCCCTCTCCATCATCAAATTTGGATGGAGGTTCTGGCCAAGCCTGCCTTGGCAAAATTAATGTTTCACCAAAGTTGAACTCAAATGCAAGGCATGTAATGTGTATTATTTTCATCAGCTTCACACCTCCTGCATAGTAAAATCCTCAGTGTTAATTTAACCAAGAGTGTACAAATGTAACCAAATGCACCCGTTACAGGTACACTGGGTTACAATTAAACACACACTTATAGTTTAACACTGAGGATTTTACTATGTGATTGGTAGAATAATGTTTCTCATGTTGTTCCTGCAATCACACACACTGTTCCTACAGCCATAGAACCATGTCAGTCATAATTATGTGGGGTTGGGGGTGCAGTTAGGCTTGAGGAGAGGCAGGGACAACGTCACACAACGTCCTGCTCCAGAACATCTACTAGGTGGCTGGGATGAGTGTAGGCGCCTGGTAGGTGCTCTCTGGTGTGAGAGGAGAAACGAGATGTACATCTGTTCGTCAGAGGACAAGCAGCAGGCCCTGAATGCAAAAAGGATATGTACATATAAAATATTAGATTTTCATCAGTCTATTTTGAACATCACACATAAAATCTGAATTATTTATTCTTCTATGTACACCGTCTTGCACACACTGAAGTACATTTGACTTGGTGAGGTTGGTGTACTGCAATAAGCAGACAAACGTGACGTTTTGCTCATAAAATGTCAATGTCATGAGAATGGATTTTTATTGCATTCATGTGTGAAAAGCTTGACTTACAAATATATTGATCCTAAATGGAAATTTTGCTCTGGAACCAAATGGACCAGTAAGCGTTAGAAATGAAATACAAGATGTGATATAATACAATAAAACACAAGACATACCTGCTACTGGTGTCTGCAGGCTGGTATCCACGCTGTCCGGTTGTCAGGACCCCCCCCACACACACACACACACACACACACACACACACACACACACACACACACAGGTGTTATTATTATAATAAAAAAATGGCAGATCTACAAGCTCATAACAAGCGCACAATTATATGTCTCATTTAATGCCCTAATGCAGGGGTCTTCAACGTTTTCCAGGCCAAGGACCCCTTAGCTGAGATGAAGCAGGGACCCCCACTACTTATTGTATAACATTGTGTGCAGATTAAACTTTTTCATAGATAGCTTCATAGACTTGACAGCAATATCATTACTGTTGGATTCATGTTGATGTGTATTTTCAGACAGTTAACCACTTAAAAACCCTAAATCAGGGGTCTTCAACCTTTTCAGGCCAGGGACCCCCAAACTGATGGGGAGATGGAGCAGGGACCCCTACCCTACGAGGCTACCACATACATTGTATATTTATGTATACAATTGTGTTTTATATTGCCTGCTCCTACGCACCTGCCCCAGTAGGTGTGCAAAATAAAAATTCTCTACAAAATATGTATAAACATAAACATACCATGTTATTGTGCATTGTGCCTCCATTTATCTGTTTGCTATGGATTCATGTTATATTTAAAGACAATTTGACATTTTGGGGGATAAAAGGTAAAAAAAAAGGAAGAAAAAAAATCAAACAAAAATATTGTTTAATCAAACAACAATTTCGCGGACCCCCTAGGGGTCACGGACCCCCTGTTGAAGACCTCTGCCCTAAATAATTGTACGTAGCCTACTTGATCTGCTCCTTTTCCCTCTACATCAAACCTCTTTGCTAAAATAGCCGATCTACAAGCTCACAATGTGAGCTGCTATTTTTGGCTAATGTTCCCCTCAGAAAAAGGAATTCTAGGGTTCTGGACTAGTTAATGTAAAAAAAAAAAAGTTCCTATCACACAAACATCCCCCCTGTAGTAACTCTGAGGACGCCCTAGGGGTCTCGGACCCCCTAGGGGTCCCGGACCCCCTGTTGAAGACCCCTGCTTAATGTAATGGGTTACATAAAGGGGAGCTAAGTTGCTAAAGATGGCTAACAACAACAACAGTAAAATCGTTTTTACGTCAAATGTAACCATATAAATCTTAATGAAATATAAAATATAGTCTCTCAGGATCTAATGAGCATATATAGTGATCGGTGATAATGTTATTCATGCCCCACGGCCTATAAACCATGATGATGCTAACGCGCTAGCATCGTTAGCATGGTTCTTCCTTTAATTTCTACATAATAAATAAGCTAAATATTATTTAAAATATGAAATATAAAATGGTCTTAAAACGGGTCTTATAGAGTCTTATAGAGTCTAATTGGAGCATAATAGTGATCAGTGATTATGTTATTCATACCCCACTCAGCCTGTAAACCCCTGTTAATATGACGTTAGCATAGTCGTTAGCATGGTCCTGCTACATAATAAACTAAGCTAAATGTATTTCAAATAATATAAAAATTAAATAATATATGATGAGTCTTTCTTAGGTCTAATACTGTTCAGTGTTTAGTGATTATGCCCCAGTAATCATTATAGGCAATTGATTATAGGCACTTTACCTGTATGCTCTGCTGCAGTGATGTCCTCACGCACTGTTTTTGCAAGTGACGCTTAAAAAAGGAGTCACACATGTGTAGAAATCAGATCCACAACCGTAATGTGTGCGTCACTTGTAGAAGGCAATGCGCACATGTGTAGTAATCAGATCCACAAGCATATATTGTGCGTCGTAGTTACAGAGCTCGATTTTTTTTTTTACTTGCAGATACCAGAAAACACGAGTGAAGCAGTCAAAACATTTGTGAATTCATTTGCGAGTTATTAGCCATAAAGATTATTTGCCAGGTGTAAATTACAGAGTTGGAGAGGGAGGAATTGGACATTATTGCGCACATAAAAACATGTAACATAACATGTAAAAAGCAGGCGACAAATGTGCAAATAATAACTACAGAGCTTGACTTTTTACAGAGCTCGATTTTATATTTACAATGCTGATTTTTTTGTGTGGTCACAGTACAGAATACGACTGACGAATGCCTAATATTTGCGACGTTAATAAATATACGACTGACGAATGCCTAATATTTGCGACGTTAATAAATATACGACTGACGAATGCCTAATATTTGCGAGGTTCAATATAAATACGACTGACGAATGCAAAATATTTGCGAGGTTAGAAAAAATCTTTGCAGATAATAAAGTCCAATATTATCTTCCATAACGGCCGCCACCGCCTAAACCGCATTCAGGACGAGCTGCTTGAGGCTGCAGCATCAGTCCTGCTTGGTAAAATAAAGGCTGAACTCAGTGGACAATATTTTGCAATAGGCCTACTCGCGGATGAGTATAAAGATCTTTCCAAACGGGAACTAGTTGCAGTTTGTATTCGATTCATGGATGGAGGACTCATCAAAGAGCGGGCAGTAGGATTTATTGACACCGCGGATTTGACTGCACGGGGCATCACTTTTGGAAATTATTGAACCCCTTCGAGTTGGATCAAAAACTCTGTGTTGGGCTTTGCTGCTATACTGTGATGGAGAATCTGTCATGTCGGGGTACAAGTGCACAAGCGCTCCTAAAAGAAACCTTTCCGAGCGCAGTTTATGTACACTGCAATTCTCACTGACTAAATGCAGTGCTTTGCACAGTAGCCAAAGCATCCCTGGATAGCAATACATTGCCAGCTTTGTTTTTGTGTGTCAAGTGTTCCCCCCCTTTTCTCGCTCATGTACATTATATCTGACTGGCGCAGTGATATGCTTGTGGTTCAAGAAAGTACAAAAGTCATTGTCATGGTTAATAATTTACCAATCATCTACCAACTATTGTATGATTTGTCTAAGCTAAAACATAAATATGTAGGTTGCCTACATATTTCGGTAATTTTAAAGAGGTTATTCAACTCTCTCTAGCCGTCTATCTGCGACCAGCCCCCCCCCAGCCCGGCGCGGGGTGGGGGGGGGCTGGGGGCCTACCACGTATCTGCCTGGCCTTACTCATAGAGAGATCCTGCAGAGATGTGATGACTTGTGTAATATGTTTATGAGGGTGAGTCACATCTCTCTCTCTCTCTCTCTCTCTCTCTCTCTCTCTCTCTCTCTCTCTCTCTCTCTCTCTCTCTCTGTCTCCCTCTGTGAATCTATCTCTCTCTCTCTCTCACAGTGTAGTGTCTCAGTAAACTATAGGATCATAGAATATAGAGACAGTGTAGTGTCTCAGTAAACTATAGGATCATAGAATACAGAGACAGTGTAGTGTCTCAGTAAACTATAGGATCATAGAATACAGAGACAGTGTAGTGTCTCAGTAAACTATAGGATCATAGAATACATAGAGACAGTGTAGTGTCTCAGTAAACTATAGGATCATAGAATACAGAGAGACAGTGTAGTGTCTCAGTAAACTATAGGATCATAGAATACAGAGAGACAGAGTAGTGTCTCAGTAAACTATAGGATCATAGAATATAGAGACAGTGTAGTGTCTCATTAAACTATAGGATCATAGAATACAGAGACAGTGTAGTGTCTCAGTAAACTATAGGATCATAGAATACAGAGACAGTGTAGTGTCTCAGTAAACTATAGGATCATAGAATACAGAGACAGTGTAGTGTCTCAGTAAACTATAGGATCATAGAATACAGAGACAGTGTAGTGTCTCAGTAAACTATAGGATCATAGAATACAGAGAGACAGTGTAGTGTCTCAGTAAACTATAGGATCATAGAATACAGAGAGACAGAGTAGTGTCTCAGTAAACTATAGGATCATAGAATATAGAGACAGTGTAGTGTCTCAGTAAACTATAGGATCATAGAATACAGAGACAGAGTAGTGTCTCAGTAAACTATAGGATCATAGAATACAGAGACAGTGTAGTGTCTCAGTAAACTATAGGATCATAGAATATAGAGACAGTATAGTGTCTCATTAAACTATAGGATCATAGAATACAGAGACAGTGTAGTGTCTCAGTAAACTATAGGATCATAGAATATAGAGACAGTATAGTGTCTCATTAAACTATAGGATCATAGAATACAGAGACAGTGTAGTGTCTCAGTAAACTATAGGATCATAGAATACAGAGACAGTGTAGTGTCTCAGTAAACTATAGGATCATAGAATACAGAGAGACAGTGTAGTGTCTCAGTAAACTATAGGATCATAGAATACAGAGACAGTGTAGTGTCTCAGTAAACTATAGGATCATAGAATACAGAGAGACAGTGTAGTGTCTCAGTAAACTGTAGGATCATAGAATACAGAGAGACAGTGTAGTGTCTCAGTAAACTATAGGATCATAGAATACAGAGAGACAGTGTAGTGTCTCAGTAAACTATAGGATCATAGAATACAGAGACAGTGTAGTGTCTCAGTAAACTATAGGATCATAGAATACAGAGACAGTGTAGTGTCTCAGTAAACTATAGGATCATAGAATACATAGAGACAGTGTAGTGTCTCAGTAAACTATAGGATCATAGAATACAGAGAGACAGTGTAGTGTCTCAGTAAACTATAGGATCATAGAATACAGAGAGACAGAGTAGTGTCTCAGTAAACTATAGGATCATAGAATATAGAGACAGTGTAGTGTCTCATTAAACTATAGGATCATAGAATACAGAGACAGTGTAGTGTCTCAGTAAACTATAGGATCATAGAATACAGAGACAGTGTAGTGTCTCAGTAAACTATAGGATCATAGAATACAGAGACAGTGTAGTGTCTCAGTAAACTGTAGGATCATAGAATACAGAGACAGTGTAGTGTCTCAGTAAACTATAGGATCATAGAATACAGAGACAGTGTAGTGTCTCAGTAAACTATAGGATCATAGAATACAGAGACAGTGTAGTGTCTCAGTAAACTATAGGATCATAGAATACAGAGACAGTGTAGTGTCTCAGTAAACTATAGGATCATAGAATACAGAGACAGTGTAGTGTCTCAGTAAACTATAGGATCATAGAATACAGAGAGACAGTGTAGTGTCTCAGTAAACTATAGGATCATAGAATACAGAGAGACAGAGTAGTGTCTCAGTAAACTATAGGATCATAGAATATAGAGACAGTGTAGTGTCTCAGTAAACTATAGGATCATAGAATACAGAGACAGAGTAGTGTCTCAGTAAACTATAGGATCATAGAATACAGAGACAGTGTAGTGTCTCAGTAAACTATAGGATCATAGAATATAGAGACAGTATAGTGTCTCATTAAACTATAGGATCATAGAATACAGAGACAGTGTAGTGTCTCAGTAAACTATAGGATCATAGAATATAGAGACAGTATAGTGTCTCATTAAACTATAGGATCATAGAATACAGAGACAGTGTAGTGTCTCAGTAAACTATAGGATCATAGAATACAGAGACAGTGTAGTGTCTCAGTAAACTATAGGATCATAGAATACAGAGAGACAGTGTAGTGTCTCAGTAAACTATAGGATCATAGAATACAGAGACAGTGTAGTGTCTCAGTAAACTATAGGATCATAGAATACAGAGAGACAGTGTAGTGTCTCAGTAAACTGTAGGATCATAGAATACAGAGAGACAGTGTAGTGTCTCAGTAAACTATAGGATCATAGAATACAGAGAGACAGTGTAGTGTCTCAGTAAACTATAGGATCATAGAATACAGAGACAGTGTAGTGTCTCAGTAAACTATAGGATCATAGAATACAGAGACAGTGTAGTGTCTCAGTAAACTATAGGATCATAGAATACAGAGAGACAGTGTAGTGTCTCAGTAAACTATAGGATCATAGAATACATAGAGACAGTGTAGTGTCTCAGTAAACTATAGGATCATAGAATACAGAGACAGTGTAGTGTCTCAGTAAACTGTAGGATCATAGAATACAGAGACAGTGTAGTGTCTCAGTAAACTATAGGATCATAGAATACAGAGACAGTGTAGTGTCTCAGTAAACTATAGGATTATAGAATACAGAGAGACAGTGTAGTGACTCAGTAAACTAGGATCACAGGTAAACCATGAATCTAGCATCAATCTATTCTAAACCATATACTATAATATAAATTCAACTCAATTCATTTCAATGGGTTTTAATGCAAAAACACATGTTAATCTTGCCAAAGCAAATATGAAACTAAAGCCTTCTCACGTCTGGACACAGGCCAGTGGCATCAGGATGATGAAACAATGAAGGAGCTGACCCAAGAAAAACATTTAAACTGGCCAGAGGACGATGCTAAACCCTCTGGAATCTGTGATTCCCTTCTTACACCTCCTGCTCTTTGCATCCACACAGCAATCAGCAATAAATAAAGACTGAATCAATCTAGTGTTAATATGGTCCATACGAGTATAAACTCTGCCCCCTGGCGGCCAGTGATGGTTATTAAGGTTCATCTGTAAACCCTTGACACTAGAGTTCTCTTTATATCTTTACGTCTTTTTTTCTCCAGTAGGCCTACTGTCCCTAGATGTCCTATATCACTGGTTATCAATGTGTGGTCTGGGGACCCCCAGGGGTCCTTCAAGGGGTTCCAGTTAAATTCCTGTAGTTTATAATACAGCATCAACATAAGTTTAACCACCTTAACACTACTTCACACTTAAGACTGTTTGTGAAGAAATGTTTTATGAATCTTCCCTCGTGGGGGTCCCTGGCACAACATATGTTCAGATGGGGGTCCCTGGTGCAGGAGGGCAATGATTATGGGTACTTTTACTTTTGGTACTTTAAGTATTTTTTGATACTTGTACTTTTACTCAAGTACATTTTGACACAACACGGGACTTTTATTTGTAGCAGAGTATTCCTACGTTGCAGTATTGATACTTTTATTTAAGTAAAACATTTGAGTACTTCTTCCATCTCTGGTATTTACCGCACGACGTTGCCGCACCAGAGCCGTGTTACTCATACGGCGAGGTGGCGGTGCCCGGGATCGAACCCATGACCTTGTGGTACAAAGACGAGACGCTTCTACCGACTGAGATACCCGGACAGACATGAAGGATTGAAAGAACAAACAGTTGGTTCCTTCTCTTCTCTGTGGAACGTTCTGGTTCCTTCTCTTCTCTGTGGAACGTTCTGGTTCCTTCTCTTCTCTGTGGAACGTTCTGGTTCCTTCTCTTCTCTGTGGAACGTTCTGGTTCCTTCTCTTCTGTGTGGAACGTTCTGGTTCCTTCTCTTCTCTGTGGAACGTTCTGGTTCCTTCTCCAACTCTTTGATGATCGAACACTTCATCCATCCAGAATGCAACTAACTCAGCTACTAAAATTCCAACAAAGTACTCAACCCCAGTACTCGAATTAAAGTATAAATACTCCTAGTCAAATATTACTCAAATGGCGCAGCATAGGAAAAACAATGGCTTTACTTCTGACATTTCATTTCAGCCTCTAAGCTGGTATATCTTAGAGAGTGATTATCCATACTTATACTCATGTCAACATGTCTCTATAAGTCACACTGTAGCATACAGTATCATTCAGATTTAGTCTCTAAAAGCAAGCGACAAGTAATGTTAAGACTAACAGGTTTACACAGCTGTTGCATTTATTATTTCTTAAGCAAAATGTAACCAATGTGTCCAATGACAAGAACAATGTGTCCAATGACAAGAACGGAGGGTGGAAAACTACATTGTTTACACATCGCTCCACTTAAAAAAAAACAAAGATGGTGAATGATAGAAGTGTGTCCATGTTTCAGAGCGTCTTGTGGAGCCTGGTAGAGACTAAATAACGCCCAATTTATGCTCCGTCGTACCACCGAAAATAGCAGATCTGTAAGCTCACAACGCGTCACGGAAAGCGACGCGTTGTGAGCTTACAGATGGGCTGTTGTCGGCACATGACGACACCGTCCTATGACACAGTATACACTGGGTTTAACCACTTGAAACCATCAGCACCCGTATTGTGGGGAAAGCTTTCACAGGAAACAGCCGATCTACAAGCTCACAACGTGTTGTGAGCTTGTAGATCGGCTGTTTTCAGCGAAAGCTTTGCCTACAATTACAGACAAGAGGGACTCGGCCGGGTCAACCATATGGTATTAGTGGTTAAAGGAGACGTTATTCTTACTTTTATTATGACGTTATATCCTAGGAGGAGTGCTATAGATCGGCTATTTTCGAGGCGCAACATGCTTCCATAGAAGACACGCTGGCTTCACTTTAACTCATGGGATCCGTTAAGGAGTTATGGAATTTCCGTACCGTACCACTCGTCCTAGGATATGATAACGTCGGGCGAAATTCTCCTTTAACAGGGGAGACCGAGAGAAGCAGAAAAAGTCCTGAAATGCGTTTCAAGCGACATACTAACAGCCTCACAGAACATGAATATGAATCATTTCTTCTTTTTACATGATGACGACACAAACCCAACATTACATTCTGCTTGTTGGTTCCAGTAACAATGATGTTTTCATTCACTGACCCGCTTCCAAAGCCTTGATGGAGAATTCAACTTTTATTTGTACTTTATACTTTGATCTTACACGTTTGAAGCAACAGTACACTCATGGTAGATGTGTGGGTGGTGTGGTTACCTCGTCATGATGCAACTCCACATATCAGTGAGAAATCTTCCAATAGTTTCTTCGTTGAATTAGAAATGTATTATCCAAAAAAATAAAATAGTTTCCTAATTGACCGATTTACAACGCATGGTGAAAACGGCTCTAAAGAGTGGACTATGAGAGCCGTTTCACCATGCGGTCAGCGTCAGTCAGAGAGGACGTTATTTTACATGATTACACTTTCTAAATCACCTGGAAGACGTCTCAGTTGGACGGTGGCAGAAGAGAACGACACGACCCAAACCCTCTAGCAAAGTGTCTCTGTGTGTTTTCTATGTAAAGAAGAACATGGGGGGGGGGGGGGTTGACAGATCAGTTGGTTTGCTTGGTTTCCCTTCAGAAAGACGATGGCGGGTACGGTACGGAGGAGTCGTTGCAGACAAAGACCAAGATAAGCTCAAAGTCTTAAAATGTAAAAAGAGACTGAAAAAACAAAACAAGAAAAAGAACCACAGAAGCATACAGTATGGGTCAGACTAGGGGACAGAACCATGTTCTGAAGGCAGAAATCAAAGAGGCGGGGGGGGGGGGGGGGGGTCTGCAGTATTTGGAGCGAATGGCGTGGCCTCCCACCCTGTGTGGCCTCATCACCGTATGGCTATCAGTCCAACATCCATCAGCTTCTGGATCTTCTGAGCAATGACTGGATTCTTTAAGTGGCTGAAGAGGGCAGAGAGTTTTATATGTTATATGCATTTATATGAGTTATAGTAGACCATCATTACTATATACATAGAGAGTAGTGCTGCACGATTAATCAAAAAAAGATCGTGATCTCGATTCAGACACCTATGCGATCTCGATTTTAAATTATGACGATTTTCTTTTCAATAAAAAAAAAGTTTTTTTTTTTTCTTCTCCTTATATTTTTATATTTACAAGAGAATCGTGTGAGAATCGTGATCTCAATTCTTATGGAGGAAAATCGTGATTCACATTTGAGCAAGAATCGTGCAGCACTAATAGAGAGGAAACGTTTTATATGTTATATGCATTTCTATAGTAGACCATCATTACTAAACTGCTCAACAAAATAAAGGGAACACTTTGATCCCTTAATTCTTTTGAGCAGTTTGTTAGCATTATGTACAGTTCATGAAAAAACTCAAAATAATTAATGGATCAAAGTGTTCCCTTTATTTTTTTGAGCAGTTCATATACATAGAGTAAAACGTGTTGTAACTGAGTGTACAAATGGGACCAAATGGACCCGTAAGGTGGTGTGATATTTTGTTGTTGATCACAAAGACAAAATGTCTTAAGAGGAATTTAAAGAAGCTCTAGTGTTTGATAGCTCTATATTAACTCTCTGAGTGCCAAAAACCAGTTATCACAAGTTTTTAAAAAAAGATTAAAAAAATATGATGATTTGCTGCTCATTCACTTCTAGTTTAACTTATAACTGAAAAAGCCTGTATCTCGGCTCCTGAGCACTTTTTTTTTTACTATGTATTTTTGGCTGGAACAGTTCGCAATTATTTTTTCATTTCATTGGCTCTGAAGTGTTTGATAGCTCTGATAGCTCTAATCATCATTCTATAGACGAGTATTTGTTCAGTAACGAGGGTCTCCAGTTCTCCAGCAAACAGAAAACACATTTTTCAGGTCAGGACACTAATTGTATCCAATCCAGAGAGAGAACTCATACAGGATACAGGACAACAGCAGACAATTGGAAGTGGAATACTATAAAAGTGAAGGTGATAAATGATCTTTGTGGGTTCTCTCTCCTACTGGATGAAATCCACATGTTCTGCTTACTACAGAGCTGGAGACAGACATACAAACACTCTATAGTAACGACTATATACACTAGACCAGGGCTTCCCAACCACCGGTCCGCGGACCGGACATGTACCACCGGTCCGCGACGACGCGGCCGGGAAGTCCAAGTTTTCCCCGCCGTGAATCTATAACGTTGCGTCGCCAGGATTTTCCACAGAACAGAGAAAAGTTGAGTCGGTCACATGAAGATACCAAGGATTAGTCAGTGATGTCACTGAGGTTTATAAACAGGACTTTGTCCGTGCTACTTCCTGTAGTGACATCACTGTTGAATCCTATCTTTGCCTTTGTTTCAACGTGTGTTGACGTGCGCCGTCGCTACAAGCTGTAGCCAATTGTGTCACGATGATGATCGATGGCGCTAATTAGACACTAAACAGGATTATTATTTCATGTCAACATTCAAGTACATCTATCAGAAGATCAGGTAAAGTAATGAGTCACTCTGCAAGTTTAACCTTAGAGTTTAACTCATGTTTTCCACCTGTCCAAAGTTTTTATATATATATATATATATATATATATATATATATATATATATATAGTACGTACTCGCTGAGGGCCTGGGGGTCTTTCTGCATCTGTTCCAGGATCATCCTCATGGCCGGGTCACTCATAATCTGCTGGACCTCAGGGTCAGCCATGGCTCTGCGCTTCACGTCCTCTGGGCTGTCGTTCCTGAACGCCTGACTCATCATGCACCTCTGGATGCCCTCTGTGGCTTCCTGATGACATTTATATATATATTATACAGCTTAAACACCTCTGGATGCCCTCTGTGGCTTCCTGATGACATTTATATATATATTATACAGCTTTAACACCTCTGGATGCCCTCTGTGGCTTCCTGATGACATTTATATATATATATTATACAGCTTAAACACCTCTGGATGCCCTCTGTGGCTTCCTGATGACATTTATATATATATTATACAGCTTAAACACCTCTGGATGCCCTCTGTGGCTTCCTGATGACATTTATATATATATATATTATACAGCTTTAACACCTCTGGATGCCCTCTGTGGCTTCCTGATGACATTTATATATATATTATACAGTTTAAACACCTCTGGATGCCCTCTGTGGCTTCCTGATGACATTTATATATATATTATACAGCTTAAACACCTCTGGATGCCCTCTGTGGCTTCCTGATAACACACACACACACACACACACATATACATATACATATATATATATATATATATATATATATATATATATATATATATATATTTTATACAGCTTAAACACCTCTGGATGCCTTTCTGATGACACAGAGGTCAATGGACTACATTTATACATCATATAGAGCCTTTTCTTCAAAGCCCTTTAACCTCTAATCCCGAGGCGGCTCACAGGGCCGACAGTTACAGCAGAGAGCTCCCAAAAGTCAAACAAAACAAAGCATAACAGTTCTGTAGAAAATGATAAAGTTACAGATATTCATCATATCATACCTTAGAGTTAGAGTCCAGATCCAGAGCTTTCTGGTAGGAATCCAGAGCTTTTGTAAAATCTTTCATAGCTTCATGGACGCCTGCCTTGCGTGTGTAACCCTTGACTGTGGGCAGAGACGTTCAATTAGGTACAAAAACACATGTTTACTGAGATCATACGTGTGTTCAGTGTTTCAGTAAAGCTCACACCTATTCAGAAGCATATGATAATGTAATGGGCAGCTTGTATTACCTGGTCCAAACTATGTTTTAAAGAGATCTTTTATTTACAGATCATTGTCTCTTTGGAATAACCTGCCTGGAAACCTCTGCTGCATTTACAGTAAATTAACTTTTATTTTTATTTTAGTTTCCTGTTCATTTCATCTTATTTGTTAGTATGTATTGTGTGTCGAGTACTGACATTTAATCATTTTGTATTTCGGTGTACCCCAGGAAGACTAGCTGGTTGCTATGGCAGCAGCTAATGGGGATCCTTAATACAAATGTAATCTTTGATGTATAAAAGATTAAAGATTATTCGATTAGACCTGGAACACCTATTCAGAAAACTTAGGTCAGATTTAGAGGTTTTTAGAGCCGGCCTCAGGTCTTAGTGGAAACTAAGGTAATCAATAGAAGAATCACTAAGAAAGTTGCATCACATAGTGAAAGGCCTCAATTAAATTAAAAGTCACTTGATCTTCAGCTGTACTTACTGAAGGAGGGTTCCAGGGCGATGCAATCTTCACAGTCCTAGGATCCAGATGAAAAAGGACATTTAGCATTTTATACTCATTCTATATATAATAATCAAATAAAAAGTGGTCCTCGACCTTATCGTCGCCCAAAGTAAATCATATTTAAACTGGGACCCCCCAAAATAATCATTTAAACTGGGACCCCCCACCCTGGTTGGGTTCTTGATTTTCTCACAAATAGAACCCATAGGGTACGGGTGAATGGCAAATTGTCTGGAGAACTAACATCATCCACCGGCTCACCCCAAGGTTGTGTTCTTTCCCCACTCTTGTATATCCTGTATACTAATGATTGTAGGAGTCAACATGACAACAGACACATTGTTAAATTTGCAGATGATTCTGTGATTGTTAGTCTTTTGAGTGATAGTGAAGCCAGTCATGGCCCAGTTGTAGATGACTTCATTTCTTGGTGTGAAGATGCATTCCTACAACTGAATGTCACAAAGACTAAAGACATGTGTATTGATTTTAGACGATCTCCACCAGCTCCTCAGAGTAGTGTCATAAATGGCCAGACAGTGGATTTGGTAACCACTTATAAATATCTCGGCTCCATTATTGACTATCGTCTGAAATTTGACTTCAATACTGAAATGGTGTGTAAGAAAGGTCAACAGCGCCTCTTCTGTTTAAGGAAGCTAGCCAAATTTCAGGTGGACAAGTCATTGATGATTTTATTCTACAGAGCTTTCATAGAGTCTGTTATTTCATTTGCTGCCATTTGTTGGTATGGAAACCTTGGCATTAAACAGAAAAATGCCCTTAACAGGGTTGTGAGGGGGGCCAGCAAGATTGTGGGGGTACAATTTAGCTGTCTGAGTCATAAATATGACCAGCAGGTGCTTAAGAAAGCATCTTCTATTATGGCAGACAGCTCTCACCCCCTAAATCATTCCGGCCAAAGGTTAAAGACCCCTGCAGCTAAAAACAATAGGTACTAATTCTCATTTGTACCCACTTCCATTCGTGCCATCAATAATAGCAGCAGGAGGAGGTAGCTATGAGTAGGCTAGCTTTTATTATCTGGATCTTGTGATTATGTCTATGTCTATGTGTGTCTTGTGTATGTATGTTTACTGTGTGTTGGAGTTTCTTACTTTCTTACTATCTGCTGTAACATAAATTGCCCAATTTGGGACATAATAAACTTGAACTTGAATGCCAGTGTATCTATAACATAATAGTAATAATACCTTCAAGGTCAGTGTATATGTCACAGTACGTTTGGAGAACCAGTACGATTGAAGACAGAGCGCTCGTTTTTAGGCACGGGGCTCCTTCGGGGCGAGGCGGGGCTTTTCGAGACAAGGTTTATTAGCGAGGCTCGCGAGGAGGAGAAGGAGGACGCGGTGCTGCGAGGCGGGGGTTTATTACGCGAGGCTCGCGAGGAAGAGGAGCCTCCTCCTCCTCCTCGCGTAATAAACCGTCCTCTTTCTCTCCTTCTCTCGTTCTCCTCCTGAGGACGAGGAGAAGGAGAACGCGGAGAGGCGGGGCTTTGATGCGCCGACGCAGACCTGTCTTTTGTTGTTCCCCCCCACATAGCAACCAGGACACTACGCTAGGGGAACCATAATATCTATGAGGGGAACGCTGAACACGCGTTCACACGCACACGCTTGTCCATGACGGAGGCGCGCCGCCTTAGTGGAGCTTGAGGCCGAGGAAGCGCGCCCTCGCGCCTCCAGGCGCGAGGGCGCGCGCTGACCGGCCGACGCTCCACTAGTCGACTCAGTGCCGTTTGAATTGTAAACCGATAGGGACAGAATAGTTCTTTTCATGGATCACTGTGTGTGTGTGTGTGTGTGTGTGTGTGTGTGTGTGTGTGTGTGTGTGTGTGTCAAAGAGAAAGTAAAACAAAAGCCAGAACACAATAAAAGTATCTAAACAGTCCTGTTTTCAATAAACAAAAAAAAGCATGAGCGCGTGCGCGTGTGTGTGCGCTTGTGTGTGTGTGTGTGTGTGTGTGTGTGTGACTGTGTGTGTGTGTGTGTGTGGCCATATATGTTTGTGCACAAGCCTGGCTTGTGGCTCCCTCTAGTGCTGGGTGGGTGGTAAAAACGAGCGCGCTTTCTTCAATCATACTGGTTCTCCAATCATACTGTAACATATATACAACATATATTAGTAATAATACCTTCAAGGCCAGTGGGAACTCCAACAGCTTGGTGTAACAGGCAGCTCTGTTGCTGAACAGCTTAGCGTCGTCCGGGTTCCTCTTGATGGCCTCCGAGTAATGTCTCATAGCCATAGGATAATCTCCTGTGTAGTAAAGTTATTAATGTAAAGTTATTAATGTCTCATATTAACATGTAGTAAAGTTATTAATGTCTCATATTAACATGTAGTAAAGTTATTAATGTCTCATATTAACATGTAGTAAAGTTATTAATGTCTCATATTAACATGTAGTAAAGTTATTAATGTCTCATATTAACATGTAGTAAAGTTATTAATGTCTCATATTAACATGTAGTAAAGTTATTAATGTCTCATATTAACATGTAGTAAAGTTATTAATGTCTCATATTAACATGTAGTAAAGTTATTAATGTCTCATATTAACATGTAGTAAAGTTATTAATGTCTCATATTAACATGTAGTAAAGTTATTAATGTCTCATATTAACATGTAGTAAAGTTATTAATGTCTCATATTAACATGTAGTAAAGTTATTAATGTCTCATATTAACATGTAGTAAAGTTATTAATGTCTCATATTAACACGAGAGAGAGAGAGAGACCTACCTTTCTGGAAGGCTTCGTTGCCCTTGCTCCTCTCCTCCAGAGCCATGTCAGGGTTGATGTAGGCCTGCTTCTCCTGTTCCTTCAAAATCCTCTCTGCCTAAACACACACACACACACACACACAGTATGACTTAAATTCATTGATTTACAAAAAATTATATATGCTCTAAAATAACCGATGCACCAGCTCACAACTCGTTGTGAGCTGGTGCATCATTAATTTTTGAAACGTTTTTGCCTATAACGACCTGCCCGAAATAGGGAATGGTTCCAATGGGGAAACAGCAGCTGCATTAATGCCGATGTCTATGCCTTTGAAAAGTAAGATATAAGATATATCAGCCAAAGCGGTGTATGGGTCAGGCTCTGTGTAAAAGTATTATAAATATTGTTTTGACCATTTCCCCCCCCATGACCCTGGAGAGTCCTACTGTTGCGGCTTTGTGGATAAAAACATGTGCACGTACCTGCTGACATCTCTTCAGGACGTCCGACGTGCGATGTTCAGATAGACTCTTGTTGAAGAACTGAACGGCCTCAGCGTATTTCTCCTGCTTGAAGTACGAGTTGCCGAGTCTGGCCAGAGCTCTGTGAGGGTTAACGTGACAACATCAGTGATGAGCTGTGGATTTTTGAACTAGGGGGGCTATATTTTCTGACACGCATGTGCACATAGCCAATCAGCTCAGTGCTAGTTGAAATACTGTATTCAACATGTGATTTTTAATGTAATTAATTATATCTTATTATTTAGTTGCATTGTTAATTTGTTTTTATTTTTGTTTCAATTAATTAATTATTTTATTTTCCTTTTAGTTTTATATAAAAGCCCTTTACATAGACTCACCCACACATAAGTACTTAAAATAATCAGACAACTTGTCTTTGTCTTGTCTCAGAGAACTGGGTCCTCTTCTAAGCGATCCCCTTCACACTCTGCAGTGCAGAGACTGTTGTCTCTCATTGTGAGAGGAATGTAACACATTCAATTCAAGTCCATGGCTTTTTTCGAGTAGCCTAATGTTATGCAAAGCAGCCAGGTAGACGCTATTGAGAACGGCTCGCCGCTGACGGCGCGAACCTTGAGAGGCTATTGTTTAAACTTTAAGGTGTTACAGACCGCAGCTGACGGTGCGTGCTCGCGCGTGCATGTGGAGCTCCCAGCCCCCCAGCCAGCGCCAGAACTAAGGGGTCGCCGACCCCCCATAGCACCCCCTACAGCTCATCCATGGACAACATAATACATTAATATCACAGTGGTGGAAAGTTACTAGGTACATTTACTCAAGTATACTGTACTTAAGTACAATTTTGAGATGCCTTTACTATTTCCAATTTTCTATACTTTTACTTCTACTCCATTAGACTTCTACTCACTTAGCGATCTGTCTGTAGTCCTCACGGTTCTCTCTGCCCACGTCGATGGCCTTCTTACACAGCTCTCTGCACTGGTCCATGTCGCCCTGCTCAAAGCACACCGCTAAAAACACAACAAAACATACATGTCACCCTGCTCAAAGCACACCGCTAAAAACACAACAAAACATACATGTCACCCTGCTCAAAGCACACCGCTAAAAACACAACAAAACATACATGTCACCCTGCTCAAAGCACACCGCTAAAAACACAACAAAACATACATGTCACCCTGCTCAAAGCACACCGCTAAAAACACAACAAAACATACATGTCACCCTGCTCAAAGCACACCGCTAAAAACACAACAAAACATACATGTCACCCTGCTCAAAGCACACCGCTAAAAACACAACAAAACATACATGTCGCCCTGCTCAAAGCACACCGCTAAAAACACAACAAAACATACATGTCACCCTGCTCAAAGCACACCGCTAAAAACACAACAAAACATACATGTCACCCTGCTCAAAGTACACCGCTAAAAACACAACAAAACATACATGTCACCCTGCTCAAAGCACACCGCTAAAAACACAACAAAACATACATGTCACCCTGCTCAAAGCACACCGCTAAAAACACAACAAAACATACATGTCACCCTGCTCAAAGCACACCGCTAAAAACACAACAAAACATACATGTCACCCTGCTCAAAGCACACCGCTAAAAACACAACAAAACATACATGTCACCCTGCTCAAAGCACACCGCTAAAAACACAACAAAACATACCGCTAAAAACACAACAAAACATACATGTCACCCTGCTCAAAGTACACCGCCTATGGTTGTTAAGGTAGGGTTTTACCTGCTTGGTTATTAAGGTAGGTCATGTTGGTAGGGTCGTGAGCGATGGCTGCTTCGTAATGTTTCAGTGCTGCGGGGAAGTCCTTCTTCTTGTATGCAGCGTTTCCGAGGTCCTTTTCCTTCAGCGCCTAGTAAACAATAAAACATTCATTAGACCTAGTAAACACTCATTAGACCTAGTAAACACTCATTAGACCTAGTAAACACTCATTAGACCTAGTAAACACTCATTAGACCTAGTAAACACTCAAAGACCTAGTAAACACTAGGTGATTTAACATGGATAGCTGACGGCAGAGAGCCAAACCACATGCTAGCTTAGCAGCATTGGACTCGCGGTGTTGGGGTGGGATTTAGCGAAGGTTCCGTTGCAGGCATTACGTTTAGTTTGACTCGGTTACGCAGATAAATATTGTGAAAATAGCAGATCTACAAGCTATGTTCACAATATTTGCCTCTTTTTTTACATCATATTTGACCATTTGGTTTTAAAAGTCATTAATGATGACTTTATAAATGTGCAGATACCCTGTATACACGCATACTGTTGCATAACACCCTGTATACACGCATACTGTTGCATAACACCCTGTATACACGCATAAATAAACTGTTGGTTTATTTGCTGTTGAGTGACAAAACAATGTTGCACATTAAGCTAATCATCTGGGGCCTTCTGCCGGTCCTCCATAGTACGTAGATTTATTTTGTACCAGGGACATGGAGGAGGAATCTGCTCGTAGATCTGAGGGTGTGGGTGGAATTGTGTGGGGGCTTAATTAATTCCTGTAGGTAGGGGAGGGGCATGTCCATTTATGCAGTTGTGGGTGATTAGTAGGACCTTGTAGTGGATCCTGGCTGAGACGGGGAGCCAGTGCAGTGAGAATAGGACCGGTGTTATATGGGGTGCGTTCGGGAAATTGCGCACCGGAGCGCACTGGCCTATTAGTTTGTATTGGCTAGTGTGCTCAGTGCTGTGTTTCCGAACGCACCCATGATCATGCTTACACACTCTCATTAGGACCCTGGCAGCGCTGTTCTGGATGTATCGCAACTTCTGAATACTTTTGCCAGGAATCCCAATGAACAGTGTGTCGCAGTAGTCCAGTCTAGAGTCTAAACGTATTCATTCTGACTGACCAACTGTATAAGGCAGAGTGGTGAAGGTGTATAAGGTGTATAAGGTGTATAAGGTGCATAAGGTGTAGAAGGTGTTTACCTTCCTCTTGTGCTCGGGCAGGTCTTCCTCTTTGGGGGGAGGGGGTGTGGTCTCTTTGGGTTTAGGGGGAGGGGGCGGGGTGGGCTCGTCCTCCTCGTCCATGCCGGCCAGGTCCAGACCCAGCAGCACCGACAGGGTGGTCATCACCCGGGGGTCCTGGAGCTTCCTGCAGCAACAACACTCAACCATGTTAAAACCACCACGGAAACAACAGCCCAGGACTGTTTCTGTGTTATCCTTTTAGCTTTAAAAAAGGGCCAGAGCACTTTGGTAGAGGTTAGGGGTTGTGTAGTTACCTTGCCATAATGGAACACCAAGTGGACAAGAAATCTAAAATAATTTCTCCATTGATTAGAAATTGACGATTCAAAATATGCTCCTTACATTGACTTACATTGTACAGTAAAACAGATCTCAAAGTCACTCTTTTAGCACGTAAAGGAAGAAAACAAAGCTGATTCAGACAATATAGAACATCACCAAACATAGTACCGTTTGTTTTTTTAATCAAGCTGCCAACCTCCTGTTGATTTTACTATTTGAAGATCTGGATCCACGGATATTTTTCTTCATAATAAAAATAGTAAAATCAACAGGAAGTTAACATTTCTATTTAAACTAACACACAAACTAGTTTTAGTTGACGTGCTAAAAGAGTGACTTTGAGAGCTGTTTTACCGTACAATGTGAGTCAATGAGGAGCATATTTTGAATTATCAATTTCTAGTCAATGGAGCAATTATTTTAGATTTATTGTCCACCTGGCAAGGTAACCACACAACCCAAACCTCTACCACAGTGGTCTGGCCCTTTAACAGTTTACAACTAGTCAGTAGACAGTGTTCTATGGAAGGCAGTAGACAGTGTGCTATGGAAGGCAGTAGACAGTGTGCTATGGAAGGCAGTAGACAGTGTGCTATGGAAGGCAGTAGACAGTGTGCTATGGAAGGCAGTAGACAGTGTGCTATGGAAGGCAGTAGACAGTGTGCTATGGAAGGCAGTAGACAGTGTGCTATGGAAGGCAGTAGACAGTGTGCTATGGAAGGCAGTAGACAGTGTTCTATGGAAGGCAGTAGACAGTGTTCTATGGAAGGCAGTAGACAGTGTGCTATGGAAGGCAGTAGACAGTGTTCTATGGAAGGCAGTAGACAGTGTGCTATGGAAGGCCAGACGTACGTTCCCAGCTCAGCAGGCTTGCTCCTCAGCTGCTCCAGCAGTTCTCTGTAACTGGGGTCTGACATCAGCTCCCGGGTTCGAGGGTCCGTCTCCAGCTTCTCAAACAGGTTGGGCATGGCGAACGGGTTCATCATCTTCTTCTCTGGGGGAGGACGACAAAACATGATTAACTCACATGTTGGCTTTATCTATCGTACTGGAGGGTATTCCTCATGTTTTTAACACATTCAGACCTGGAACTGTGTCATTTTTAGATTTGCGCTAAAAAGCATTATTTTACACTTTGGGCTATTCAAAAATAGCAGATCTACAAGCTCATAGCGCGGCACCGAGTGCCGCGCTATGAGCTTGTAGATCTGCTATTTTTGAAAAATCGTGAAAAATGTGCGCAAATCTTTGAATATATATATTTTTAAAGCGTACATTTTTTACTCAAATCTTTGCTTCTGGGGGTCCCGGGAACAATATATTTTGATGGGGGTCCGCGGCCCAAATACATATCATTTTGGGGGTCCTTGACATGAAAAAGATTGAGCACCACTGATATAGAAACATAGGTTTTTCAGAAAACTGTTGAGATTTAGGAGACGTGTAGAATCGGCTTCAGGTCTCAATGGGTTAATGTGGAGGACCACAACAGAGTCAAGTCTTTATCTATTGTACTGGAGGGTTATTCCTCATGTTTTTAATGTGGAGGACCACAACAGTCAAGTCTTTATCTATTGTACTGGAGGGTTATTCCTCATGTTTTTAATGTGGAGGACCACAACAGAGTCAAGTCTTTATCTATCGTACTGGAGGGTTATTCCTCATGTTTTTAATGTGGAGGACCACAACAGTCAAGTCTTTATCTATTGTACTGGAGGGTTATTCCTCATGTTTTTAATGTGGAGGACCACAACAGAGTCAAGTCTTAGACTTCATCGTGTATTATCCTCACATGTGTAACCAGATATGTTTGTGTAAAGCTTTTCCTAATGAATGAAATTCAAATAAATTCCCCACAGAGGCATGCTGGCAAAGCTGCAGGGATGACATTGAGAAATCAGACATTTATGCAGAGGGAATAAAGAACAGAACATATCCAAACAACCTCAAACAACCAACTAAAGATACAATTATCTCTGTGTATCAAACTAACATGGAAACCAGTGCAGATCAGAGTGCATAAATGGTCTTATGACAGAGTTTAAGTGTGATTTATGGAACTGTCCTACATCACCACTCACAGCGTAAGAACGGTCTGGTGTGTAAATATAGTCGGGATGAGTCCGACTATTCGAATAGTCAAACAGTCGTTTGTAGGATAAAAATGTAATATAAAAAGATTATTAAAGTTTTGTTGCAAAGGCTATATTGTTTATTTCACCACGTCTTTAATAGTTTAGTTACAACAAGTAAGACGCGCGAACGCTGGAGGCGAACGCAGATTGACTGTGGCTGCCATATTTCAACCACACTGTAGTAGTGCACTCTGCCGCACTCTGTCGGCTGTATACAGGCAGTGCAGCTGCTGGCATTTCAGCACGGAGTTTCGAGTGACATGGGGGCGCGAGCCAATGAGAGCGTGAACACACGCTGTATCCAGGCAGTGCAGCTGCTGGCATTTCAGCCAATGAGAGAATGAGAGCGTGAACACAGACGGAAGGAGACCATAAATATGGGACAGACAGACACACAACGCAAGCACGATGATATAGTAAGCTCCACTTGGTCGGAGGCGCGGCTTCGCCGCGCCTCCTTCCGCGTTCGCAATAATGTAAAAGATGTACATGCTTCTGTCTTTGTTAATTTCTGAAAATCAGTTTACAGGCCAATGCCATGCTGTTATTGTAACCTATCAGTCATTTGATGAAGATCCCCAGAACAATTTCACCCAAACAAATACCAGTCCCAAAAAAAGAAATAATAATAATATAAAAGGGGTGTGGTCGAATATTCGAATAGTCGGTAAGAATAGAATTATAGTAATCGATTTTCATTTTGGTCACTTTTACACATCCCTAAAATATAGTGTTCCTCTCCGTCATCAAAGCTGCATCACCTCTGCTTTAGTGTGTCAGAACCTCAGAGCTCCACATTGACTGGTCATTACCACATGTTTACGGACACCAGTACCCGTTTGTGATGATCGAGACCGGCACAGTTCGGAGAGGCCTAGTATAGAATCCTTGACGTTAACTTCTAACCTGCTAGTCGGGCCTCTATGTTCTGTAGGCCCTCCTTCAGCTGCTGGTTTTGGGGTTCATGTCGGAGTCCTTCTCTGTAGGTGAGTTTAGCGTCGTCCAGCTGGCCCAGGAACTCCTGCGCTGTTGCTTTCCTGGAGTAACCCTGGTTCAACACAGTTAGAGAGAGGTGTGTGTGTGAGAGAAACATCTCACAAAAGATGCCGTGACAAATGTAGAGACATTTTTTTTTAATAGAGGGAAAAAAAAGCAGATCTACAAGCTTTCAACGTGTCGCATAGCGAAGCACTGCGAGCTTGTAGTTCTGATATTTTTGCACGACGATGGGTACTACACCAACTAGTATCTAGGGCTGGGCGATACGACTTCAAACAATACCACCGTTATTTCATCCATTACGATTAAAGAATAATATTATTTATTATAGCGAAAATAGCAAATCTACAAGCTCACAACAGGTCGCGATGCGACGCGTTGTGAGCTTGTAAATGAAAACATTTAAATGAATGTTTTTATATACTGTATATAGCAACAACTACACAGAGGTGTTGTCGGCTTGAAAGATAATCACACAAAGTATAGGTGTCCAGGTCTGGACACAATGTATCCACTCCCAACATGTATATCTATCACGCTAATAAATAATATAACATTTTATAAACTCATTTAAACAAACTGCTTTAATAGTCATTCAGATAAGATTGCAGATCTGGCTGCATTGGCTATTTGAAAATAGCAGATCTACAAGCTCACAACGTGTCGCATCGCGACGCGTTGTGAGCTTGTAGATCAGCTATGTGTAGATCTGCTATTTTCAAAACATACGAGCGCTTATTCGAGAGCATTTTCGGGAGTCGGGGCTGGCGCGGCCGCGCCGCTGTAATCTTCTCATGGACAGTGAGGGCTCCCAGTGTGTCCTATGGAACCTGGGTTGAGGATATAAACACCAGTGTGTCCTATGGAACCTGGGTTGAGGATATAAACACCAGCGTGTCCTATGGAACCTGGGTTGAGGATATAAACACCAGTGTGTCCTATGGAACCTGAGTTAAGGATATAAACACCAGCGTGTCCTATGGAACCTGAGTTAAGGATATAAACACCAGCGTGTCCTATGGAACCTGAGTTAAGGCGCTCTCATCTCTCATCATGTGGCAGCACGGGACCGCAGCCCGCCCGGCGCCCGAGTCTCACGGAACGACTGCTTTATTTTAGTGTAACTCTGCTGGCTCGGTATGGGTTAAACCATTTAATATACAACTTATTCCACAGATGCCGATGAGATGTCATAATCTGTCATTCATGTAGGCTACTAGCCTACTTGACAAAGATTGTACCGTTACGGAATACACAAATGACACAACTGGGTTTGCAAGTAGGTTAGTGCGTGTATGTGCGTGTGTGCGTCTTGACAGGCAGTGAGGCGGGCCGGGGAAACTTTTCTCCATGCTATTTTTTGGTCGTATTCCGGTTCTTCATGTGGTAAAATCGGGGCGTTTGGAGAATATTTACGGGCGTGCTCGGTTTCAGCCGTCAGAGTTATCAAAGCTCCGACCAAAAGTACGCTAGGCTAGGATTGGCCGTATAGGATCCTGTGATAACTACCACTTGGACGTTGGCTTACGGACCGATTTAAGGCAAAAAATACACCGTTACGCTCCATTGATAAATGAGGGCCTATAGTGTCTGTTAATTGTCCCAGTCCTACCACCACAGTAAAGGTAGGTCTCACCTTGTCCTTACAGTAAAAGGTAGGTCTCATTTTGTCCTTACAGTAAAAGTAGGTCTCACCTTGTCCTTACAGTAAAAGGTAGGTCTCACCTTGTCCTTACAGTAAAAGGTAGGTCTCATTTTGTCCTTACAGTAAAGGTAGGTCTCTTTACCTTGCCCCTACAGTAGAAGTAAAGGTAGGTCTCACTCTCACCTTGCCCCTACAGTAGAAGTAAAGGTAGGTCTCACCTTGCCCCTACAATAGAGGTATAAAGGTCTCACTCTCACCTTGCCCCTACAGTAGAAGTAAAGGTAGGTCTCACCTTGCCCCTACAGTAGAAGTAAAGGTAGGTCTCACCTTGCCCCTACAGTAGTAGAAGTAAAGGTAGGTCTCACCTTGCCCCTACAGTAGTAGAAGTAAAGGTAGGTCTCACCTTGCCCCTACAGTAGTAGAAGTAAAGGTAGGTCTCACCTTGCCCCTACAGTAGTAGAAGTAAAGGTAGGTCTCACCTTGCCCCTACAGTAGTAGAAGTAAAGGTAGGTCTCACCTTGCCCCTACAGTAGTAGAAGTAAAGGTAGGTCTCACCTTGCCCCTACAGTAGTAGAAGTAAAGGTAGGTCTCACTCTCACCTTGCCCCTACAGTAGAAGTAAAGGTAGGTCTCACCTTGCCCCTACAATAGAGGTATAAAGGTAGGTCTCACCTTGCCCCTACAGTAGAGGTATAAAGGTAGGTCTCACTCTCACCTTGCCCCAGTCAGGTTTGATCTTGATGGTCTGAGAGGCGTCCTTCAGGGCGTTCTCGTAGTCGGCCTTCTTGGCGAAGGCGGCCGAGCGGTTGCTGTAGAGGACATGGTTGTTGGGGTCGAGGGTCACGGCTTCTGTGTAGCAGCGGATGGCCTCGTCGATGTTCCCCCCGCTCAGCGCCTTGTTGCCCTGGTCTTTCAATGCTGAAGCCTGGTGGAGCAGAAACATCACGTTATACACTCCTACGTCACGTTATACACTCCCTACGTCACGTTATACACTCCCTACGTCACGTTATACACTCCCTGGTCTTTCAATGCTGAAGCCTGGTGGAGCAGAAACATCACGTTATACACTCCTACGTCACGTTATACACTCCCTACGTCACGTTATACACTCCCTACGTCACGTTATACACTCCCTGGTCTTTCAATGCTGAAGCCTGGTGGAGCAGAAACATCACGTTATACACTCCCTACGTCACGTTATACACTCCCTACGTCACGTTATACACTCCCTACGTCACGTTATACACTCCCTGGTCTTTCAATGCTGAAGCCTGGTGGAGCAGAAACATCACGTTATACACTCCTACGTCACGTTATACACTCCCTACGTCACGTTATACACTCCCTACGTCACGTTATACACTCCCTGGTCTTTCAATGCTGAAGCCTGGTGGAGCAGAAACATCACGTTATACACTCCCTACGTCACGTTATACACTCCCTACGTCACACACTCCCTACGTCACGTTATACACTCCCTGGTCTTTCAATGCTGAAGCCTGGTGGAGCAGAAACATCACGTTATACACTCCCTACGTCACGTTATACACTCCCTACGTCACGTTATACACTCCCTTGTCTTTCAATGCTGAAGCTTGGTGGAGCAGAAACATCACGTTATACACTCCCTACGTCACGTTATACACTCCCTACGTCACGTTATACACTCCCTGGTCTTTCAATGCTGAAGCCTGGTGGAGCAGAAACATCACGTTATACACTCCCTACGTCACGTTATACACTCCCTTGTCTTTCAATGCTGAAGCCTGGTGGAGCAGAAACATCACGTTATACACTCCCTACGTCACGTTATACACTCCCTACGTCACGTTATACACTCCCTGGTCTTTCAATGCTGAAGCCTGGTGGAGCAGAAACATCACGTTATACACTCCCTACGTCACGTTATACACTCCCTACGTCACGTTATACACTCCCTGGTCTTTCAATGCTGAAGCCTGGTGGAGCAGAAACATCACGTTATACATTCCCTACATCACGTTATACACTCCCTACGTCACGTTATACACTCCCTATAAGGGTCCATTTGGTTCTATTTGTACACTCTCAAGAGTCACAGACCTGTAAGGGTCCATTTGGTTCCATGTGTACACTCTCAGAGTCACAGACCTGTAAGGGTCCATTTGGTTCCATGTGTACACTCTCAGAGTTACAGACCTGTAAGGGTCCATTTGGTTCCATATGTACACTCTCAGAGTTACAGTACAGACCTAAAGGTCCATTTGGAACCTCCTTTAGGAATGGTTAAAGGGAACCGTTAAGGAATGAGACGGTTAAGAAAGAATCCTGAAGGAACCGGAATCATTCTAATAGAAATAACAGGCATGTGTCTGTTTGGAAATGGTTTAAACACTTTAAACACGATGCACAACAACAACAAAAAAACTCATTATTATATCATCAACAAAACAACACAAATAGCCTTGATATTTTTTTCCTTTTTTAAAAAGTTTTTTTTTTTTTAATAGCACAAATACAGCTGCTGTTAACTGTGAGCTGTTGCTATTTTCACCATCATGTGAGAAGTATATAGGGGAAGGGCTCAAGTGGTGTGTGTGTGTGTGTGTGTGTGTGTGTGTGTGTGTGTGTGTGTGTGTGTGTGTGTGTTCTCTCAGCTGTCCATAAGGCCACCAGCTGTATTTGACAGTGAAGACAGGTGCAGCGCCACACTGCTGAATGTACAAGAGACCATTGATTTATCAATAATTTCAATCAACTATCAATAGTTTATTACAATGCCTATACGTTAGCTGAAAAATAGAGGCGTCAAAATGTCTCACCATAATAATAATCAATATTTTAGCTGTAATCCTGACTGAATAGCCAGGAGAATACTCATGTGGTTGATGGGGAGAATTGTAATTGCAAGGTTCCCATGTTGGCACAGAGTAAGGTACCAGATCAACTGGGTTTCCTCAGAATGAGTAATCACACTTTTTAAACATGTTTCCCAATGGTATATAAGTGTCCTGTAAGTCTATATGGGCCGGGCTGCCCGGGCATGACACTTTAATAAAGACACGGTGTTATTACACTGACTGACTTGGGTTTAGATAACCAACACGGTGTTATTACACTGACTGACTGAATGGCTGACCTGGGTTTAGATCAATTACTAACAAAGATCATGCAGCCACCGCAGTACGCTGACTCACCACCGGTCTCTCTCTAGGACTTGGCTTTATATAGCAATATAGAATGTTGCTTTGATTATCAACATTTCCCCCTATTGTTGAGTCCTATGGTATACAAGTTTATTATTATTATTATTAAACCCATTCAATCCAGGAACACATCAGTGTCATTTGAGATTTGAGCCATAACCATTATTTTATGCTTTGAATGCATATATTTTTTTAAACAAAATGTTTAACTCATATCTTTGCTTCTGGGGGATTCTATAAAAGTCTTCTAAATCATAACAGTTTAAAAAGAAAAACAGAAACTTGTGTTGCTATAATATTAGTGGTTCTCAAACTTGTTCATGTCAAGGACCCCCAAAATGATATGATTTGGCTCAATATTTTGTTCCAGGGACCCCCACCAGATACAAAGATTTGAGTTTTCCCCCCCAAAAATAGCAGATCTACAAGCTCATAGCGCGGCACTCGGCGCCGCGCTATGAGCTTGTAGATCTGCTATTTTTGAATAGCCAAAGAAATAAAAAAGTGACACAAATGTGTTCCCAGTCTTAATGGGTTAAAGTGCCAATAATAATGTTTCTTTACATTACATTATTATGAGGACAGTCAGGTGGAGGAAGTAGCTGCATCTGACAGGAAGCAAAATAGGACATTTCCCCCCCAAAAAAAGAGCAGATCTACAAGCTCACAAGGCGCTGTGAGCTTGTAGATCTGCTCTTTTTTGGAGGGCAACGCGGCAACCAGAAGCCTTCCTCTGATAGTCCATGAGCCAGAGCCCCAAAATTGAGCAAAAATTATCGAAAGAGTGGGCAAAACCAAACCTATATTAAATTGTTCATAGGGTCAATACGAGTAAATAAATATATGATAACCTTTCCACAGGAGCAGCTTTTTCATGGTTATCACACATTTTGTTATTTTCCCCATACGTACATGACAGGTGAAAAAATGACAATTTAAAAAAGAGTTATCATAATGAAACTTCCTGAGTTGATTACTTACATGAAGACAATGATTTATCGTATTACAAGTTTTCTGAAATTGTATATTTAAATATGCAAATTAGGCATAGGAAAATATGCCCACATTTGCATAACTTTCCAGAATCAACATTGGACAAAGCCAGAGTCAACATACTTATTTCATTTTGTTAAGATGTTGGATTCAAAGGTTTTTAACGAGGGAATATTCAATATCTGCTCAATTTTGGGGCTCTGGCTCATGGACTAAATGCCTAATTTGCATATTTAAATATACAATTTCAGAAAACTTGTAATACGATAAATCATTGTCTTCATGTAAGTAATCAACTCAGGAAGTTTCATTATGATAACTTTTTTAAATTTTGTCATTTTTTCACCTGTCATGTACGTATGGGGAAAATAACAAAATGTGTGATAACCATGAAAAAGCTGCTCCTGTGGAAAGGTTATCATATATTTATTTACTCGTATTGACCCTATGAACAATTTAATATAGGTTTGGTTTTGCCCACTCTTTCGATAATTTTTGCTCAATTTTGGGGCTCTGGCTCATGGACTATGAAGCTGCTCTAAAAACTACAATAAAACAGTGAAATGATCACTAAATAAAACAGTGAAATGATCACTAAATAAAACAGTGAAATGATCACTAAATAAAACAGTGAAATTATCACTTTAAATACAATGAATAGAAATACACAACGAGGACTATTGTTCTGTTTATTTGAACCCTTTAGTTTAGCCTGGTTGGTCTCGTCATGGAACGGTTAGGTTGTCTATGCTGTTTTTAACCCTGTATCACTCTGAGATTCGTGCGTTATAAATAAAATGTATTATTATTATTATCTATATAACATTAACTGCTTTGGCATAATTAAAGACACAAAAAAGCCATTTGGTTTGATTTTATATAAAAAATATATACACACGTACGTGTGTGTGTGTGTGTGTGTGTGTGTGTGTGTGTGTGTGTGTGTGTGTTGTTTTTAATTCATGTCAAATGACCAGTCATGTAAAGTAACTAAGTACATTTACTTAAGTACTGTACTTAAGTACAATTTTGAGGTATTTGTACTTTACTTGAGTATTTCCAATTTTTAGTACTTTTACTTACACTACACTACACTACCACTACATCTCAGAGGCAAATATTGTACTTTTACTCCACTACAATTATTTGAAAACTTGAGTTACTAGTTACTTTTCAGATATAAATTATGATATTATAAAACATACATTAACCACTTTAGCCCTGTTTTATACCTAGGCTATTTGAAAATAGCCGATCTACAAGCTCACAACGCGTCGCGAGCTTGTAGATCTGCTATTTTCAAATATTTAGTACTTTTACTTTTGGTACTTTAATTACATTTTGATGCCAATACTTTTGTACTTTTAAGTAAAGTAATTTTTTAATTCTGCGCTTTTACTTGTAACAGAGTATTTTTATATTGCAGTATTGGTACTTTTACTTAAGTAAAGAATTTGAGTACTTTTTCCACCACTGCAAATGACATGAATGAATATGAACCAGAGGATTATAATAACTGTTAAGTCATCATATTAAATATAATAATCTCTCCAATACAATACATAAAAGCCTGATTAGCTGCTACTGTTAGCACGTCCTGTGTCACTGCGCTAGAACTAGACATTAATATCATCATAATAATGATAATAATGATATTAATAATGAAAATAATGATATTAATAATGATATAATGAATGTAAAGTGTCCATAAAGGCCTGATTAGCATCATTTCCTCTGTCTGTGTCACTGCGTGCTAACTCAACCACCCGGCTAGCGTTAGCATAGCTATAGCATAAAGCCATGGTTTGACATGGTTAATAATGACATTAATAACAACATGAACACATTAATAATAATAAAACCACGGTATAAACACGGTTTTAAAGGGTTCACCATGACGTCACACACACACATGAAGTAACTTATAAAAGGTCTGTATGCTAACGTGCTAACGTGCTAGCAGCGCTCGAGCTGTCAAACTATACGGCTTTAAACGCAACGCCGTGACGTCACGGGCTGTAGGGTTTAGTGGTCGTTATTAAACTACATGTGTGTGTCTCTATGTGTGTGTTTAATGTGTTTAATGTGTAGTTTAATGTGTTATTGAAGAACAAACTCCTCTTTCACTCACCATGAGGTTTCCTTCCAGAAACTACCAACCTGAGGGATGCCAGGTCCTGATGCGGGATATACGTACACGACACAACGGTGTTGCCATGTCTGCTTATTATAAGTAATAAATAATATAAGGTTGTATAATAATACATAAATATGTGTAATTAATAACGTAAGGTTTAGTCGTCATTATAAAACTCTATAAATGTGTTTAAATGTGTTTAGTGTGTTTTAAAAGTGTTTAAAAGTGTTTAATGTGTAGTTTTATCATGTTATTAAAGAACAGACATCTTCACACCATGAGGCTTCCTTCCAGAAGCTACCAACCTGAGGGATGCCAGGTCCTGATGCGGGATATACGTACAGAACAGTGTTGCCAGATTTCACAAGAGAAACAATGTAGCGGCTATAAGTCTATGAAAACAAGCCCAAAAGAAGCTAAGTTTTCACTTTACACACATTGGCTATTTGAACATAGCAGATCTGCAAGCTCACAACGTGTCGCGAGCTTGTAGATCGGCTATTGTCAAAGACATTTGGGAATGTTTTTGAAACATTTTAATTACGCAAATCTCTTGTATGGGGGGTCCCTGGGGGGTCCCTGGCATCAAATATTTCCAGATGGGGGTCCGTCGACAGATTCACGTTTTGGCCTATAACTCTTGAACTGTATAGGCCAAAGCGTGAATCTGCCTGTTACAGCGCCACCATGAGGCTGATTTGAAAACTGTAGGGTGGCATTTCTTCCTTGGCCTAGTGGGGATGTGCGTACAAGGTTTCACGGAACTCGGAGGCTGCGTTCATGACTATTTAAATTTTACAAATGGACAGAATGCCCCCGCCACCCAGTTAAAAATCATTAAAATCACTATAACGATAGAAAGCAATAGGCTACATGATTTTTTTTTACACTCATCTTTTAATTATTATCATTACAAACTAATAAAATAACCTTGTTGTAAAAAAACCAAAGTTGTCCTTTAAAGGCTCATGTGGCCTAAACCTAAATAGTGGCTTCTTTAGGCAGACAGAGACTAGGACCAGACTGAGACACAGTGGTGGAAAAAGTACTCAAATGTGTTACTTAAGTAAAAGTATCAATACTGCAATGTAGAAGTACTCTGTTACAAGTTAAAGTCCTGAATTCAAAATGTACTTCAGTAAAAGTACAAAAGTATTGGTATCAAAATGTACTTAAAGTACCAAAAGTAAAAGTACTAAAATGTTTGAAAATAGCCTAGGTATAAAATAAGACTAAATTTGTTAATGTATGTTTTATAATGTAATCATTTATATCTGCAAAGTAATTAGTAACTAAAGTTTTCAAATACTTGTAGTGGAGTAAAAGTACAATATTTGCCTCTGAGATGTAGTGGAGTAGATGTCAAAGTATTGGAAATTGGAAATACTCAAGTAAAGTACAAATACCTCAAACTTGTACTTAAGTACAGTACTTGAGTGCATGTACTTAGTTACTTTCCACCACTGCGTGAGACATCCAGATGGACTCTGTGACTCATGTAAAAAAGACCAAACTATAACATGGAGTGCGGCCGGTATACGGAAGAAACAAAGGAAGAAAGAGGGTGTATGCAGCAGTGGCAAGTGAGCCCACAAGCAGTGTTATACTGCTGCAGTATAACACTCAACAGTCTCCTGAATCACACTGAAAACCAGTCAAGGACTGTGAAGGCAGGGCGTTCCAAAAATGTGGAACGCCCTAATACCATCAGTCGTAAAGGAGCGTAAATCCCTACTCTCCTTCAAAACCGCTCTAAAAGCGCACTTACAGGTGACACTGGCCCCTGTAAAAGTCAAAGCCTAGCCCCCACTCCCCTTGAAATGTTTACTGTACATATTTTTGTTTTTGTTTTCTGTTTATATGATGTTTTGCATAGTCGTGTATATCTGTCTGTCATTAAATGTCTCGATGAATTGAGTGCAAAGGACCCCAATGGAAACAAGCCATAGGGCTTTCTTGGGTTTTAAATCCTCTTAACAGACCTTCTATTAGAACCGTACTTTACTGTGCTTTTTTTTTGTGTGCAAATTGCTAATGAAGTATTCAATCAATAAATCAATAAATCAATAAATCAATAAATCAATAAATCAATCAGCTTGTTTCTCTTGCAAAACCTGGCAACACAGTCTCGTGTGCAATTTTGTAGACTGGGATCAAGTTGCTTTGCAACCAGCTTGCTGGTTCATACCGGATACGGAAACGCTTCTGGCATATATGTGTGCGTGCAAATGACCGGATACAGTAAGGCGGGCTCTAGACCAGATCACACTGAGTGAATATGAATTAACACCTTCATATTCATCATACCAGTGTCGCACACATGTAGTGAAAATAGCAGATCTACAAGCTCACGTGTGTATTGTCTTCTAATTGTATGTCATGTAATTAATGTAGAGACATTTCATACAGTAAGACATGTCTTCTTATTATATATGTTACAGTATGATTGGAGAACCAGTACGATTGAAGAATGCGCGCTCGTTTTTACCACCCACCCAGCACTAGAGGGAGCCACAAGCCAGGCTTGTGCACAAACATATATGGCCACACACACACACACACACACACAGTCACACACACACAAACACACACGCGCACACACACGCGCACACGCTCATGCTTTTTTTGGTTTATTGAAAGCAGGACTGTTTAGATACTTTTATTGTGTTCTGGCTTTTGTTTTACTTTCTCCCTGACACACACACACACACACACACACACACACACACACACACACACACACACACACACACACAGTGATCCATGAAAAGAACTATTCTGTCCCTATCGGTTTACAAATCAAACGGCGCTGAGTCGACTAGTGGAGCGTCGGCCGGTCACCGCGGGCACTCGCGCCTGGAGGCGCGAGGGCGCGCTTCCTCGGCCTCAAGCTCCACTAAGTCGGCGCGCCGTGCGTGTGAACGCGTGTTCAGCGTTCCCCTCATAGATATTATGGTTCCCCTAGCGTAGCTTCCTGGTTGCTATGTGGGGGGGAACAACAAAAGACAGGTCTCCGTCGGCGCATCAAAGCCCCGCCTCTCCGCGCTCTCCTTCTCCTCCTCCTCGGAGGAGGAGAAGGAGAGAAGGAGAGGACGGGACGGTTTAAAACGCGAGGAGGAGGAGGAGGAGGAGGCTCCTCTTCCTCGCGAGCCTCGCGTAATAACCCCCCGCCTCGCAGCGCCGTCCTCCTCCTCCTCCTCGCGAGCCTCGCTAATAAACCCTGTCTCGAAAAGCCCCGCCTCGCCCCGAAGGAGCCCCGTGCCTAAAAACGAGCGCTCTGTCTTCAATCGTACTGGTTCTCCAAACGTACTGTGACATATACATGTATTAATTTACTGTATTATTATTATTATTATTATTATTATTACCCTTATTATTATTATTATTATTATTATTAGTAGTAGTAGTAGTAGTAGTAGTAGTAGTAGTAGTAGTAGTAGTAGTAGTAGTAGTAGTAGTAGTAGTAGTAGTATTAACTATCTAACTAACAGACAAAATGATTTCCTCCCATTTTACAGCTCAATTTACAATATAAAGGCAAAATATAGGCTTTGCTGCCTCCTTGTGGTGATAAGGGCAAATAGCAGAATACATAAAACATTCTTCATGTTAGCAGTGTAACATTATTAACATTATTAACATTATTAACATTATTAACATTATTAACATTAATGGTTGTTTTTAAAGCAATACGTTTTAACTATGAATCTACTGACGTTTATAATGAGAAACAATAACTATAGTAAATGTTGATAGTTTTATAATATAAAACGCAGAAAGTCAACGTGTGTTGTTTGTTTAGCAACTAAGTGACCAGATTCTAGTTGAGACATCCGGTTTGTTACATAGACATTGGCAGTCTATCGAATTATGTGACTGCTAGGCTGCTAGCTAGCTTTTTAAATGATGTAAAAAGTCCTGCATTTGTAGTAAAACTGTTATTTATTTCAATACATCCAACTATTAAGTAATTAATGACAATGACAATGGGCTGTCCTTTAATACAACGATAAAACAAGCAACGCTTAATAATAGCTATAAAGCAAAGACAAGGCTAATAATAGCTCAAGCTAATGCTCATTGTTGTTAGCTTATTGACTCGGTTCATCTGTTTGTATTCAGAGGTATATGTCGCCCTCATGTGGACAAAATGAATCACTACAAGTGGAATTGATTGGATACTTTATTAGCAGTTTAAGAACGAGATGACGCAATATGGCGCAAATTTCTACAACATAAGCCGTTAAAGATCTACAAGCTCACAACGAGACAAGTTGTGAGCTTGTAGATCTGCTATTTTCGGCGCGCGACACCGTCATAGAACAGAGCATCATGTTGTCACGCTGACTGGCTGCGTCATGTCACACGTCAGTAAACGAACATGTGAGCACTTCCGTTTTCTCTAGAAAGTAAAACTGGATTTTGTGTCATGCTTAACATTGAAAACCACGTGAACGCTTCCGTTTTCGCTTCAAAATAAAACCGGACGTGGCCACAAGGATTACACTTAAGAACTACATGTTCCATACACCATTGGACGCTAGAAGAACTACATTCTTAGGACTACATTTCCCTTACACCATGGGACGCTAGAAGAACTACAGTCTAAGGACTACATTTCCCTTACACCATTGGACGCTAGAAGAACTACATTCTTAGGACTACATTTCCCTTACACCATTGGACGCTAGAAGAACTACATTATAAGGACTACATTTCCCTTACACCATTGGACGCTAGAAGAACTACATTCTAAGGACTACATTTCCCTTACACCATGGGACACTAGAAGAACTACAGTCTAAGGACTACATTTCCCTTACACCATGGGACGCTAGAAGAACTACAGTCAAAGGACTACATTTCCCTTACACCATGGGAGGCTAGAAGAACTACATTCTAAGGACTACATTTCCCTTACACCATGGGACGCTAGAAGAACTACAGTCAAAGGACTACATTTCCCTTACACCATGGGTCAAGCTTCACATCGTACGCCACAAGAGCACTTCCGTTTTTTCGTCAAAATAAAACCACACATGTGTCAGGTCTCGCATCAAACGCAATTCGAACGCTTCCGCTTTTTTTCCCCCAAAATAAGATAGTTTAAATGTTTAAACTTTATGCTCTGTTTTACGACGGTGTCGACGAAAATAACAGATCTACAAGCTCACAACGTGTCTCATTGTGAGCTTGTAGATTTAAGTAGAAACTAGCGCCATATTGCGTCATCTCGTTGTTATTTTATGAAACGAGTGAAAAGTGGATTTATTGACGAGTTCCACTTTTATTGATTAATTTTGTCCACATGAGGGCGACAAAGGCCGTGGAATACAAACTGATGAACAAAATGAACACATTGTTACATTTATCACTGTATTAGTTTAATGTTTTAGTTACATTTATCACTGTATTAGTTTAATGTTTTAGTTACATTTATCACTGTATTAGTTTAATGTTTTAGTTACATTTATCACTGTATTAGTTTAATGTTTTAGTTACATTTATCACTGTATTAGTTTCATGTTTTAGTTACATTTATCACTGTATTAGTTTAATGTTTTAGTTACATTTATCACTGTATTAGTTTAATGTTTTAGTTACATTTATCACTGTATTAGTTTAATGTTTTAGTTACATTTATCACTGTATTAGTTTAATGTTTTAGTTACATTTATCACTGTATTAGTTTAATGTTTTAGTTACATTTATCACTGTATTAGTTTAATGTTTTAGTTACATTTATCACTGTATTAGTTTAATGTTTTAGTTACATTTATCACTGTATTAGTTTAATGTTTTAGTTACATTTATCACTGTATTAGTTTCATGTTTTAGTTACATTTATCACTGTATTAGTTTAATGTTTTAGTTACATTTATCACTGTGTTAGTTTAATGTTTTAGTTACATTTATCACTGTATTAGTTTAATGTTTTAGTTACATTTATCACTGTATTAGTTTCATGTTTTAGTTACATTTATCACTGTATTAGTTTCATGTTTTAGTTACATTTATCACTGTATTAGTTTAATGTTTTAGTTACATTTATCACTGTATTAGTTTAATGTTTTAGTTACATTTATCACTGTATTAGTTTAATGTTATAGTTACATTTATCACTGTATTAGTTTAATGTTATAGTTACATTTATCACTGTATTAGTTTAATGTTTTAGTTACATTTATCACTGTATTAGTTTAATGTTTTAGTTACATTTATCACTGTATTACTTTCATGTTTTAGTTATAGTCATCCTGAGTACTGATCATTTATATATTATTATTAATATAATTAAGCCCCCACAAAATTCCACCCACACCCTCAGATCTACGAGCAGATTCCTCCTCCATGTCCCTGGTATAAAATAAATCTACGTACTATGGAGGACCGGGCCTTCTGCTCGGCAGCACCGCCCTGTGGAACAGCCTTCCTATTGACCTGAGACCACAGACCCTGTGGAACAGCCTTCTATTGACCTGAGACCACAGACCCTATGGAACAGCCTTCCTATTGACCTGAGACCACAGACCCTGTGGAACAGCCTTCTATTGACCTGAGACCACAGACCCTATGGAACAGCCTTCCTATTGACCTGAGACCACAGACCCTATGGAACAGCCTTCCTATTGACCTGAGACCACAGACCCTGTGGAACAGCCTTCTATTGACCTGAGACCACAGACCCTGTGGAACAGCCTTCCTATTGACCTGAGACCACAGACCCTATGGAACAGCCTTCCTATTGACCTGAGACCACAGACCCTATGGAACAGCCTTCTATTGACCTGAGACCACAGACCCTATGGAACAGCCTTCCTATTGACCTGAGACCACAGACCCTGTGGAACAGCCTTCTATTGACCTGAGACCACAGACCCTATGGAACAGCCTTCTATTGACCTGAGACCACAGACCCTATGGAACAGCCTTCCTATTGACCTGAGACCACAGACCCTATGGAACAGCCTTCCTATTGACCTGAGACCACAGACCCTATGGAACAGCCTTCCTATTGACCTGAGACCACAGACCCTATGGAACAGCCTTCCTATTGACCTGAGACCACAGACCCTGTGGAACAGCCTTCTATTGACCTGAGACCACAGACCCTGTGGAACAGCCTTCTATTGACCTGAGACCACAGACCCTGTGGAACAGCCTTCTATTGACCTGAGACCACAGACCCTATGGAACAGCCTTCTATTGACCAGAGACCACAGACCCTATGGAACAGCCTTCCTATTGACCTGAGACCACAGACCCTGTGGAACAGCCTTCCTATTGACCTGAGACCACAGACCCTGTGGAACAGCCTTCTATTGACCTGAGACCACAGACCCTATGGAACAGCCTTCTATTGACCTGAGACCACAGACCCTGTGGAACAGCCTTCTATTGACCTGAGACCACAGACCCTGTGGAACAGCCTTCTATTGACCTGAGACCACAGACCCTATGGAACAGCCTTCTATTGACCTGAGACCACATACCCTGTGGAACAGCCTTCTATTGACCTGAGACCACAGACCCTATGGAACAGCCTTCTATTGACCTGAGACCACAGACCCTATGGAACAGCCTTCTATTGACCTGAGACCACAGACCCTATGGAACAGCCTTCCTATTGACCTGAGACCACAGACCCTGTGGAACAGCCTTCTATTGACCTGAGACCACAGACCCTATGGAACAGCCTTCTATTGACCTGAGACCACAGACCCTGTGGAACAGCCTTCTATTGACCTGAGACCACAGACCCTGTGGAACAGCCTTCTATTGACCTGAGACCACAGACCCTATGGAACAGCCTTCTATTGACCTGAGACCACAGACCCTGTGGAACAGCCTTCTATTGACCTGAGACCACAGACCCTATGGAACAGCCTTCTATTGACCTGAGACCACAGACCCTATGGAACAGCCTTCCTATTGACCTGAGACCACAGACCCTATGGAACAGCCTTCCTATTGACCTGAGACCACAGACCCTATGGAACAGCCTTCTATTGACCTGAGACCACAGACCCTATGGAACAGCCTTCTATTGACCTGAGACCACAGACCCTATGGAACAGCCTTCTACGGACTTGAGACCACAGACCCTATGGAACAGCCTTCCTATTGACCTGAGACCACAGACCCTATGGAACAGCCTTCCTATTGACCTGAGACCACAGACCCTATGGAACAGCCTTCTATTGACCTGAGACCACAGACCCTGTGGAACAGCCTTCTATTGACCTGAGACCACAGACCCTGTGGAACAGCCTTCTATTGACCTGAGACCACAGACCCTATGGAACAGCCTTCTATTGACCTGAGACCACATACCCTGTGGAACAGCCTTCTATTGACCTGAGACCACAGACCCTATGGAACAGCCTTCTATTGACCTGAGACCACAGACCCTATGGAACAGCCTTCTATTGACCTGAGACCACAGACCCTATGGAACAGCCTTCCTATTGACCTGAGACCACAGACCCTGTGGAACAGCCTTCTATTGACCTGAGACCACAGACCCTATGGAACAGCCTTCTATTGACCTGAGACCACAGACCCTGTGGAACAGCCTTCTATTGACCTGAGACCACAGACCCTGTGGAACAGCCTTCTATTGACCTGAGACCACAGACCCTATGGAACAGCCTTCTATTGACCTGAGACCACAGACCCTGTGGAACAGCCTTCTATTGACCTGAGACCACAGACCCTATGGAACAGCCTTCTATTGACCTGAGACCACAGACCCTATGGAACAGCCTTCCTATTGACCTGAGACCACAGACCCTATGGAACAGCCTTCCTATTGACCTGAGACCACAGACCCTATGGAACAGCCTTCTATTGACCTGAGACCACAGACCCTATGGAACAGCCTTCTATTGACCTGAGACCACAGACCCTATGGAACAGCCTTCTACGGACTTGAGACCACAGACCCTATGGAACAGCCTTCCTATTGACCTGAGACCACAGACCCTATGGAACAGCCTTCCTATTGACCTGAGACCACAGACCCTATGGAACAGCCTTCTATTGACCTGAGACCACAGACCCTGTGGAACAGCCTTCCTATTGACCTGAGACCACAGACCCTGTGGAACAGCCTTCTATTGACCTGAGACCACAGACCCTATGGAACAGCCTTCCTATTGACCTGAGACCACAGACCCTGTGGAACAGCCTTCTATTGACCTGAGACCACAGACCCTGTGGAACAGCCTTCTATTGACCTGAGACCACAGACCCTGTGGAACAGCCTTCTATTGACCTGAGACCACAGACCCTATGGAACAGCCTTCTATTGACCAGAGACCACAGACCCTATGGAACAGCCTTCCTATTGACCTGAGACCACAGACCCTGTGGAACAGCCTTCCTATTGACCTGAGACCACAGACCCTGTGGAACAGCCTTCTATTGACCTGAGACCACAGACCCTATGGAACAGCCTTCTATTGACCTGAGACCACAGACCCTGTGGAACAGCCTTCTATTGACCTGAGACCACAGACCCTGTGGAACAGCCTTCTATTGACCTGAGACCACAGACCCTATGGAACAGCCTTCTATTGACCTGAGACCACATACCCTGTGGAACAGCCTTCTATTGACCTGAGACCACAGACCCTATGGAACAGCCTTCTATTGACCTGAGACCACAGACCCTATGGAACAGCCTTCTATTGACCTGAGACCACAGACCCTATGGAACAGCCTTCCTATTGACCTGAGACCACAGACCCTGTGGAACAGCCTTCTATTGACCTGAGACCACAGACCCTATGGAACAGCCTTCTATTGACCTGAGACCACAGACCCTGTGGAACAGCCTTCTATTGACCTGAGACCACAGACCCTGTGGAACAGCCTTCTATTGACCTGAGACCACAGACCCTATGGAACAGCCTTCTATTGACCTGAGACCACAGACCCTGTGGAACAGCCTTCTATTGACCTGAGACCACAGACCCTATGGAACAGCCTTCTATTGACCTGAGACCACAGACCCTATGGAACAGCCTTCTATTGACCTGAGACCACAGACCCTATGGAACAGCCTTCTATTGACCTGAGACCACAGACCCTATGGAACAGCCTTCCTATTGACCTGAGACCACAGACCCTATGGAACAGCCTTCCTATTGACCTGAGACCACAGACCCTATGGAACAGCCTTCTATTGACCTGAGACCACAGACCCTATGGAACAGCCTTCTATTGACCTGAGACCACAGACCCTATGGAACAGCCTTCTATTGACCTGAGACCACAGACCCTATGGAACAGCCTTCTACGGACTTGAGACCACAGACCCTATGGAACAGCCTTCCTATTGACCTGAGACCACAGACCCTATGGAACAGCCTTCCTATTGACCTGAGACCACAGACCCTATGGAACAGCCTTCTATTGACCTGAGACCACAGACCCTGTGGAACAGCCTTCCTATTGACCTGAGACCACAGACCCTGTGGAACAGCCTTCTATTGACCTGAGACCACAGACCCTGTGGAACAGCCTTCTATTGACCTGAGACCACAGACCCTGTGGAACAGCCTTCTATTGACCTGAGACCACAGACCCTGTGGAACAGCCTTCTATTGACCTGAGACCACAGACCCTGGACTCTTCTAAAATAGGCCTGAAAACGTTTTTTTTTTTCAGAGGGCATTTCCGTGTTGAATTGTTGTTTAGTCACATCTGTTTTAAACCCTGATTTTTTTACTTTATATGATTGATGATGTTTTACCATGTGGCACTCTGAGATCAGTGGGTTCCCAGGAATCACGTTTAGGGCAGGCGAGATTCCTTGTGAATGAAAAGTGCATTACAAATAAAATGTATTATTATTATTATTATTATGATTATGATTATGATTATGATTATGATTATGATTATGATTATTATTATTATTATTATTATTATTATTATATTGTTCATTCATTAATCATTGAGCTAGTAAGTGAACGGAACGGGACCCATGTTGCCAGATTTTGCGAGAGAAATAAGCAAACAGGTCTATGAAAACAAGCTCAGAAGAAGTGGCTTAGTGACATCGGCTACTTGAAAATAGCCGATCTACAAGCTCACTTGAGCTTGTACATAGGCTATTTACAAAAAAAACTCTTGCAATAAAATAAAGAATATTTGGATTTTGTTTTAAACATTCTAACAACACAAATGCTCCCTGCTGCCACAGAACATTTTCATGAAAATATTTGAGAATCACTGGTTTATTTTTTTGTTTTTATTTTGGAAGCAAGCCTAAATAAGCAAGAACACTTTATAAATAAGCCACAAAAAAAACGCAACCCGCGACTACCAATATTACAAGCAACTTTACAGAAAAAGCCAGAAAAAGTTCTGCCCAAAGTCGCTTATAATAAGCCGACATGGCAACGCTGATTCTCTTCAAGACTTGGTCTGATCAACACAAAATGTTTATATTTATATAATATATTATTATTATTATATATGATATATTATTATTATTATATATAATATATTATTATTATTATATATAATATATTATTATTATTATATATAATATATTATTATTATTATTATTATTATTATTATTATTATATATAATGTATTATTATTATTATATATCATGTATTATTATTATTATTATTATTATATATAATATATTATTATTATTATATATAATATATTATTATTATTATTATTATTATTATATATAATGTATTATTATTATTATTATTATGTTTATTATTATATAATATATTATTATTATTATATATAATATATTATTATTATTATTATATATAATGTATTATTATTATTATTATATATAATATATTATTATTATTATATATAATATATTATTATTATTATTATTATTATTATTATTATTATTATTATTATTATATATAATATATTATTATTATTATTATTATTATTATTATATATAATATATTATTATTATTATTATTATTATATATAATATATTATTATTATTATATATAATATATTATTATTATTATTATATATAATATATTATTATTATTATTATATATAATATATTATTATTATTATTATTATATATAATATATTATTATTATTATTATTATTATTATTATTATTATTATTATTATATATAATATATTATTATTATTATTATTATTATATATAATATATTATTATTATTATATATAATATATTATTATTATTATATATAATATATTATTATTATTATATATAATATATTATTATTATTATATATAATATATTATTATTATTATTATATATAATGTATTATTATTATTATTGTATATAATATATTATTATTATTATATATAATATATTATTATTATTATTATTATTATATATAATGTATTATTATTATTATTATTATTATTATTATATATAATATATTATTATTATTATTATTATATATATAATGTATTATTATTATTATTATTATTATTATTATATATAATATATTATTATTATTATTATATATAATGTATTATTATTATTAAATATAATATATTATTATTATTATATATAATATATTATTATTATTATTATTATTATATATAATATATTATTATTATTATTATATATAATGTATTATTATTATTATATATAATATATTATTATTATTATTATATATAATGTATTATTATTATTATTATTATTATTATATATAATATATTATTATTATTATTATTATTATTATTATTATTATTATTATTATTATTATTATTATTATATATAATATAATATTATTATTATTATATATAATGTATTATTATTATTATTATATATAATATATTATTATTATTATATATAATATATTATTATTATTATTATTATTATTATATATAATATATTATTATTATTATTATTATATATAATATATTATTATTATTATATATAATATATTATTATTATTACATATAATATATTATTATTATTATATATAATATATTATTATTATTATTATATATAATATATTATTATTATTATTATATATAATGTATTATTATTATTATTGTATATAATATATTATTATTATTATATATAATATATTATTATTATTATTATTATT